>NC_135497.1:455803894-456166841 GCF_052857255.1 Amblyomma americanum | reverse complement strand
GAGACCGTAGGAAGCACGCTAGATTAATGCAACGCCTGCCGGATTCGTTTGCATGCCGGCTATAGCGGCGGCGCAGAGCGAAAGCTTCGGTTGTGTCAGAGCAGTGCAGCTGAAATTGGGCGCTCCTGAGACCGTAGGAAGCACGCTAGATTAATGCAACGCCTGCCGGATTCGTATGCATGCCGGCTATAGCGGCGGCGCAGAGCGAAAGCTTCGGTTGTGTCAGAGCAGTGCAGCTGAAATTGGGCGCTCCTGAGACCGTAGGAACCACGCTAGATTAATGCAACGCCTGCCGGATTCGTATGCATGCCGGCTATAGCGGCGGCGCAGAGCGAAAGCTTCGGTTGTGTCAGAGCAGTGCAGCTGAAATTGGGCGCTCCTGAGACCGTAGGAACCACGCTAGATTAATGCAACGCCTGCCGGATTCGTATGCATGCCGCCTATAGCGGCGGCGCAGAGCGAAAGGTTCGGTTGTGTCAGAGCAGTGCAGCTGAAATTGGGCGCTCCTGAGACCGTAGGAAGCACGCTAGATTAATGCAACGCCTGCCGGATTCGTATGCATGCCGCCTATAGGGGCGGCGCAGAGCGAAAGGTTCGGTTGTGTCAGAGCAGTGCAGCTGAAATTGGGCGCTCCTGAGACCGTAGGAAGCACGCTAGATTAATGCAACGCCTGCCGGATTCGTTTGCATGCCGGCTATAGCGGCGGCGCAGAGCGAAAGCTTCGGTTGTGTCAGAGCAGTGCAGCTGAAATTGGGCGCTCCTGAGACCGTAGGAAGCACGCTAGATTAATGCAACGCCTGCCGGATTCGTATGCATGCCGGCTATAGCGGCGGCGCAGAGCGAAAGCTTCGGTTGTGTCAGAGCAGTGCAGCTGAAATTGGGCGCTCCTGAGACCGTAGGAAGCACGCTAGATTAATGCAACGCCTGCCGGATTCGTATGCATGCCGGCTATAGCGGCGGCGCAGAGCGAAAGGTTCGGTTGTGTCAGAGCAGTGCAGCTGAAATTGGGCGCTCCTGAGACCGTAGGAAGCACGCTAGATTGATGCAACGCCTGCCGGATTCGTTTGCATGCCGGCTATAGCGGCGGCGCAGAGCGAAAGCTTCGGTTGTGTCAGAGCAGTGCAGCTGAAATTGGGCGCTCCTGAGACCGTAGGAAGCACGCTAGATTAATGCAACGCCTGCCGGATTCGTATGCATGCCGGCTATAGCGGCGGCGCAGAGCGAAAGCTTCGGTTGTGTCAGAGCAGTGCAGCTGAAATTGGGCGCTCCTGAGACCGTAGGAAGCACGCTAGATTAATGCAACGCCTGCCGGATTCGTATGCATTCCGGCTATAGCGGCGGCGCAGAGCGAAAGCTTCGGTTGTGTCAGAGCAGTGCAGCTGAAATTGGGCGCTCCTGAGACCGTAGGAACCACGCTAGATTAATGCAACGCCTGCCGGATTCGTATGCATGCCGCCTATAGCGGCGGCGCAGAGCGAAAGGTTCGGTTGTGTCAGAGCAGTGCAGCTGAAATTGGGCGCTCCTGAGACCGTAGGAAGCACGCTAGATTAATGCAACGCCTGCCGGATTCGTTTGCATGCCGGCTATAGCGGCGACGCAGAGCGAAAGCTTCGGTTGTGTCAGAGCAGTGCAGCTGAAATTGGGCGCTCCTGAGACCGTAGGAAGCACGCTAGATTAATGCAACGCCTGCCGGATTCGTATGCATGCCGGCTATAGCGGCGGCGCAGAGCGAAAGCTTCGGTTGTGTCAGAGCAGTGCAGCTGAAATTGGGCGCTCCTGAGACCGTAGGAACCACGCTAGATTAATGCAACGCCTGCCGGATTCGTATGCATGCCGCCTATAGCGGCGGCGCAGAGCGAAAGGTTCGGTTGTGTCAGAGCAGTGCAGCTGAAATTGGGCGCTCCTGAGACCGTAGGAAGCACGCTAGATTAATGCAACGCCTGCCGGATTCGTTTGCATGCCGGCTATAGCGGCGGCGCAGAGCGAAAGCTTCGGTTGTGTCAGAGCAGTGCAGCTGAAATTGGGCGCTCCTGAGACCGTAGGAAGCACGCTAGATTAATGCAACGCCTGCCGGATTCGTATGCATGCCGGCTATAGCGGCGGCGCAGAGCGAAAGCTTCGGTTGTGTCAGAGCAGTGCAGCTGAAATTGGGCGCTCCTGAGACCGTAGGAACCACGCTAGATTAATGCAACGCCTGCCGGATTCGTATGCATGCCGCCTATAGCGGCGGCGCAGAGCGAAAGGTTCGGTTGTGTCAGAGCAGTGCAGCTGAAATTGGGCGCTCCTGAGACCGTAGGAAGCACGCTAGATTAATGCAACGCCTGCCGGATTCGTTTGCATGCCGGCTATAGCGGCGGCGCAGAGCGAAAGCTTCGGTTGTGTCAGAGCAGTGCAGCTGAAATTGGGCGCTCCTGAGACCGTAGGAAGCACGCTAGATTAATGCAACGCCTGCCGGATTCGTTTGCATGCCGGCTATAGCGGCGGCGCAGAGCGAAAGCTTCGGTTGTGTCAGAGCAGTGCAGCTGAAATTGGGCGCTCCTGAGACCGTAGGAAGCACGCTAGATTAATGCAACGCCTGCCGGATTCGTATGCATGCCGGCTATAGCGGCGGCGCAGAGCGAAAGCTTCGGTTGTGTCAGAGCAGTGCAGCTGAAATTGGGCGCTCCTGAGACCGTAGGAAGCACGCTAGATTAATGCAACGCCTGCCGGATTCGTATGCATGCCGGCTATAGCGGCGGCGCAGAGCGAAAGCTTCGGTTGTGTCAGAGCAGTGCAGCTGAAATTGGGCGCTCCTGAGACCGTAGGAACCACGCTAGATTAATGCAACGCCTGCCGGATTCGTATGCATGCCGCCTATAGCGGCGGCGCAGAGCGAAAGGTTCGGTTGTGTCAGAGCAGTGCAGCTGAAATTGGGCGCTCCTGAGACCGTAGGAAGCACGCTAGATTAATGCAACGCCTGCCGGATTCGTTTGCATGCCGGCTATAGCGGCGGCGCAGAGCGAAAGGTTCGGTTGTGTCAGAGCAGTGCAGCTGAAATTGGGCGCTCCTGAGACCGTAGGAAGCACGCTAGATTAATGCAACGCCTGCCGGATTCGTTTGCATGCCGGCTATAGCGGCGGCGCAGAGCGAAAGCTTCGGTTGTGTCAGAGCAGTGCAGCTGAAATTGGGCGCTCCTGAGACCGTAGGAAGCACGCTAGATTAATGCAACGCCTGCCGGATTCGTTTGCATGCCGGCTATAGCGGCGGCGCAGAGCGAAAGGTTCGGTTGTGTCAGAGCAGTGCAGCTGAAATTGGGCGCTCCTGAGACCGTAGGAAGCACGCTAGATTAATGCAACGCCTGCCGGATTCGTTTGCATGCCGGCTATAGCGGCGGCGCAGAGCGAAAGCTTCGGTTGTGTCAGAGCAGTGCAGCTGAAATTGGGCGCTCCTGAGACCGTAGGAAGCACGCTAGATTAATGCAACGCCTGCCGGATTCGTATGCATGCCGGCTATAGCGGCGGCGCAGAGCGAAAGGTTCGGTTGTGTCAGAGCAGTGCAGCTGAAATTGGGCGCTCCTGAGACCGTAGGAAGCACGCTAGATTAATGCAACGCCTGCCGGATTCGTTTGCATGCCGGCTATAGCGGCGGCGCAGAGCGAAAGCTTCGGTTGTGTCAGAGCAGTGCAGCTGAAATTGGGCGCTCCTGAGACCGTAGGAAGCACGCTAGATTAATGCAACGCCTGCCGGATTCGTTTGCATGCCGGCTATAGCGGCGGCGCAGAGCGAAAGCTTCGGTTGTGTCAGAGCAGTGCAGCTGAAATTGGGCGCTCCTGAGACCGTAGGAAGCACGCTAGATTAATGCAACGCCTGCCGGATTCGTTTGCATGCCGGCTATAGCGGCGGCGCAGAGCGAAAGGTTCGGTTGTGTCAGAGCAGTGCAGCTGAAATTGGGCGCTCCTGAGACCGTAGGAAGCACGCTAGATTAATGCAACGCCTGCCGGATTCGTTTGCATGCCGGCTATAGCGGCGGCGCAGAGCGAAAGCTTCGGTTGTGTCAGAGCAGTGCAGCTGAAATTGGGCGCTCCTGAGACCGTAGGAAGCACGCTAGATTAATGCAACGCCTGCCGGATTCGTATGCATGCCGGCTATAGCGGCGGCGCAGAGCGAAAGCTTCGGTTGTGTCAGAGCAGTGCAGCTGAAATTGGGCGCTCCTGAGACCGTAGGAACCACGCTAGATTAATGCAACGCCTGCCGGATTCGTATGCATGCCGCCTATAGCGGCGGCGCAGAGCGAAAGGTTCGGTTGTGTCAGAGCAGTGCAGCTGAAATTGGGCGCTCCTGAGACCGTAGGAAGCACGCTAGATTAATGCAACGCCTGCCGGATTCGTTTGCATGCCGGCTATAGCGGCGGCGCAGAGCGAAAGCTTCGGTTGTGTCAGAGCAGTGCAGCTGAAATTGGGCGCTCCTGAGACCGTAGGAAGCACGCTAGATTAATGCAACGCCTGCCGGATTCGTATGCATGCCGGCTATAGCGGCGGCGCAGAGCGAAAGCTTCGGTTGTGTCAGAGCAGTGCAGCTGAAATTGGGCGCTCCTGAGACCGTAGGAAGCACGCTAGATTAATGCAACGCCTGCCGGATTCGTATGCATGCCGGCTATAGCGGCGGCGCAGAGCGAAAGCTTCGGTTGTGTCAGAGCAGTGCAGCTGAAATTGGGCGCTCCTGAGACCGTAGGAACCACGCTAGATTAATGCAACGCCTGCCGGATTCGTATGCATGCCGCCTATAGCGGCGGCGCAGAGCGAAAGGTTCGGTTGTGTCAGAGCAGTGCAGCTGAAATTGGGCGCTCCTGAGACCGTAGGAAGCACGCTAGATTAATGCAACGCCTGCCGGATTCGTTTGCATGCCGGCTATAGCGGCGGCGCAGAGCGAAAGGTTCGGTTGTGTCAGAGCAGTGCAGCTGAAATTGGGCGCTCCTGAGACCGTAGGAAGCACGCTAGATTAATGCAACGCCTGCCGGATTCGTTTGCATGCCGGCTATAGCGGCGGCGCAGAGCGAAAGCTTCGGTTGTGTCAGAGCAGTGCAGCTGAAATTGGGCGCTCCTGAGACCGTAGGAAGCACGCTAGATTAATGCAACGCCTGCCGGATTCGTTTGCATGCCGGCTATAGCGGCGGCGCAGAGCGAAAGGTTCGGTTGTGTCAGAGCAGTGCAGCTGAAATTGGGCGCTCCTGAGACCGTAGGAAGCACGCTAGATTAATGCAACGCCTGCCGGATTCGTTTGCATGCCGGCTATAGCGGCGGCGCAGAGCGAAAGCTTCGGTTGTGTCAGAGCAGTGCAGCTGAAATTGGGCGCTCCTGAGACCGTAGGAAGCACGCTAGATTAATGCAACGCCTGCCGGATTCGTATGCATGCCGGCTATAGCGGCGGCGCAGAGCGAAAGGTTCGGTTGTGTCAGAGCAGTGCAGCTGAAATTGGGCGCTCCTGAGACCGTAGGAAGCACGCTAGATTAATGCAACGCCTGCCGGATTCGTTTGCATGCCGGCTATAGCGGCGGCGCAGAGCGAAAGCTTCGGTTGTGTCAGAGCAGTGCAGCTGAAATTGGGCGCTCCTGAGACCGTAGGAAGCACGCTAGATTAATGCAACGCCTGCCGGATTCGTTTGCATGCCGGCTATAGCGGCGGCGCAGAGCGAAAGCTTCGGTTGTGTCAGAGCAGTGCAGCTGAAATTGGGCGCTCCTGAGACCGTAGGAAGCACGCTAGATTAATGCAACGCCTGCCGGATTCGTTTGCATGCCGGCTATAGCGGCGGCGCAGAGCGAAAGGTTCGGTTGTGTCAGAGCAGTGCAGCTGAAATTGGGCGCTCCTGAGACCGTAGGAAGCACGCTAGATTAATGCAACGCCTGCCGGATTCGTTTGCATGCCGGCTATAGCGGCGGCGCAGAGCGAAAGCTTCGGTTGTGTCAGAGCAGTGCAGATGAAATTGGGCGCTCCTGAGACCGTAGGAAGCACGCTAGATTAATGCAACGCCTGCCGGATTCGTATGCATGCCGGCTATAGCGGCGGCGCAGAGCGAAAGCTTCGGTTGTGTCAGAGCAGTGCAGATGAAATTGGGCGCTCCTGAGACCGTAGGAAGCACGCTAGATTAATGCAACGCCTGCCGGATTCGTATGCATGCCGGCTATAGCGGCGGCGCAGAGCGAAAGCTTCGGTTGTGTCAGAGCAGTGCAGATGAAATTGGGCGCTCCTGAGACCGTAGGAAGCACGCTAGATTAATGCAACGCCTGCCGGATTCGTATGCATGCCGGCTATAGCGGCGGCGCAGAGCGAAAGGTTCGGTTGTGTCAGAGCAGAGCAGCTGAAATTGGGCGCTCCTGAGACCGTAGGAACCACGCTAGATTAATGCAACGCCTGCCGGATTCGTATGCATGCCGGCTATAGCGGCCGCGCAGAGCGAAAGCTTCGGTTGTGTCAGAGCAGTGCAGATGAAATTGGGCGCTCCTGAGACCGTAGGAAGCACGCTAGATTAATGCAACGCCTGCCGGATTCGTATGCATGCCGGCTATAGCGGCGGCGCAGAGCGAAAGCTTCGGTTGTGTCAGAGCAGTGCAGCTGAAATTGGGCGCTCCTGAGACCGTAGGAAGCACGCTAGATTAATGCAACGCCTGCCGGATTCGTTTGCATGCCGGCTATAGCGGCGGCGCAGAGCGAAAGGTTCGGTTGTGTCAGAGCAGAGCAGCTGAAATTGGGCGCTCCTGAGACCGTAGGAAGCACGCTAGATTAATGCAACGCCTGCCGGATTCGTTTGCATGCCGGCTATAGCGGCGGCGCAGAGCGAAAGCTTCGGTTGTGTCAGAGCAGTGCAGCTGAAATTGGGCGCTCCTGAGACCGTAGGAAGCACGCTAGATTAATGCAACGCCTGCCGGATTCGTATGCATGCCGGCTATAGCGGCGGCGCAGAGCGAAAGCTTCGGTTGTGTCAGAGCAGTGCAGCTGAAATTGGGCGCTCCTGAGACCGTAGGAAGCACGCTAGATTAATGCAACGCCTGCCGGATTCGTTTGCATGCCGGCTATAGCGGCGGCGCAGAGCGAAAGCTTCGGTTGTGTCAGAGCAGTGCAGATGAAATTGGGCGCTCCTGAGACCGAGACCGTAGGAAGCACGCTAGATTAATGCAACGCCTGTCGGATTCGTATGCATGCCGGCTATAGCGGCCTCGCGCAGAGCGAAACCTTCGGTTGTGTCAGAGCAGAGCAGCTGAAATTGGGCGCTCCTGAGACCGTAGGAACCACGCTAGATTAATGCAATGCCTGCCGGATTCGTATGCATGCCGGCTATAGCGGCGGCGCAGAGCGAAAGCTTCGGTTGTGTCAGAGCAGTGCAGATGAAATTGGGCGCTCCTGAGACCGTAGGAACCACGCTAGATTAATGCAACGCCTGCCGGATTCGTATGCATGCCGGCTATAGCGGCGGCGCAGAGCGAAAGGTTCGGTTGTGTCAGAGCAGAGCAGCTGAAATTGGGCGCTCCTGAGACCGTAGGAACCACGCTAGATTAATTGCAACGCCTGCCGGATTCGTATGCATGCCGGCTATAGCGGCCGCGCAGAGCGAAACTTCGGTTGTGTCAGAGCAGAGCAGATGAAATTGGGCGCTCCGAGACCGTAGGAACCACGCTAGATTAATGCAACGCCTGCCGGATTCATATGCATGCCGGCTATAGCGGCCGCGCAGAGCGAAAGCTTCGGTTGTGTCAGAGCAGTGCAGATGAAATTGGGCGCTCCTGAGACCGTAGGAAGCACGCTAGATTAATGCAACGCCTGCCGGATTCGTATGCATGCCGGCTATAGCGGCGGCGCAGAGCGAAAGCTTCGGTTGTGTCAGAGCAGTGCAGCTGAAATTGGGCGCTCCTGAGACCGTAGGAAGCACGCTAGATTAATGCAACGCCTGCCGGATTCGTTTGCATGCCGGCTATAGCGGCGGCGCAGAGCGAAAGCTTCGGTTGTGTCAGAGCAGTGCAGATGAAATTGGGCGCTCCTGAGACCGTAGGAAGCACGCTAGATTAATGCAACGCCTGCCGGATTCGTTTGCATGCCGGCTATAGCGGCGGCGCCAGAGCGAAAGCTTCGGTTGTGTCAGAGCAGTGCAGCTGAAATTGGGCGCTCCTGAGACCGTAGGAAGCACGCTAGATTAATGCAACGCCTGCCGGATTCGTATGCATGCCGGCTATAGCGGCGGCGCAGAGCGAAAGGTTCGGTTGTGTCAGAGCAGTGCAGCTGAAATTGGGCGCTCGTGAGACCGTAGGAAGCACGCTAGATTAATGCAACGCCTGCCGGATTCGTTTGCATGCCGGCTATAGCGGCGGCGCAGAGGCGAAAGCTTCGGTTGTGTCAGAGCAGTGCAGCTGAAATTGGGCGCTCCTGAGACCGTAGGAAGCACGCTAGATTAATGCAACGCCTGCCGGATTCGTTTGCATGCCGGCTATAGCGGCGGCGCAGAGCGAAAGCTTCGGTTGTGTCAGAGCAGTGCAGCTGAAATTGGGCGCTCCTGAGACCGTAGGAAGCACGCTAGATTAATGCAACGCCTGCCGGATTCGTTTGCATGCCGGCTATAGCGGCGGCGCAGAGCGAAAGGTTCGGTTGTGTCAGAGCAGTGCAGCTGAAATTGGGCGCTCCTGAGACCGTAGGAAGCACGCTAGATTAATGCAACGCCTGCCGGATTCGTTTGCATGCCGGCTATAGCGGCGGCGCAGAGCGAAAGCTTCGGTTGTGTCAGAGCAGTGCAGCTGAAATTGGGCGCTCCTGAGACCGTAGGAAGCACGCTAGATTAATGCAACGCCTGCCGGATTCGTATGCATGCCGGCTATAGCGGCGGCGCAGAGCGAAAGCTTCGGTTGTGTCAGAGCAGTGCAGATGAAATTGGGCGCTCCTGAGACCGTAGGAAGCACGCTAGATTAATGCAACGCCTGCCGGATTCGTATGCATGCCGGCTATAGCGGCGGCGCAGAGCGAAAGCTTCGGTTGTGTCAGAGCAGTGCAGATGAAATTGGGCGCTCCTGAGACCGTAGGAAGCACGCTAGATTAATGCAACGCCTGCCGGATTCGTATGCATGCCGGCTATAGCGGCGGCGCAGAGCGAAAGCTTCGGTTGTGTCAGAGCAGTGCAGATGAAATTGGGCGCTCCTGAGACCGTAGGAAGCACGCTAGATTAATGCAACGCCTGCCGGATTCGTATGCATGCCGGCTATAGCGGCGGCGCAGAGCGAAAGCTTCGGTTGTGTCAGAGCAGTGCAGATGAAATTGGGCGCTCCTGAGACCGTAGGAAGCACGCTAGATTAATGCAACGCCTGCCGGATTCGTATGCATGCCGGCTATAGCGGCGGCGCAGAGCGAAAGCTTCGGTTGTGTCAGAGCAGTGCAGCTGAAATTGGGCGCTCCTGAGACCGTAGGAAGCACGCTAGATTAATGCAACGCCTGCCGGATTCGTATGCATGCCGGCTATAGCGGCGGCGCAGAGCGAAAGCTTCGGTTGTGTCAGAGCAGTGCAGATGAAATTGGGCGCTCCTGAGACCGTAGGAAGCACGCTAGATTAATGCAACGCCTGCCGGATTCGTATGCATGCCGGCTATAGCGGCGGCGCAGAGCGAAAGCTTCGGTTGTGTCAGAGCAGTGCAGATGAAATTGGGCGCTCCTGAGACCGTAGGAAGCACGCTAGATTAATGCAACGCCTGCCGGATTCGTATGCATGCCGGCTATAGCGGCGGCGCAGAGCGAAAGCTTCGGTTGTGTCAGAGCAGTGCAGATGAAATTGGGCGCTCCTGAGACCGTAGGAAGCACGCTAGATTAATGCAACGCCTGCCGGATTCGTATGCATGCCGGCTATAGCGGCGGCGCAGAGCGAAAGCTTCGGTTGTGTCAGAGCAGTGCAGCTGAAATTGGGCGCTCCTGAGACCGTAGGAAGCACGCTAGATTAATGCAACGCCTGCCGGATTCGTATGCATGCCGGCTATAGCGGCGGCGCAGAGCGAAAGCTTCGGTTGTGTCAGAGCAGTGCAGATGAAATTGGGCGCTCCTGAGACCGTAGGAAGCACGCTAGATTAATGCAACGCCTGCCGGATTCGTATGCATGCCGGCTATAGCGGCGGCGCAGAGCGAAAGCTTCGGTTGTGTCAGAGCAGTGCAGATGAAATTGGGCGCTCCTGAGACCGTAGGAAGCACGCTAGATTAATGCAACGCCTGCCGGATTCGTATGCATGCCGGCTATAGCGGCGGCGCAGAGCGAAAGCTTCGGTTGTGTCAGAGCAAGTGCAGCTGAAATTGGGCGCTCCTGAGACCGTAGGAAGCACGCTAGATTAATGCAACGCCTGCCGGATTCGTTTGCATGCCGGCTATAGCGGCGGCGCAGAGCGAAAGCTTCGGTTGTGTCAGAGCAGTGCAGCTGAAATTGGGCGCTCCTGAGACCGTAGGAAGCACGCTAGATTAATGCAACGCCTGCCGGATTCGTATGCATGCCGGCTATAGCGGCCGCGCAGAGCGAAAGCTTCGGTTGTGTCAGAGCAGTGCAGATGAAATTGGGCGCTCCTGAGACCGTAGGAAGCACGCTAGATTAATGCAACGCCTGCCGGATTCGTATGCATGCCGGCTATAGCGGCGGCGCAGAGCGAAAGCTTCGGTTGTGTCAGAGCAGTGCAGCTGAAATTGGGCGCTCCTGAGACCGTAGGAAGCACGCTAGATTAATGCAACGCCTGCCGGATTCGTTTGCATGCCGGCTATAGCGGCGGCGCAGAGCGAAAGCTTCGGTTGTGTCAGAGCAGTGCAGATGAAATTGGGCGCTCCTGAGACCGTAGGAAGCACGCTAGATTAATGCAACGCCTGTCGGATTCGTATGCATGCCGGCTATAGCGGCCGCGCAGAGCGAAAGCTTCGGTTGTGTCAGAGCAGAGCAGCTGAAATTGGGCGCTCCTGAGACCGTAGGAAGCACGCTAGATTAATGCAACGCCTGCCGGATTCGTATGCATGCCGGCTATAGCGGCGGCGCAGAGCGAAAGCTTCGGTTGTGTCAGAGCAGTGCAGATGAAATTGGGGCGCTCCTGAGACCGTAGGAACCACGCTAGATTAATGCAACGCCTGCCGGATTCGTATGCATGCCGGCTATAGCGGCCGCGCAGAGCGAAACCTTCGGTTGTGTCAGAGCAGAGCAGATGAAATTGGGCGCTCCCGAGACCGTAGGAACCACGCTAGATTAATGCAACGCCTGCCGGATTCGTATGCATGCCGGCTATAGCGGCCGGCGCAGAGCGAAAGCTTCGGTTGTGTCAGAGCAGTGCAGATGAAATTGGGCGCTCCTGAGACCGTAGGAAGCACGCTAGATTAATGCAACGCCTGCCGGATTCGTATGCATGCCGGCTATAGCGGCGGCGCAGAGCGAAAGCTTCGGTTGTGTCAGAGCAGTGCAGCTGAAATTGGGCGCTCCTGAGACCGTAGGAAGCACGCTAGATTAATGCAACGCCTGCCGGATTCGTTTGCATGCCGGCTATAGCGGCGGCGCAGAGCGAAAGCTTCGGTTGTGTCAGAGCAGTGCAGATGAAATTGGGCGCTCCTGAGACCGTAGGAAGCACGCTAGATTAATGCAACGCCTGCCGGATTCGTTTGCATGCCGGCTATAGCGGCGGCGCAGAGCGAAAGCTTCGGTTGTGTCAGAGCAGTGCAGCTGAAATTGGGCGCTCCTGAGACCGTAGGAAGCACGCTAGATTAATGCAACGCCTGCCGGATTCGTATGCATGCCGGCTATAGCGGCGGCGCAGAGCGAAAGGTTCGGTTGTGTCAGAGCAGTGCAGCTGAAATTGGGCGCTCCTGAGACCGTAGGAAGCACGCTAGATTAATGCAACGCCTGCCGGATTCGTTTGCATGCCGGCTATAGCGGCGGCGCAGAGCGAAAGCTTCGGTTGTGTCAGAGCAGTGCAGCTGAAATTGGGCGCTCCTGAGACCGTAGGAAGCACGCTAGATTAATGCAACGCCTGCCGGATTCGTTTGCATGCCGGCTATAGCGGCGGCGCAGAGCGAAAGCTTCGGTTGTGTCAGAGCAGTGCAGCTGAAATTGGGCGCTCCTGAGACCGTAGGAAGCACGCTAGATTAATGCAACGCCTGCCGGATTCGTTTGCATGCCGGCTATAGCGGCGGCGCAGAGCGAAAGCTTCGGTTGTGTCAGAGCAGTGCAGCTGAAATTGGGCGCTCCTGAGACCGTAGGAAGCACGCTAGATTAATGCAACGCCTGCCGGATTCGTTTGCATGCCGGCTATAGCGGCGGCGCAGAGCGAAAGGTTCGGTTGTGTCAGAGCAGTGCAGCTGAAATTGGGCGCTCCTGAGACCGTAGGAAGCACGCTAGATTAATGCAACGCCTGCCGGATTCGTTTGCATGCCGGCTATAGCGGCGGCGCAGAGCGAAAGCTTCGGTTGTGTCAGAGCAGTGCAGATGAAATTGGGCGCTCCTGAGACCGTAGGAAGCACGCTAGATAATGCAACGCCTGCCGGATTCGTATGCATGCCGGCTATAGCGGCGGCGCCAGAGCGAAAGCTTCGGTTGTGTCAGAGCAGTGCAGATGAAATTGGGCGCTCCTGAGACCGTAGGAAGCACGCTAGATTAATGCAACGCCTGCCGGATTCGTATGCATGCCGGCTATAGCGGCGGCGCAGAGCGAAAGCTTCGGTTGTGTCAGAGCAGTGCAGATGAAATTGGGCGCTCCTGAGACCGTAGGAAGCACGCTAGATTAATGCAACGCCTGCCGGATTCGTATGCATGCCGGCTATAGCGGCGGCGCAGAGCGAAAGGTTCGGTTGTGTCAGAGCAGAGCAGCTGAAATTGGGCGCTCCTGAGACCGTAGGAACCACGCTAGATTAATGCAACGCCTGCCGGATTCGTATGCATGCCGGCTATAGCGGCCGCGCAGAGCGAAAGCTTCGGTTGTGTCAGAGCAGTGCAGATGAAATTGGGCGCTCCTGAGACCGTAGGAAGCACGCTAGATTAATGCAACGCCTGCCGGATTCGTATGCATGCCGGCTATAGCGGCGGCGCAGAGCGAAAGCTTCGGTTGTGTCAGAGCAGTGCAGCTGAAATTGGGCGCTCCTGAGACCGTAGGAAGCACGCTAGATTAATGCAACGCCTGCCGGATTCGTATGCATGCCGGCTATAGCGGCCGCGCAGAGCGAAAGCTTCGGTTGTGTCAGAGCAGTGCAGATGAAATTGGGCGCTCCTGAGACCGTAGGAAGCACGCTAGATTAATGCAACGCCTGCCGGATTCGTATGCATGCCGGCTATAGCGGCGGCGCAGAGCGAAAGCTTCGGTTGTGTCAGAGCAGTGCAGCTGAAATTGGGCGCTCCTGAGACCGTAGGAAGCACGCTAGATTAATGCAACGCCTGCCGGATTCGTTTGCATGCCGGCTATAGCGGCGGCGCAGAGCGAAAGCTTCGGTTGTGTCAGAGCAGTGCAGATGAAATTGGGCGCTCCTGAGACCGTAGGAAGCACGCTAGATTAATGCAACGCCTGTCGGATTCGTATGCATGCCGGCTATAGCGGCCGCGCAGAGCGAAAGCTTCGGTTGTGTCAGAGCAGAGCAGCTGAAATTGGGCGCTCCTGAGACCGTAGGAAGCACGCTAGATTAATGCAACGCCTGCCGGATTCGTATGCATGCCGGCTATAGCGGCGGCGCAGAGCGAAAGCTTCGGTTGTGTCAGAGCAGTGCAGATGAAATTGGGCGCTCCTGAGACCGTAGGAACCACGCTAGATTAATGCAACGCCTGCCGGATTCGTATGCATGCCGGCTATAGCGGCCGCGCAGAGCGAAACCTTCGGTTGTGTCAGAGCAGAGCAGATGAAATTGGGCGCTCCCGAGACCGTAGGAACCACGCTAGATTAATGCAACGCCTGCCGGATTCGTATGCATGCCGGCTATAGCGGCCGCGCAGAGCGAAAGCTTCGGTTGTGTCAGAGCAGTGCAGATGAAATTGGGCGCTCCTGAGACCGTAGGAAGCACGCTAGATTAATGCAACGCCTGCCGGATTCGTATGCATGCCGGCTATAGCGGCGGCGCAGAGCGAAAGCTTCGGTTGTGTCAGAGCAGTGCAGCTGAAATTGGGCGCTCCTGAGACCGTAGGAAGCACGCTAGATTAATGCAACGCCTGCCGGATTCGTTTGCATGCCGGCTATAGCGGCGGCGCAGAGCGAAAGCTTCGGTTGTGTCAGAGCAGTGCAGATGAAATTGGGCGCTCCTGAGACCGTAGGAAGCACGCTAGATTAATGCAACGCCTGCCGGATTCGTTTGCATGCCGGCTATAGCGGCGGCGCAGAGCGAAAGCTTCGGTTGTGTCAGAGCAGTGCAGCTGAAATTGGGCGCTCCTGAGACCGTAGGAAGCACGCTAGATTAATGCAACGCCTGCCGGATTCGTATGCATGCCGGCTATAGCGGCGGCGCAGAGCGAAAGGTTCGGTTGTGTCAGAGCAGTGCAGCTGAAATTGGGCGCTCCTGAGACCGTAGGAAGCACGCTAGATTAATGCAACGCCTGCCGGATTCGTTTGCATGCCGGCTATAGCGGCGGCGCAGAGCGAAAGCTTCGGTTGTGTCAGAGCAGTGCAGCTGAAATTGGGCGCTCCTGAGACCGTAGGAAGCACGCTAGATTAATGCAACGCCTGCCGGATTCGTTTGCATGCCGGCTATAGCGGCGGCGCAGAGCGAAAGCTTCGGTTGTGTCAGAGCAGTGCAGCTGAAATTGGGCGCTCCTGAGACCGTAGGAAGCACGCTAGATTAATGCAACGCCTGCCGGATTCGTTTGCATGCCGGCTATAGCGGCGGCGCAGAGCGAAAGCTTCGGTTGTGTCAGAGCAGTGCAGCTGAAATTGGGCGCTCCTGAGACCGTAGGAAGCACGCTAGATTAATGCAACGCCTGCCGGATTCGTTTGCATGCCGGCTATAGCGGCGGCGCAGAGCGAAAGGTTCGGTTGTGTCAGAGCAGTGCAGCTGAAATTGGGCGCTCCTGAGACCGTAGGAAGCACGCTAGATTAATGCAACGCCTGCCGGATTCGTTTGCATGCCGGCTATAGCGGCGGCGCAGAGCGAAAGCTTCGGTTGTGTCAGAGCAGTGCAGATGAAATTGGGCGCTCCTGAGACCGTAGGAAGCACGCTAGATTAATGCAACGCCTGCCGGATTCGTATGCATGCCGGCTATAGCGGCGGCGCAGAGCGAAAGCTTCGGTTGTGTCAGAGCAGTGCAGATGAAATTGGGCGCTCCTGAGACCGTAGGAAGCACGCTAGATTAATGCAACGCCTGCCGGATTCGTATGCATGCCGGCTATAGCGGCGGCGCAGAGCGAAAGCTTCGGTTGTGTCAGAGCAGTGCAGATGAAATTGGGCGCTCCTGAGACCGTAGGAAGCACGCTAGATTAATGCAACGCCTGCCGGATTCGTATGCATGCCGGCTATAGCGGCGGCGCAGAGCGAAAGGTTCGGTTGTGTCAGAGCAGAGCAGCTGAAATTGGGCGCTCCTGAGACCGTAGGAACCACGCTAGATTAATGCAACGCCTGCCGGATTCGTATGCATGCCGGCTATAGCGGCCGCGCAGAGCGAAAGCTTCGGTTGTGTCAGAGCAGTGCAGATGAAATTGGGCGCTCCTGAGACCGTAGGAAGCACGCTAGATTAATGCAACGCCTGCCGGATTCGTATGCATGCCGGCTATAGCGGCGGCGCAGAGCGAAAGCTTCGGTTGTGTCAGAGCAGTGCAGCTGAAATTGGGCGCTCCTGAGACCGTAGGAAGCACGCTAGATTAATGCAACGCCTGCCGGATTCGTTTGCATGCCGGCTATAGCGGCGGCGCAGAGCGAAAGGTTCGGTTGTGTCAGAGCAGAGCAGCTGAAATTGGGCGCTCCTGAGACCGTAGGAAGCACGCTAGATTAATGCAACGCCTGCCGGATTCGTTTGCATGCCGGCTATAGCGGCGGCGCAGAGCGAAAGCTTCGGTTGTGTCAGAGCAGTGCAGCTGAAATTGGGCGCTCCTGAGACCGTAGGAAGCACGCTAGATTAATGCAACGCCTGCCGGATTCGTATGCATGCCGGCTATAGCGGCGGCGCAGAGCGAAAGCTTCGGTTGTGTCAGAGCAGTGCAGATGAAATTGGGCGCTCCTGAGACCGTAGGAAGCACGCTAGATTAATGCAACGCCTGCCGGATTCGTTTGCATGCCGGCTATAGCGGCGGCGCCGAGCGAAAGCTTCGGTTGTGTCAGAGCAGTGCAGATGAAATTGGGCGCTCCTGAGACCGTAGGAAGCACGCTAGATTAATGCAACGCCTGCCGGATTCGTTTGCATGCCGGCTATAGCGGCGGCGCAGAGCGAAAGCTTCGGTTATGGCAGAGCAGTGCAGATGAAATTGGGCGCTCCTGAGACCGTAGGAAGCACGCTAGATTAATGCAACGCCTGCCGGATTCGTTTGCATGCCGGCTATAGCGGCGGCGCAGAGCGAAAGCTTCGGTTGTGTCAGAGCAGTGCAGCTGAAATTGGGCGCTCCTGAGACCGTAGGAAGCACGCTAGATTAATGCAACGCCTGCCGGATTCGTTTGCATGCCGGCTATAGCGGCGGCGCAGAGCGAAAGCTTCGGTTGTGTCAGAGCAGTGCAGATGAAATTGGGCGCTCCTGAGACCGTAGGAAGCACGCTAGATTAATGCAACGCCTGCCGGATTCGTATGCATGCCGGCTATAGCGGCGGCGCAGAGCGAAAGCTTCGGTTGTGTCAGAGCAGTGCAGATGAAATTGGGCGCTCCTGAGACCGTAGGAAGCACGCTAGATTAATGCAACGCCTGCCGGATTCGTATGCATGCCGGCTATAGCGGCGGCGCAGAGCGAAAGCTTCGGTTGTGTCAGAGCAGTGCAGATGAAATTGGGCGCTCCTGAGACCGTAGGAAGCACGCTAGATTAATGCAACGCCTGCCGGATTCGTATGCATGCCGGCTATAGCGGCGGCGCAGAGCGAAAGCTTCGGTTGTGTCAGAGCAGTGCAGATGAAATTGGGCGCTCCTGAGACCGTAGGAAGCACGCTAGATTAATGCAACGCCTGCCGGATTCGTATGCATGCCGGCTATAGCGGCGGCGCAGAGCGAAAGCTTCGGTTGTGTCAGAGCAGTGCAGCTGAAATTGGGCGCTCCTGAGACCGTAGGAAGCACGCTAGATTAATGCAACGCCTGCCGGATTCGTATGCATGCCGGCTATAGCGGCGGCGCAGAGCGAAAGCTTCGGTTGTGTCAGAGCAGTGCAGCTGAAATTGGGCGCTCCTGAGACCGTAGGAAGCACGCTAGATTAATGCAACGCCTGCCGGATTCGTATGCATGCCGGCTATAGCGGCGGCGCAGAGCGAAAGCTTCGGTTGTGTCAGAGCAGTGCAGCTGAAATTGGGCGCTCCTGAGACCGTAGGAAGCACGCTAGATTAATGCAACGCCTGCCGGATTCGTATGCATGCCGGCTATAGCGGCGGCGCAGAGCGAAAGCTTCGGTTGTGTCAGAGCAGTGCAGATGAAATTGGGCGCTCCTGAGACCGTAGGAAGCACGCTAGATTAATGCAACGCCTGCCGGATTCGTATGCATGCCGGCTATAGCGGCGGCGCAGAGCGAAAGGTTCGGTTGTGTCAGAGCAGAGCAGCTGAAATTGGGCGCTCCTGAGACCGTAGGAACCACGCTAGATTAATGCAACGCCTGCCGGATTCGTATGCATGCCGGCTATAGCGGCGGCGCAGAGCGAAAGCTTCGGTTGTGTCAGAGCAGTGCAGATGAAATTGGGCGCTCCTGAGACCGTAGGAAGCACGCTAGATTAATGCAACGCCTGCCGGATTCGTATGCATGCCGGCTATAGCGGCGGCGCAGAGCGAAAGCTTCGGTTGTGTCAGAGCAGTGCAGATGAAATTGGGCGCTCCTGAGACCGTAGGAAGCACGCTAGATTAATGCAACGCCTGCCGGATTCGTATGCATGCCGGCTATAGCGGCGGCGCAGAGCGAAAGCTTCGGTTGTGTCAGAGCAGTGCAGCTGAAATTGGGCGCTCCTGAGACCGTAGGAAGCACGCTAGATTAATGCAACGCCTGCCGGATTCGTATGCATGCCGGCTATAGCGGCGGCGCAGAGCGAAAGCTTCGGTTGTGTCAGAGCAGTGCAGATGAAATTGGGCGCTCCTGAGACCGTAGGAAGCACGCTAGATTAATGCAACGCCTGCCGGATTCGTATGCATGCCGGCTATAGCGGCGGCGCAGAGCGAAAGCTTCGGTTGTGTCAGAGCAGTGCAGATGAAATTGGGCGCTCCTGAGACCGTAGGAAGCACGCTAGATTAATGCAACGCCTGCCGGATTCGTATGCATGCCGGCTATAGCGGCGGCGCAGAGCGAAAGCTTCGGTTGTGTCAGAGCAGTGCAGCTGAAATTGGGCGCTCCTGAGACCGTAGGAAGCACGCTAGATTAATGCAACGCCTGCCGGATTCGTTTGCATGCCGGCTATAGCGGCGGCGCAGAGCGAAAGCTTCGGTTGTGTCAGAGCAGTGCAGCTGAAATTGGGCGCTCCTGAGACCGTAGGAAGCACGCTAGATTAATGCAACGCCTGCCGGATTCGTATGCATGCCGGCTATAGCGGCCGCGCAGAGCGAAAGCTTCGGTTGTGTCAGAGCAGTGCAGATGAAATTGGGCGCTCCTGAGACCGTAGGAAGCACGCTAGATTAATGCAACGCCTGCCGGATTCGTATGCATGCCGGCTATAGCGGCGGCGCAGAGCGAAAGCTTCGGTTGTGTCAGAGCAGTGCAGCTGAAATTGGGCGCTCCTGAGACCGTAGGAAGCACGCTAGATTAATGCAACGCCTGCCGGATTCGTTTGCATGCCGGCTATAGCGGCGGCGCAGAGCGAAAGCTTCGGTTGTGTCAGAGCAGTGCAGATGAAATTGGGCGCTCCTGAGACCGTAGGAAGCACGCTAGATTAATGCAACGCCTGTCGGATTCGTATGCATGCCGGCTATAGCGGCCGCGCAGAGCGAAACCTTCGGTTGTGTCAGAGCAGAGCAGCTGAAATTGGGCGCTCCTGAGACCGTAGGAACCACGCTAGATTAATGCAACGCCTGCCGGATTCGTATGCATGCCGGCTATAGCGGCGGCGCAGAGCGAAAGCTTCGGTTGTGTCAGAGCAGTGCAGATGAAATTGGGCGCTCCTGAGACCGTAGGAACCACGCTAGATTAATGCAACGCCTGCCGGATTCGTATGCATGCCGGCTATAGCGGCGGCGCAGAGCGAAAGGTTCGGTTGTGTCAGAGCAGAGCAGCTGAAATTGGGCGCTCCTGAGACCGTAGGAACCACGCTAGATTAATGCAACGCCTGCCGGATTCGTATGCATGCCGGCTATAGCGGCCGCGCAGAGCGAAACCTTCGGTTGTGTCAGAGCAGAGCAGATGAAATTGGGCGCTCCCGAGACCGTAGGAACCACGCTAGATTAATGCAACGCCTGCCGGATTCGTATGCATGCCGGCTATAGCGGCCGCGCAGAGCGAAAGCTTCGGTTGTGTCAGAGCAGAGCAGATGAAATTGGGTGCTCCCGAGACCGTAGGAACCACGCTAGATTAATGCAACGCCTGCCGGATTCGTATGCATGCCGGCTATAGCGGCCGCGCAGAGCGAAAGGTTCGGTTGTGTCAGAGCAGAGCAGATGAAATTGGGCGCTCCTGAGACCGTAGGAAGCACGCTAGATTAATGCAACGCCTGCCGGATTCGTATGCATGCCGGCTATAGCGGCGGCGCAGAGCGAAAGCTTCGGTTGTGTCAGAGCAGAGCAGCTGAAATTGGGCGCTCCTGAGACCGTAGGAACCACGCTAGATTAATGCAACGCCTGCCGGATTCGTATGCATGCCGGCTATAGCGGCGGCGCAGAGCGAAAGCTTCGGTTGTGTCAGAGCAGAGTAGCTGAAATTGGGCGCTCCTGAGACCGTAGGAAGCACGCTAGATTAATGCAACGCCTGCCGGATTCGTATGCATGCCGCCTATAGCGGCGGCGCAGAGCGAAAGGTTCGGTTGTGTCAGAGCAGAGTAGCTGAAATTGGGCGCTCCTGAGACCGTAGGAAGCACGCTAGATTAATGCAACGCCTGCCGGATTCGTATGCATGCCGCCTATAGCGGCGGCGCAGAGCGAAAGCTTCGGTTGTGTCAGAGCAGAGTAGCTGAAATTGGGCGCTCCTGAGACCGTAGGAAGCACGCTAGATTAATGCAACGCCTGCCGGATTCGTATGCATGCCGCCTATAGCGGCGGCGCAGAGCGAAAGCTTCGGTTGTGTCAGAGCAGAGCAGCTGAAATTGGGCGCTGCTGAGACCGTAGGAACCACGCTAGATTAATGCAACGCCTGCCGGATTCGTATGCATGCCGGCTATAGCGGCGGCGCAGAGCGAAAGCTTCGGTTGTGTCAGAGCAGAGTAGCTGAAATTGGGCGCTCCTGAGACCGTAGGAACCACGCTAGATTAATGCAACGCTTGCCGGATTCGTATGCATGCCGCCTATAGCGGCGGCGCAGAGCGAAAGCTTCGGTTGTGTCAGAGCAGAGCAGCTGAAATTGGGCGCTCCTGAGACCGTAGGAACCACGCTAGATTAATGCAACGCCTGCCGGATTCGTATGCATGCCGGCTATAGCGGCGGCGCAGAGCGAAAGCTTCGGTTGTGTCAGAGCAGAGCAGCTGAAATTGGGCGCTCCTGAGACCGTAGGAACCACGCTAGATTAATGCAACGCCTGCCGGATTCGTATGCATGCCGCCTATAGCGGCGGCGCAGAGCGAAAGCTTCGGTTGTGTCAGAGCAGTGCAGCTGAAATTGGGCGCTCCTGAGACCGTAGGAACCACGCTAGATTAATGCAACGCCTGCCGGATTCGTATGCATGCCGCCTATAGCGGCGGCGCAGAGCGAAAGCTTCGGTTGTGTCAGAGCAGAGTAGCTGAAATTGGGCGCTCCTGAGACCGTAGGAAGCACGCTAGATTAATGCAACGCCTGCCGGATTCGTATGCATGCCGCCTATAGCGGCGGTGCAGAGCGAAAGCTTCGGTTGTGTCAGAGCAGAGTAGCTGAAATTGGGCGCTCCTGAGACCGTAGGAACCACGCTAGATTAATGCAACGCCTGCCGGATTCGTATGCATGCCGCCTATAGCGGCGGCGCAGACCGAAAGCTTCGGTTGTGTCAGAGCAGAGCAGCTGAAATTGGGCGCTCCTGAGACCGTAGGAACCACGCTAGATTAATGCAACGCCTGCCGGATTCGTATGCATGCCGCCTATAGCGGCGGCGCAGAGCGAAAGCTTCGGTTGTGTCAGAGCAGAGTAGCTGAAATTGGGCGCTCCTGAGACCGTAGGAAGCACGCTAGATTAATGCAACGCCTGCCGGATTCGTATGCATGCCGCCTATAGCGGCGGCGCAGAGCGAAAGCTTCGGTTGTGTCAGAGCAGTGCAGCTGAAATTGGGCGCTCCTGAGACCGTAGGAAGCACGCTAGATTAATGCAACGCCTGCCGGATTCGTATGCATGCCGCCTATAGCGGCGGCGCAGAGCGAAAGCTTCGGTTGTGTCAGAGCAGAGTAGCTGAAATTGGGCGCTCCTGAGACCGTAGGAACCACGCTAGATTAATGCAACGCCTGCCGGATTCGTATGCATGCCGCCTATAGCGGCGGCGCAGAGCGAAAGCTTCGGTTGTGTCAGAGCAGTGCAGCTGAAATTGGGCGCTCCTGAGACCGTAGGAAGCACGCTAGATTAATGCAACGCCTGCCGGATTCGTATGCATGCCGGCTATAGCGGCGGCGCAGAGCGAAAGGTTCGGTTGTGTCAGAGCAGTGCAGCTGAAATTGGGCGCTCCTGAGACCGTAGGAAGCACGCTAGATTAATGCAACGCCTGCCGGATTCGTTTGCATGCCGGCTATAGCGGCGGCGCAGAGCGAAAGCTTCGGTTGTGTCAGAGCTGTGCAGCTGAAATTGGGCGCTCCTGAGACCGTAGGAAGCACGCTAGATTAATGCAACGCCTGCCGGATTCGTTTGCATGCCGGCTATAGCGGCGGCGCAGAGCGAAAGCTTCGGTTGTGTCAGAGCAGTGCAGCTGAAATTGGGCGCTCCTGAGACCGTAGGAAGCACGCTAGATTAATGCAACGCCTGCCGGATTCGTTTGCATGCCGGCTATAGCGGCGGCGCAGAGCGAAAGCTTCGGTTGTGTCAGAGCAGTGCAGCTGAAATTGGGCGCTCCTGAGACCGTAGGAAGCACGCTAGATTAATGCAACGCCTGCCGGATTCGTTTGCATGCCGGCTATAGCGGCGGCGCAGAGCGAAAGGTTCGGTTGTGTCAGAGCAGTGCAGCTGAAATTGGGCGCTCCTGAGACCGTAGGAAGCACGCTAGATTAATGCAACGCCTGCCGGATTCGTTTGCATGCCGGCTATAGCGGCGGCGCAGAGCGAAAGCTTCGGTTGTGTCAGAGCAGTGCAGATGAAATTGGGCGCTCCTGAGACCGTAGGAAGCACGCTAGATTAATGCAACGCCTGCCGGATTCGTATGCATGCCGGCTATAGCGGCGGCGCAGAGCGAAAGCTTCGGTTGTGTCAGAGCAGTGCAGATGAAATTGGGCGCTCCTGAGACCGTAGGAAGCACGCTAGATTAATGCAACGCCTGCCGGATTCGTATGCATGCCGGCTATAGCGGCGGCGCAGAGCGAAAGCTTCGGTTGTGTCAGAGCAGTGCAGATGAAATTGGGCGCTCCTGAGACCGTAGGAAGCACGCTAGATTAATGCAACGCCTGCCGGATTCGTATGCATGCCGGCTATAGCGGCGGCGCAGAGCGAAAGGTTCGGTTGTGTCAGAGCAGAGCAGCTGAAATTGGGCGCTCCTGAGACCGTAGGAACCACGCTAGATTAATGCAACGCCTGCCGGATTCGTATGCATGCCGGCTATAGCGGCCGCGCAGAGCGAAAGCTTCGGTTGTGTCAGAGCAGTGCAGATGAAATTGGGCGCTCCTGAGACCGTAGGAAGCACGCTAGATTAATGCAACGCCTGCCGGATTCGTATGCATGCCGGCTATAGCGGCGGCGCAGAGCGAAAGCTTCGGTTGTGTCAGAGCAGTGCAGCTGAAATGGGGCGCTCCTGAGACCGTAGGAAGCACGCTAGATTAATGCAACGCCTGCCGGATTCGTTTGCATGCCGGCTATAGCGGCGGCGCAGAGCGAAAGGTTCGGTTGTGTCAGAGCAGAGCAGCTGAAATTGGGCGCTCCTGAGACCGTAGGAAGCACGCTAGATTAATGCAACGCCTGCCGGATTCGTTTGCATGCCGGCTATAGCGGCGGCGCAGAGCGAAAGCTTCGGTTGTGTCAGAGCAGTGCAGCTGAAATTGGGCGCTCCTGAGACCGTAGGAAGCACGCTAGATTAATGCAACGCCTGCCGGATTCGTATGCATGCCGGCTATAGCGGCGGCGCAGAGCGAAAGCTTCGGTTGTGTCAGAGCAGTGCAGATGAAATTGGGCGCTCCTGAGACCGTAGGAAGCACGCTAGATTAATGCAACGCCTGCCGGATTCGTTTGCATGCCGGCTATAGCGGCGGCGCAGAGCGAAAGCTTCGGTTGTGTCAGAGCAGTGCAGATGAAATTGGGCGCTCCTGAGACCGTAGGAAGCACGCTAGATTAATGCAACGCCTGCCGGATTCGTTTGCATGCCGGCTATAGCGGCGGCGCAGAGCGAAAGCTTCGGTTATGTCAGAGCAGTGCAGATGAAATTGGGCGCTCCTGAGACCGTAGGAAGCACGCTAGATTAATGCAACGCCTGCCGGATTCGTTTGCATGCCGGCTATAGCGGCGGCGCAGAGCGAAAGCTTCGGTTGTGTCAGAGCAGTGCAGCTGAAATTGGGCGCTCCTGAGACCGTAGGAAGCACGCTAGATTAATGCAACGCCTGCCGGATTCGTTTGCATGCCGGCTATAGCGGCGGCGCAGAGCGAAAGCTTCGGTTGTGTCAGAGCAGTGCAGATGAAATTGGGCGCTCCTGAGACCGTAGGAAGCACGCTAGATTAATGCAACGCCTGCCGGATTCGTATGCATGCCGGCTATAGCGGCGGCGCAGAGCGAAAGCTTCGGTTGTGTCAGAGCAGTGCAGATGAAATTGGGCGCTCCTGAGACCGTAGGAAGCACGCTAGATTAATGCAACGCCTGCCGGATTCGTATGCATGCCGGCTATAGCGGCGGCGCAGAGCGAAAGCTTCGGTTGTGTCAGAGCAGTGCAGATGAAATTGGGCGCTCCTGAGACCGTAGGAAGCACGCTAGATTAATGCAACGCCTGCCGGATTCGTATGCATGCCGGCTATAGCGGCGGCGCAGAGCGAAAGCTTCGGTTGTGTCAGAGCAGTGCAGATGAAATTGGGCGCTCCTGAGACCGTAGGAAGCACGCTAGATTAATGCAACGCCTGCCGGATTCGTATGCATGCCGGCTATAGCGGCGGCGCAGAGCGAAAGCTTCGGTTGTGTCAGAGCAGTGCAGCTGAAATTGGGCGCTCCTGAGACCGTAGGAAGCACGCTAGATTAATGCAACGCCTGCCGGATTCGTATGCATGCCGGCTATAGCGGCGGCGCAGAGCGAAAGCTTCGGTTGTGTCAGAGCAGTGCAGCTGAAATTGGGCGCTCCTGAGACCGTAGGAAGCACGCTAGATTAATGCAACGCCTGCCGGATTCGTATGCATGCCGGCTATAGCGGCGGCGCAGAGCGAAAGCTTCGGTTGTGTCAGAGCAGTGCAGCTGAAATTGGGCGCTCCTGAGACCGTAGGAAGCACGCTAGATTAATGCAACGCCTGCCGGATTCGTATGCATGCCGGCTATAGCGGCGGCGCAGAGCGAAAGCTTCGGTTGTGTCAGAGCAGTGCAGATGAAATTGGGCGCTCCTGAGACCGTAGGAAGCACGCTAGATTAATGCAACGCCTGCCGGATTCGTATGCATGCCGGCTATAGCGGCGGCGCAGAGCGAAAGGTTCGGTTGTGTCAGAGCAGAGCAGCTGAAATTGGGCGCTCCTGAGACCGTAGGAACCACGCTAGATTAATGCAACGCCTGCCGGATTCGTATGCATGCCGGCTATAGCGGCGGCGCAGAGCGAAAGCTTCGGTTGTGTCAGAGCAGTGCAGATGAAATTGGGCGCTCCTGAGACCGTAGGAAGCACGCTAGATTAATGCAACGCCTGCCGGATTCGTATGCATGCCGGCTATAGCGGCGGCGCAGAGCGAAAGCTTCGGTTGTGTCAGAGCAGTGCAGATGAAATTGGGCGCTCCTGAGACCGTAGGAAGCACGCTAGATTAATGCAACGCCTGCCGGATTCGTATGCATGCCGGCTATAGCGGCGGCGCAGAGCGAAAGCTTCGGTTGTGTCAGAGCAGTGCAGCTGAAATTGGGCGCTCCTGAGACCGTAGGAAGCACGCTAGATTAATGCAACGCCTGCCGGATTCGTATGCATGCCGGCTATAGCGGCGGCGCAGAGCGAAAGCTTCGGTTGTGTCAGAGCAGTGCAGATGAAATTGGGCGCTCCTGAGACCGTAGGAAGCACGCTAGATTAATGCAACGCCTGCCGGATTCGTATGCATGCCGGCTATAGCGGCGGCGCAGAGCGAAAGCTTCGGTTGTGTCAGAGCAGTGCAGATGAAATTGGGCGCTCCTGAGACCGTAGGAAGCACGCTAGATTAATGCAACGCCTGCCGGATTCGTATGCATGCCGGCTATAGCGGCGGCGCAGAGCGAAAGCTTCGGTTGTGTCAGAGCAGTGCAGCTGAAATTGGGCGCTCCTGAGACCGTAGGAAGCACGCTAGATTAATGCAACGCCTGCCGGATTCGTTTGCATGCCGGCTATAGCGGCGGCGCAGAGCGAAAGCTTCGGTTGTGTCAGAGCAGTGCAGCTGAAATTGGGCGCTCCTGAGACCGTAGGAAGCACGCTAGATTAATGCAACGCCTGCCGGATTCGTATGCATGCCGGCTATAGCGGCCGCGCAGAGCGAAAGCTTCGGTTGTGTCAGAGCAGTGCAGATGAAATTGGGCGCTCCTGAGACCGTAGGAAGCACGCTAGATTAATGCAACGCCTGCCGGATTCGTATGCATGCCGGCTATAGCGGCGGCGCAGAGCGAAAGCTTCGGTTGTGTCAGAGCAGTGCAGCTGAAATTGGGCGCTCCTGAGACCGTAGGAAGCACGCTAGATTAATGCAACGCCTGCCGGATTCGTTTGCATGCCGGCTATAGCGGCGGCGCAGAGCGAAAGCTTCGGTTGTGTCAGAGCAGTGCAGATGAAATTGGGCGCTCCTGAGACCGTAGGAAGCACGCTAGATTAATGCAACGCCTGTCGGATTCGTATGCATGCCGGCTATAGCGGCCGCGCAGAGCGAAACCTTCGGTTGTGTCAGAGCAGAGCAGCTGAAATTGGGCGCTCCTGAGACCGTAGGAACCACGCTAGATTAATGCAACGCCTGCCGGATTCGTATGCATGCCGGCTATACCGGCGGCGCAGAGCGAAAGCTTCGGTTGTGTCAGAGCAGTGCAGATGAAATTGGGCGCTCCTGAGACCGTAGGAACCACGCTAGATTAATGCAACGCCTGCCGGATTCGTATGCATGCCGGCTATAGCGGCGGCGCAGAGCGAAAGGTTCGGTTGTGTCAGAGCAGAGCAGCTGAAATTGGGCGCTCCTGAGACCGTAGGAACCACGCTAGATTAATGCAACGCCTGCCGGATTCGTATGCATGCCGGCTATAGCGGCCGCGCAGAGCGAAACCTTCGGTTGTGTCAGAGCAGAGCAGATGAAATTGGGCGCTCCCGAGACCGTAGGAACCACGCTAGATTAATGCAACGCCTGCCGGATTCGTATGCATGCCGGCTATAGCGGCCGCGCAGAGCGAAAGCTTCGGTTGTGTCAGAGCAGAGCAGATGAAATTGGGTGCTCCCGAGACCGTAGGAACCACGCTAGATTAATGCAACGCCTGCCGGATTCGTATGCATGCCGGCTATAGCGGCCGCGCAGAGCGAAAGGTTCGGTTGTGTCAGAGCAGAGCAGATGAAATTGGGCGCTCCTGAGACCGTAGGAAGCACGCTAGATTAATGCAACGCCTGCCGGATTCGTATGCATGCCGGCTATAGCGGCGGCGCAGAGCGAAAGCTTCGGTTGTGTCAGAGCAGAGCAGCTGAAATTGGGCGCTCCTGAGACCGTAGGAACCACGCTAGATTAATGCAACGCCTGCCGGATTCGTATGCATGCCGGCTATAGCGGCGGCGCAGAGCGAAAGCTTCGGTTGTGTCAGAGCAGAGTAGCTGAAATTGGGCGCTCCTGAGACCGTAGGAAGCACGCTAGATTAATGCAACGCCTGCCGGATTCGTATGCATGCCGCCTATAGCGGCGGCGCAGAGCGAAAGGTTCGGTTGTGTCAGAGCAGAGTAGCTGAAATTGGGCGCTCCTGAGACCGTAGGAAGCACGCTAGATTAATGCAACGCCTGCCGGATTCGTATGCATGCCGCCTATAGCGGCGGCGCAGAGCGAAAGCTTCGGTTGTGTCAGAGCAGAGTAGCTGAAATTGGGCGCTCCTGAGACCGTAGGAAGCACGCTAGATTAATGCAACGCCTGCCGGATTCGTATGCATGCCGCCTATAGCGGCGGCGCAGAGCGAAAGCTTCGGTTGTGTCAGAGCAGAGCAGCTGAAATTGGGCGCTCCTGAGACCGTAGGAACCACGCTAGATTAATGCAACGCCTGCCGGATTCGTATGCATGCCGGCTATAGCGGCGGCGCAGAGCGAAAGCTTCGGTTGTGTCAGAGCAGAGTAGCTGAAATTGGGCGCTCCTGAGACCGTAGGAACCACGCTAGATTAATGCAACGCCTGCCGGATTCGTATGCATGCCGGCTATAGCGGCGGCGCAGAGCGAAAGCTTCGGTTGTGTCAGAGCAGAGCAGCTGAAATTGGGCGCTCCTGAGACCGTAGGAACCACGCTAGATTAATGCAACGCCTGCCGGATTCGTATGCATGCCGCCTATAGCGGCGGCGCAGAGCGAAAGCTTCGGTTGTGTCAGAGCAGTGCAGCTGAAATTGGGCGCTCCTGAGACCGTAGGAACCACGCTAGATTAATGCAACGCCTGCCGGATTCGTATGCATGCCGCCTATAGCGGCGGCGCAGAGCGAAAGCTTCGGTTGTGTCAGAGCAGTGCAGCTGAAATTGGGCGCTCCTGAGACCGTAGGAAGCACGCTAGATTAATGCAACGCCTGCCGGATTCGTATGCATGCCGCCTATAGCGGCGGCGCAGAGCGAAAGCTTCGGTTGTGTCAGAGCAGAGTAGCTGAAATTGGGCGCTCCTGAGACCGTAGGAACCACGCTAGATTAATGCAACGCCTGCCGGATTCGTATGCATGCCGCCTATAGCGGCGGCGCAGAGCGAAAGGTTCGGTTGTGTCAGAGCAGAGTAGCTGAAATTGGGCGCTCCTGAGACCGTAGGAACCACGCTAGATTAATGCAACGCCTGCCGGATTCGTATGCATGCCGGCTATAGCGGCGGCGCAGAGCGAAAGGTTCGGTTGTGTCAGAGCAGAGCAGATGAAATTGGGCGCTCCCGAGACCGTAGGAACCACGCTAGATTAATGCAACGCCTGCCGGATTCGTATGCATGCCGGCTATAGCGGCGGCGCAGAGCGAAAGGTTCGGTTGTGTCAGAGCAGAGCAGATGAAATTGGGCGCTCCCGAGACCGTAGGAAGCACGCTAGATTAATGCAACGCCTGCCGGATTCGTTTGCATGCCGGCTATAGCGGCGGCGCAGAGCGAAAGCTTCGGTTGTGTCAGAGCAGAGCAGATGAAATTGGGCGCTCCTGAGACCGTAGGAAGCACGCTAGATTAATGCAACGCCTGCCGGATTCGTTTGCATGCCGGCTATAGCGGCGGCGCAGAGCGAAAGCTTCGGTTGTGTCAGAGCAGAGCAGATGAAATTGGGCGCTCCTGAGACCGTAGGAAGCACGCTAGATTAATGCAACGCCTGCCGGATTCGTTTGCATGCCGGCTATAGCGGCGGCGCAGAGCGAAAGCTTCAGTTGTGTCAGAGCAGAGCAGATGAAATTGGGCGCTCCTGAGACCGTAGGAAGCACGCTAGATTAATGCAACGCCTGCCGGATTCGTTTGCATGCCGGCTATAGCGGCGGCGCAGAGCGAAAGCTTCGGTTGTGTCAGAGCAGAGTAGCTGAAATTGGGCGCTCCTGAGACCGTAGGAAGCACGCTAGATTAATGCAACGCCTGCCGGATTCGTTTGCATGCCGGCTATAGCGGCGGCGCAGAGCGAAAGCTTCGGTTGTGTCAGAGCAGAGTAGCTGAAATTGGGCGCTCCTGAGACCGTAGGAACCACGCTAGATTAATGCAACGCCTGCCGGATTCGTTTGCATGCCGGCTATAGCGGCGGCGCAGAGCGAAAGCTTCGGTTGTGTCAGAGCAGAGCAGATGAAATTGGGCGCTCCTGAGACCGTAGGAAGCACGCTAGATTAATGCAACGCCTGCCGGATTCGTTTGCATGCCGGCTATAGCGGCGGCGCAGAGCGAAAGCTTCGGTTGTGTCAGAGCAGAGTAGCTGAAATTGGGCGCTCCTGAGACCGTAGGAAGCACGCTAGATTAATGCAACGCCTGCCGGATTCGTTTGCATGCCGGCTATAGCGGCGGCGCAGAGCGAAAGCTTCGGTTGTGTCAGAGCAGAGCAGATGAAATTGGGCGCTCCTGAGACCGTAGGAAGCACGCTAGATTAATGCAACGCCTGCCGGATTCGTTTGCATGCCGGCTATAGCGGCGGCGCAGAGCGAAAGGTTCGGTTGTGTCAGAGCAGTGCAGCTGAAATTGGGCGCTCCTGAGACCGTAGGAAGCACGCTAGATTAATGCAACGCCTGCCGGATTCGTATGCATGCCGCCTATAGCGGCGGCGCAGAGCGAAAGGTTCGGTTGTGTCAGAGCAGTGCAGCTGAAATTGGGCGCTCCTGAGACCGTAGGAAGCACGCGAGATTAATGCAACGCCTGCCGGATTCGTATGCATGCCGGCTATAGCGGCGGCGCAGAGCGAAAGGTTCGGTTGTGTCATTGTGTCAGAGCAGTGCAGCTGAAATTGGGCGCTCCTGAGACCGTAGGAAGCACGCTAGATTAATGCAACGCCTGCCGGATTCGTATGCATGCCGGCTATAGCGGCGGCGCAGAGCGAAAGGTTCGGTTGTGTCAGAGCAGAGTAGCTGAAATTGGGCGCTCCTGAGACCGTAGGAACCACGCTAGATTAATGCAACGCCTGCCGGATTCGTATGCATGCCGCCTATAGCGGCGGCGCAGAGCGAAAGGTTCGGTTGTGTCAGAGCAGAGTAGCTGAAATTGGGCGCTCCTGAGACCGTAGGAACCACGCTAGATTAATGCAACGCCTGCCGGATTCGTATGCATGCCGGCTATAGCGGCGGCGCAGAGCGAAAGGTTCGGTTGTGTCAGAGCAGAGTAGCTGAAATTGGGCGCTCCTGAGACCGTAGGAAGCACGCTAGATTAATGCAACGCCTGCCGGATTCGTTTGCATGCCGGCTATAGCGGCGGCGCAGAGCGAAAGGTTCGGTTGTGTCAGAGCAGAGTAGCTGAAATTGGGCGCTCCTGAGACCGTAGGAACCACGCTAGATTAATGCAACGCCTGCCGGATTCGTATGCATGCCGCCTATAGCGGCGGCGCAGAGCGAAAGGTTCGGTTGTGTCAGAGCAGAGTAGCTGAAATTGGGCGCTCCTGAGACCGTAGGAACCACGCTAGATTAATGCAACGCCTGCCGGATTCGTATGCATGCCGCCTATAGCGGCGGCGCAGAGCGAAAGGTTCGGTTGTGTCAGAGCAGAGTAGCTGAAATTGGGCGCTCCTGAGACCGTAGGAAGCACGCTAGATTAATGCAACGCCTGCCGGATTCATTTGCATGCCGGCTATAGCGGCGGCGCAGAGCGAAAGGTTCGGTTGTGTCAGAGCAGAGTAGCTGAAATTGGGCGCTCCTGAGACCGTAGGAACCACGCTAGATTAATGCAACGCCTGCCGGATTCGTATGCATGCCGCCTATAGCGGCGGCGCAGAGCGAAAGGTTCGGTTGTGTCAGAGCAGAGCAGCTGAAATTGGGCGCTCCTGAGACCGTAGGAACCACGCTAGATTAATGCAACGCCTGCCGGATTCGTTTGCATGCCGGCTATAGCGGCGGCGCAGAGCGAAAGGTTCGGTTGTGTCAGAGCAGAGTAGCTGAAATTGGGCGCTCCTGAGACCGTAGGAACCACGCTAGATTAATGCAACGCCTGCCGGATTCGTATGCATGCCGCCTATAGCGGCGGCGCAGAGCGAAAGGTTCGGTTGTGTCAGAGCAGAGTAGCTGAAATTGGGCGCTCCTGAGACCGTAGGAAGCACGCTAGATTAATGCAACGCCTGCCGGATTCGTATGCATGCCGGCTATAGCGGCGGCGCAGAGCGAAAGCTTCGGTTGTGTCAGAGCAGAGTAGCTGAAATTGGGCGCTCCTGAGACCGTAGGAACCACGCTAGATTAATGCAACGCCTGCCGGATTCGTATGCATGCCGGCTATAGCGGCGGCGCAGAGCGAAAGGTTCGGTTGTGTCAGAGCAGTGCAGCTGAAATTGGGCGCTCCTGAGACCGTAGGAAGCACGCTAGATTAATGCAACGCCTGCCGGATTCGTTTGCATGCCGGCTATAGCGGCGGCGCAGAGCGAAAGCTTCGGTTGTGTCAGAGCAGTGCAGCTGAAATTGGGCGCTCCTGAGACCGTAGGAAGCACGCTAGATTAATGCAACGCCTGCCGGATTCGTATGCATGCCGGCTATAGCGGCGGCGCAGAGCGAAAGCTTCGGTTGTGTCAGAGCAGTGCAGATGAAATTGGGCGCTCCTGAGACCGTAGGAAGCACGCTAGATTAATGCAACGCCTGCCGGATTCGTATGCATGCCGGCTATAGCGGCGGCGCACAGCGAAAGCTTCGGTTGTGTCAGAGCAGTGCAGATGAAATTGGGCGCTCCTGAGACCGTAGGAAGCACGCTAGATTAATGCAACGCCTGCCGGATTCGTATGCATGCCGGCTATAGCGGTGGCGCAGAGCGAAAGCTTCGGTTGTGTCAGAGCAGTGCAGATGAAATTGGGCGCTCCTGAGACCGTAGGAAGCACGCTAGATTAATGCAACGCCTGCCGGATTCGTATGCATGCCGGCTATAGCGGCGGCGCAGAGCGAAAGCTTCGGTTGTGTCAGAGCAGTGCAGATGAAATTGGGCGCTCCTGAGACAGTAGGAAGCACGCTAGATTAATGCAACGCCTGCCGGATTCGTATGCATGCCGGCTATAGCGGCGGCGCAGAGCGAAAGCTTCGGTTGTGTCAGAGCAGTGCAGATGAAATTGGGCGCTCCTGAGACCGTAGGAAGCACGCTAGATTAATGCAACGCCTGCCGGATTCGTATGCATGCCGGCTATAGCGGCGGCGCAGAGCGAAAGCTTCGGTTGTGTCAGAGCAGAGTAGCTGAAATTGGGCGCTCCTGAGACCGTAGGAAGCACGCTAGATTAATGCAACGCCTGCCGGATTCGTTTGCATGCCGGCTATAGCGGCGGCGCAGAGCGAAAGCTTCGGTTGTGTCAGAGCAGTGCAGCTGAAATTGGGCGCTCCTGAGACCGTAGGAAGCACGCTAGATTAATGCAACGCCTGCCGGATTCGTATGCATGCCGCCTATAGCGGCGGCGCAGAGCGAAAGGTTCGGTTGTGTCAGAGCAGAGCAGCTGAAATTGGGCGCTCCTGAGACCGTAGGAACCACGCTAGATTAATGCAACGCCTGCCGGATTCGTATGCATGCCGGCTATAGCGGCCGCGCAGAGCGAAACCTTCGGTTGTGTCAGAGCAGAGCAGATGAAATTGGGCGCTCCCGAGACCGTAGGAACCACGCTAGATTAATGCAACGCCTGCCGGATTCGTATGCATGCCGGCTATAGCGGCCGCGCAGAGCGAAAGGTTCGGTTGTGTCAGAGCAGAGTAGCTGAAATTGGGCGCTCCTGAGACCGTAGGAACCACGCTAGATTAATGCAACGCCTGCCGGATTCGTATGCATGCCGGCTATAGCGGCCGCGCAGAGCGAAACCTTCGGTTGTGTCAGAGCAGAGCAGCTGAAATTGGGCGCTCCTGAGACCGTAGGAACCACGCTAGATTAATGCAACGCCTGCCGGATTCGTATGCATGCCGGCTATAGCGGCGGCGCAGAGCGAAACCTTCGGTTGTGTCAGAGCAGAGCAGATGAAATTGGGCGCTCCCGAGACCGTAGGAACCACGCTAGATTAATGCAACGCCTGCCGGATTCGTATGCATGCCGGCTATAGCGGCCGCGCAGAGCGAAACCTTCGGTTGTGTCAGAGCAGAGCAGATGAAATTGGGCGCTCCCGAGACCGTAGGAACCACGCTAGATTAATGCAACGCCTGCCGGATTCGTATGCATGCCGGCTATAGCGGCCGCGCAGAGCGAAACCTTCGGTTGTGTCAGAGCAGAGCAGCTGAAATTGGGCGCTCCTGAGACCGTAGGAACCACGCTAGATTAATGCAACGCCTGCCGGATTCGTATGCATGCCGGCTATAGCGGCCGCGCAGAGCGAAACCTTCGGTTGTGTCAGAGCAGAGCAGATGAAATTGGGCGCTCCCGAGACCGTAGGAACCACGCTAGATTAATGCAACGCCTGCCGGATTCGTATGCATGCCGGCTATAGCGGCCGCGCAGAGCGAAAGGTTCGGTTGTGTCAGAGCAGAGTAGCTGAAATTGGGCGCTCCTGAGACCATAGGAACCACGCTAGATTAATGCAACGCCTGCCGGATTCGTATGCATGCCGGCTATAGCGGCCGCGCAGAGCGAAACCTTCGGTTGTGTCAGAGCAGAGCAGCTGAAATTGGGCGCTCCTGAGACCGTAGGAACCACGCTAGATTAATGCAACGCCTGCCGGATTCGTATGCATGCCGGCTATAGCGGCGGCGCAGAGCGAAACCTTCGGTTGTGTCAGAGCAGAGCAGATGAAATTGGGCGCTCCCGAGACCGTAGGAACCACGCTAGATTAATGCAACGCCTGCCGGATTCGTATGCATGCCGGCTATAGCGGCCGCGCAGAGCGAAACCTTCGGTTGTGTCAGAGCAGAGCAGATGAAATTGGGCGCTCCCGAGACCGTAGGAACCACGCTAGATTAATGCAACGCCTGCCGGATTCGTATGCATGCCGGCTATAGCGGCCGCGCAGAGCGAAACCTTCGGTTGTGTCAGAGCAGAGCAGCTGAAATTGGGCGCTCCTGAGACCGTAGGAACCACGCTAGATTAATGCAACGCCTGCCGGATTCGTATGCATGCCGGCTATAGCGGCGGCGCAGAGCGAAACCTTCGGTTGTGTCAGAGCAGAGCAGCTGAAATTGGGCGCTCCCGAGACCGTAGGAACCACGCTAGATTAATGCAACGCCTGCCGGATTCGTATGCATGCCGGCTATAGCGGCCGCGCAGAGCGAAACCTTCGGTTGTGTCAGAGCAGAGCAGATGAAATTGGGCGCTCCCGAGACCGTAGGAACCACGCTAGATTAATGCAACGCCTGCCGGATTCGTATGCATGCCGGCTATAGCGGCCGCGCAGAGCGAAACCTTCGGTTGTGTCAGAGCAGAGCAGATGAAATTGGGCGCTCCCGAGACCGTAGGAACCACGCTAGATTAATGCAACGCCTGCCGGATTCGTATGCATGCCGGCTATAGCGGCGGCGCAGAGCGAAAGGTTCGGTTGTGTCAGAGCAGAGCAGATGAAATTGGGCGCTCCCGAGACCGTAGGAACCACGCTAGATTAATGCAACGCCTGCCGGATTCGTATGCATGCCGGCTATAGCGGCCGCGCAGAGCGAAACCTTCGGTTGTGTCAGAGCAGAGCAGATGAAATTGGGCGCTCCTGAGACCGTAGGAACCACGCTAGATTAATGCAACGCCTGCCGGATTCGTATGCATGCCGGCTATAGCGGCGGCGCAGAGCGAAAGGTTCGGTTGTGTCAGAGCAGAGTAGCTGAAATTGGGCGCTCCTGAGACCGTAGGAACCACGCTAGATTAATGCAACGCCTGCCGGATTCGTTTGCATGCCGGCTATAGCGGCGGCGCAGAGCGAAAGCTTCGGTTGTGTCAGAGCAGTGCAGCTGAAAGTGGGCGCTCCTGAGACCGTAGGAAGCACGCTAGATTAATGCAACGCCTGCCGGATTCGTTTGCATGCCGGCTATAGCGGCGGCGCAGAGCGAAAGCTTCGGTTGTGTCAGAGCAGAGCAGATGAAATTGGGCGCTCCTGAGACCGTAGGAAGCACGCTAGATTAATGCAACGCCTGCCGGATTCGTTTGCATGCCGGCTATAGCGGCGGCGCAGAGCGAAAGCTTCGGTTGTGTCAGAGCAGTGCAGCTGAAATTGGGCGCTCCTGAGACCGTAGGAACCACGCTAGATTAATGCAACGCCTGCCGGATTCGTATGCATGCCGGCTATAGCGGCCGCGCAGAGCGAAACCTTCGGTTGTGTCAGAGCAGAGCAGATGAAATTGGGCGCTCCCGAGACCGTAGGAACCACGCTAGATTAATGCAACGCCTGCCGGATTCGTATGCATGCCGCCTATAGCGGCGGCGCAGAGCGAAAGGTTCGGTTGTGTCAGAGCAGAGCAGATGAAATTGGGCGCTCCCGAGACCGTAGGAACCACGCTAGATTAATGCAACGCCTGCCGGATTCGTATGCATGCCGGCTATAGCGGCCGCGCAGAGCGAAACCTTCGGTTGTGTCAGAGCAGAGCTGATGAAATTGGGCGCTCCTGAGACCGTAGGAACCACGCTAGCTTAATGCAACGCCTGCCGGATTCGTATGCATGCCGGCTATAGCGGCGGCGCAGAGCGAAAGGTTCGGTTGTGTCAGAGCAGAGTAGCTGAAATTGGGCGCTCCTGAGACCGTAGGAACCACGCTAGATTAATGCAACGCCTGCCGGATTCGTATGCATGCCGGCTATAGCGGCCGCGCAGAGCGAAAGCTTCGGTTGTGTCAGAGCAGAGTAGCTGAAATTGGGCGCTCCTGAGACCGTAGGAACCACGCTAGATTAATGCAACGCCTGCCGGATTCGTTTGCATGCCGGCTATAGCGGCGGCGCAGAGCGAAAGCTTCGGTTGTGTCAGAGCAGTGCAGCTGAAAGTGGGCGCTCCTGAGACCGTAGGAAGCACGCTAGATTAATGCAACGCCTGCCGGATTCGTTTGCATGCCGGCTATAGCGGCGGCGCAGAGCGAAAGCTTCGGTTGTGTCAGAGCAGAGCAGATGAAATTGGGCGCTCCTGAGACCGTAGGAAGCACGCTAGATTAATGCAACGCCTGCCGGATTCGTATGCATGCCGGCTATAGCGGCGGCGCAGAGCGAAAGGTTCGGTTGTGTCAGAGCAGAGCAGATGAAATTGGGCGCTCCCGAGACCGTAGGAACCACGCTAGATTAATGCAACGCCTGCCGGATTCGTATGCATGCCGGCTATAGCGGCCGCGCAGAGCGAAACCTTCGGTTGTGTCAGAGCAGAGCAGATGAAATTGGGCGCTCCTGAGACCGTAGGAACCACGCTAGATTAATGCAACGCCTGCCGGATTCGTATGCATGCCGGCTATAGCGGCGGCGCAGAGCGAAAGGTTCGGTTGTGTCAGAGCAGAGTAGCTGAAATTGGGCGCTCCTGAGACCGTAGGAACCACGCTAGATTAATGCAACGCCTGCCGGATTCGTTTGCATGCCGGCTATAGCGGCGGCGCAGAGCGAAAGCTTCGGTTGTGTCAGAGCAGTGCAGCTGAAAGTGGGCGCTCCTGAGACCGTAGGAAGCACGCTAGATTAATGCAACGCCTGCCGGATTCGTTTGCATGCCGGCTATAGCGGCGGCGCAGAGCGAAAGCTTCGGTTGTGTCAGAGCAGAGCAGATGAAATTGGGCGCTCCTGAGACCGTAGGAAGCACGCTAGATTAATGCAACGCCTGCCGGATTCGTTTGCATGCCGGCTATAGCGGCGGCGCAGAGCGAAAGCTTCGGTTGTGTCAGAGCAGTGCAGCTGAAAGTGGGCGCTCCTGAGACCGTAGGAAGCACGCTAGATTAATGCAACGCCTGCCGGATTCGTTTGCATGCCGGCTATAGCGGCGGCGCAGAGCGAAAGCTTCGGTTGTGTCAGAGCAGAGCAGATGAAATTGGGCGCTCCTGAGACCGTAGGAAGCACGCTAGATTAATGCAACGCCTGCCGGATTCGTTTGCATGCCGGCTATAGCGGCGGCGCAGAGCGAAAGCTTCGGTTGTGTCAGAGCAGTGCAGCTGAAATTGGGCGCTCCTGAGACCGTAGGAACCACGCTAGATTAATGCAACGCCTGCCGGATTCGTATGCATGCCGGCTATAGCGGCCGCGCAGAGCGAAACCTTCGGTTGTGTCAGAGCAGAGCAGATGAAATTGGGCGCTCCCGAGACCGTAGGAACCACGCTAGATTAATGCAACGCCTGCCGGATTCGTATGCATGCCGCCTATAGCGGCGGCGCAGAGCGAAAGGTTCGGTTGTGTCAGAGCAGAGCAGATGAAATTGGGCGCTCCCGAGACCGTAGGAACCACGCTAGATTAATGCAACGCCTGCCGGATTCGTATGCATGCCGGCTATAGCGGCCGCGCAGAGCGAAACCTTCGGTTGTGTCAGAGCAGAGCAGATGAAATTGGGCGCTCCTGAGACCGTAGGAACCACGCTAGCTTAATGCAACGCCTGCCGGATTCGTATGCATGCCGCCTATAGCGGCGGCGCAGAGCGAAAGGTTCGGTTGTGTCAGAGCAGAGTAGCTGAAATTGGGCGCTCCTGAGACCGTAGGAACCACGCTAGATTAATGCAACGCCTGCCGGATTCGTATGCATGCCGGCTATAGCGGCCGCGCAGAGCGAAAGCTTCGGTTGTGTCAGAGCAGAGTAGCTGAAATTGGGCGCTCCTGAGACCGTAGGAACCACGCTAGATTAATGCAACGCCTGCCGGATTCGTTTGCATGCCGGCTATAGCGGCGGCGCAGAGCGAAAGCTTCGGTTGTGTCAGAGCAGTGCAGCTGAAAGTGGGCGCTCCTGAGACCGTAGGAAGCACGCTAGATTAATGCAACGCCTGCCGGATTCGTTTGCATGCCGGCTATAGCGGCGGCGCAGAGCGAAAGCTTCGGTTGTGTCAGAGCAGAGCAGATGAAATTGGGCGCTCCTGAGACCGTAGGAAGCACGCTAGATTAATGCAACGCCTGCCGGATTCGTATGCATGCCGGCTATAGCGGCGGCGCAGAGCGAAAGGTTCGGTTGTGTCAGAGCAGAGCAGATGAAATTGGGCGCTCCCGAGACCGTAGGAACCACGCTAGATTAATGCAACGCCTGCCGGATTCGTATGCATGCCGGCTATAGCGGCCGCGCAGAGCGAAACCTTCGGTTGTGTCAGAGCAGAGCAGATGAAATTGGGCGCTCCTGAGACCGTAGGAACCACGCTAGATTAATGCAACGCCTGCCGGATTCGTATGCATGCCGGCTATAGCGGCGGCGCAGAGCGAAAGGTTCGGTTGTGTCAGAGCAGAGTAGCTGAAATTGGGCGCTCCTGAGACCGTAGGAACCACGCTAGATTAATGCAACGCCTGCCGGATTCGTTTGCATGCCGGCTATAGCGGCGGCGCAGAGCGAAAGCTTCGGTTGTGTCAGAGCAGTGCAGCTGAAAGTGGGCGCTCCTGAGACCGTAGGAAGCACGCTAGATTAATGCAACGCCTGCCGGATTCGTTTGCATGCCGGCTATAGCGGCGGCGCAGAGCGAAAGCTTCGGTTGTGTCAGAGCAGAGCAGATGAAATTGGGCGCTCCTGAGACCGTAGGAAGCACGCTAGATTAATGCAACGCCTGCCGGATTCGTTTGCATGCCGGCTATAGCGGCGGCGCAGAGCGAAAGCTTCGGTTGTGTCAGAGCAGTGCAGCTGAAATTGGGCGCTCCTGAGACCGTAGGAACCACGCTAGATTAATGCAACGCCTGCCGGATTCGTATGCATGCCGGCTATAGCGGCCGCGCAGAGCGAAACCTTCGGTTGTGTCAGAGCAGAGCAGATGAAATTGGGCGCTCCCGAGACCGTAGGAACCACGCTAGATTAATGCAACGCCTGCCGGATTCGTATGCATGCCGCCTATAGCGGCGGCGCAGAGCGAAAGGTTCGGTTGTGTCAGAGCAGAGCAGATGAAATTGGGCGCTCCCGAGACCGTAGGAACCACGCTAGATTAATGCAACGCCTGCCGGATTCGTATGCATGCCGGCTATAGCGGCCGCGCAGAGCGAAACCTTCGGTTGTGTCAGAGCAGAGCAGATGAAATTGGGCGCTCCTGAGACCGTAGGAACCACGCTAGCTTAATGCAACGCCTGCCGGATTCGTATGCATGCCGGCTATAGCGGCGGCGCAGAGCGAAAGGTTCGGTTGTGTCAGAGCAGAGTAGCTGAAATTGGGCGCTCCTGAGACCGTAGGAACCACGCTAGATTAATGCAACGCCTGCCGGATTCGTTTGCATGCCGGCTATAGCGGCGGCGCAGAGCGAAAGCTTCGGTTGTGTCAGAGCAGAGCAGATGAAATTGGGCGCTCCTGAGACCGTAGGAACCACGCTAGATTAATGCAACGCCTGCCGGATTCGTTTGCATGCCGGCTATAGCGGCGGCGCAGAGCGAAAGCTTCGGTTGTGTCAGAGCAGTGCAGCTGAAATTGGGCGCTCCTGAGACCGTAGGAACCACGCTAGATTAATGCAACGCCTGCCGGATTCGTTTGCATGCCGGCTATAGCGGCGGCGCAGAGCGAAAGCTTCGGTTGTGTCAGAGCAGAGCAGATGAAATTGGGCGCTCCTGAGACCGTAGGAAGCACGCTAGATTAATGCAACGCCTGCCGGATTCGTTTGCATGCCGGCTATAGCGGCGGCGCAGAGCGAAAGCTTCGGTTGTGTCAGAGCAGAGCAGCTGAAATTGGGCGCTCCTGAGACCGTAGGAACCACGCTAGATTAATGCAACGCCTGCCGGATTCGTATGCATGCCGGCTATAGCGGCCGCGCAGAGCGAAAGCTTCGGTCGTGTCAGAGCAGAGTAGCTGAAATTGGGCGCTCCTGAGACCGTAGGAAGCACGCTAGATTAATGCAACGCCTGCCGGATTCGTTTGCATGCCGGCTATAGCGGCGGCGCAGAGCGAAAGCTTCGGTTGTGTCAGAGCAGAGCAGATGAAATTGGGCGCTCCCGAGACCGTAGGAAGCACGCTAGATTAATGCAACGCCTGCCGGATTCGTTTGCATGCCGGCTATAGCGGCGGCGCAGAGCGAAAGCTTCGGTTGTGTCAGAGCAGTGCAGCTGAAATTGGGCGCTCCTGAGACCGTAGGAAGCACGCTAGATTAATGCAACGCCTGCCGGATTCGTATGCATGCCGGCTATAGCGGCGGCGCAGAGCGAAAGCTTCGGTTGTGTCAGAGCAGTGCAGCTGAAATTGGGCGCTCCTGAGACCGTAGGAAGCACGCTAGATTAATGCAACGCCTGCCGGATTCGTTTGCATGCCGGCTATAGCGGCCGCGCAGAGCGAAACCTTCGGTTGTGTCAGAGCAGAGTAGCTGAAATTGGGCGCTCCTGAGACCGTAGGAAGCACGCTAGATTAATGCAACGCCTGCCGGATTCGTTTGCATGCCGGCTATAGCGGCGGCGCAGAGCGAAAGCTTCGGTTGTGTCAGAGCAGTGCAGCTGAAATTGGGCGCTCCCGAGACCGTAGGAAGCACGCTAGATTAATGCAACGCCTGCCGGATTCGTATGCATGCCGGCTATAGCGGCGGCGCAGAGCGAAAGCTTCGGTTGTGTCAGAGCAGTGCAGCTGAAATTGGGCGCTCCTGAGACCGTAGGAAGCACGCTAGATTAATGCAACGCCTGCCGGATTCGTATGCATGCCGGCTATAGCGGCGGCGCAGAGCGAAAGCTTCGGTTGTGTCAGAGCAGTGCAGCTGAAATTGGGCGCTCCTGAGACCGTAGGAAGCACGCTAGATTAATGCAACGCCTGCCGGATTCGTTTGCATGCCGGCTATAGCGGCCGCGCAGAGCGAAACCTTCGGTTGTGTCAGAGCAGAGTAGCTGAAATTGGGCGCTCCTGAGACCGTAGGAAGCACGCTAGATTAATGCAACGCCTGCCGGATTCGTTTGCATGCCGGCTATAGCGGCGGCGCAGAGCGAAAGCTTCGGTTGTGTCAGAGCAGTGCAGCTGAAATTGGGCGCTCCTGAGACCGTAGGAAGCACGCTAGATTAATGCAACGCCTGCCGGATTCGTTTGCATGCCGGCTATAGCGGCCGCGCAGAGCGAAACCTTCGGTTGTGTCAGAGCAGAGTAGCTGAAATTGGGCGCTCCTGAGACCGTAGGAAGCACGCTAGATTAATGCAACGCCTGCCGGATTCGTTTGCATGCCGGCTATAGCGGCGGCGCAGAGCGAAAGCTTCGGTTGTGTCAGAGCAGTGCAGCTGAAATTGGGCGCTCCTGAGACCGTAGGAAGCACGCTAGATTAATGCAACGCCTGCCGGATTCGTATGCATGCCGGCTATAGCGGCGGCGCAGAGCGAAAGCTTCGGTTGTGTCAGAGCAGAGTAGCTGAAATTGGGCGCTCCTGAGACCGTAGGAAGCACGCTAGATTAATGCAACGCCTGCCGGATTCGTATGCATGCCGGCTATAGCGGCGGCGCAGAGCGAAAGCTTCGGTTGTGTCAGAGCAGTGCAGCTGAAATTGGGCGCTCCTGAGACCGTAGGAAGCACGCTAGATTAATGCAACGCCTGCCGGATTCGTATGCATGCCGGCTATAGCGGCGGCGCAGAGCGAAAGCTTCGGTCGTGTCAGAGCAGTGCAGCTGAAATTGGGGGCTCCTGAGACCGTAGGAAGCACGCTAGATTAATGCAACGCCTGCCGGATTCGTATGCATGCCGGCTATAGCGGCGGCGCAGAGCGAAAGCTTCGGTCGTGTCAGAGCAGTGCAGCTGAAATTGGGCGCTCCTGAGACCGTAGGAAGCACGCTAGATTAATGCAACGCCTGCCGGATTCGTATGCATGCCGGCTATAGCGGCGGCGCAGAGCGAAAGCTTCGGTTGTGTCAGAGCAGTGCAGCTGAAATTGGGCGCTCCTGAGACCGTAGGAAGCACGCTAGATTAATGCAACGCCTGCCGGATTCGTATGCATGCCGGCTATAGCGGCGGCGCAGAGCGAAAGCTTCGGTCGTGTCAGAGCAGTGCAGCTGAAATTGGGCGCTCCTGAGACCGTAGGAAGCACGCTAGATTAATGCAACGCCTGCCGGATTCGTATGCATGCCGGCTATAGCGGCGGCGCAGAGCGAAAGCTTCGGTTGTGTCAGAGCAGTGCAGCTGAAATTGGGCGCTCCTGAGACCGTAGGAAGCACGCTAGATTAATGCAACGCCTGCCGGATTCGTATGCATGCCGGCTATAGCGGCGGCGCAGAGCGAAAGCTTCGGTCGTGTCAGAGCAGTGCAGCTGAAATTGGGGGCTCCTGAGACGGTAGGAAGCACGCTAGATTAATGCAACGCCTGCCGGATTCGTTTGCATGCCGGCTATAGCGGCGGCGCAGAGCGAAAGCTTCGGTTGTGTCAGAGCAGTGCAGCTGAAATTGGGCGCTCCTGAGACCGTAGGAAGCACGCTAGATTAATGCAACGCCTGCCGGATTCGTTTGCATGCCGGCTATAGCGGCCGCGCAGAGCGAAAGCTTCGGTCGTGTCAGAGCAGTGCAGCTGAAATTGGGCGCTCCCGAGACCGTAGGAAGCACGCTAGATTAATGCAACGCCTGCCGGACTCGTATGCATGCCGGCTATAGCGGCGGCGCAGAGCGAAAGCTTCGGTCGTGTCAGAGCAGTGCAGCTGAAATTGGGCGCTCCTGAGACCGTAGGAAGCACGCTAGATTAATGCAACGCCTGCCGGATTCGTATGCATGCCGGCTATAGCGGCCGCGCAGAGCGAAAGCTTCGGTTGTGTCAGAGCAGTGCAGCTGAAATTGGGCGCTCCTGAGACCGTAGGAAGCACGCTAGATTAATGCAACGCCTGCCGGATTCGTATGCATGCCGGCTATAGCGGCCGCGCAGAGCGAAAGCTTCGGTTGTGTCAGAGCAGTGCAGCTGAAATTGGGCGCTCCCGAGACCGTAGGAAGCACGCTAGATTAATGCAACGCCTGCCGGATTCGTATGCATGCCGGCTATAGCGGCCGCGCAGAGCGAAAGCTTCGGTTGTGTCAGAGCAGTGCAGCTGAAATTGGGCGCTCCTGAGACCGTAGGAAGCACGCTAGATTAATGCAACGCCTGCCGGATTCGTATGCATGCCGGCTATAGCGGCCGCGCAGAGCGAAAGCTTCGGTCGTGTCAGAGCAGGGCAGCTGAAATTGGGCGCTCCTGAGACCGTAGGAAGCACGCTAGATTAATGCAACGCCTGCCGGATTCGTATGCATGCCGGCTATAGCGGCCGCGCAGAGCGAAAGCTTCGGTTGTGTCAGAGCAGTGCAGCTGAAATTGGGCGCTCCTGAGACCGTAGGAAGCACGCTAGATTAATGCAACGCCTGCCGGATTCGTATGCATGCCGGCTATAGCGGCGGCGCAGAGCGAAAGCTTCGGTTGTGTCAGAGCAGTGCAGCTGAAATTGGGCGCTCCTGAGACCGTAGGAAGCACGCTAGATTAATGCGACGCCTGCCGGATTCGTATGCATGCCGGCTATAGCGGCCGCGCAGAGCGAAAGCTTCGGTTGTGTCAGAGCAGTGCAGCTGAAATTGGGCGCTCCTGAGACCGTAGGAAGCACGCTAGATTAATGCAACGCCTGCCGGATTCGTATGCATGCCGGCTATAGCGGCCGCGCAGAGCGAAAGCTTCGGTCGTGTTAGAGGAGTGCAGCTGAAATTGGGCGCTCCTGAGACCGTAGGAAGCACGCTAGATTAATGCAACGCCTGCCGGATTCGTTTGCATGCCGGCTATAGCGGCGGCGCAGAGCGAAAGCTTCGGTTGTGTCAGAGCAGTGCAGCTGAAATTGGGCGCTCCTGAGACCGTAGGAAGCACGCTAGATTAATGCAACGCCTGCCGGATTCGTATGCATACCGGCTATAGCGGCGGCGCAGAGCGAAAGCTTCGGTCGTGTCAGAGGAGTGCAGCTGAAATTGGGCGCTCCCGAGACCGTAGGAAGCACGCTAGATTAATGCAATGCCTGCCGGATTCGTATGCATGCCGGCTATAGCGGCGGCGCAGAGCGAAAGCTTCGGTCGTGTCAGAGCAGTGCCGCTGAAATTGGGCGCTCCCGAGACCGTAGGACGCACGCTAGATTAATGCAACGCCTGCCGGACTCGTATGCATGCCGGCTATAGCGGCGGCGCAGAGCGAAAGCTTCGGTCGTGTCAGAGCAGTGCAGCTGAAATTGGGCGCTCCCGAGACCGTAGGAAGCACGCTAGATTAATGCAACGCCTGCCGGATTCGTATGCATGCCGGCTATAGCGGCGGCGCAGAGCGAAAGCTTCGGTCGTGTCAGAGCAGTGCAGCTGAAATTGGGCGCTCCCGAGACCGTAGGAAGCACGCTAGATTAATGCAACGCCTGCCGGATTCGTATGCATGCCGGCTATAGCGGCGGCGCAGAGCGAAAGCTTCGGTCGTGTCAGAGCAGTGCAGCTGAAATTGGGCGCTCCCGAGACCGTAGGAAGCACGCTAGATTAATGCAACGCCTGCCGGACTCGTATGCATGCCGGCTATAGCGGCGGCGCAGAGCGAAAGCTTCGGTCGTGTCAGAGCAGTGCAGCTGAAATTGGGCGCTCCCGAGACCGTAGGAAGCACGCTAGATTAATGCAACGCCTGCCGGATTCGTATGCATGCCGGCTATAGCGGCGGCGCAGAGCGAAAGCTTCGGTCGTGTCAGAGCAGTGCAGCTGAAATTGGGCGCTCCCGAGACCGTAGGAAGCACGCTAGATTAATGCAACGCCTGCCGGACTCGTATGCATGCCGGCTATAGCGGCGGCGCAGAGCGAAAGCTTCGGTCGTGTCAGAGCAGTGCAGCTGAAATTGGGCGCTCCCGAGACCGTAGGAAGCACGCTAGATTAATGCAACGCCTGCCGGACTCGTATGCATGCCGGCTATAGCGGCGGCGCAGAGCGAAAGCTTCGGTCGTGTCAGAGCAGTGCAGCTGAAATTGGGCGCTCCCGAGACCGTAGGAAGCACGCTAGATTAATGCAACGCCTGCCGGATTCGTATGCATGCCGGCTATAGCGGCGGCGCAGAGCGAAAGCTTCGGTCGTGTCAGAGCAGTGCAGCTGAAATTGGGCTCTCCCGAGACCGTAGGAAGCACGCTAGATTAATGCAACGCCTGCCGGACTCGTATGCATGCCGGCTATAGCGGCGGCGCAGAGCGAAAGCTTCGGTCGTGTCAGAGCAGTGCAGCTGAAATTGGGCGCTCCCGAGACCGTAGGAAGCACGCTAGATTAATGCAACGCCTGCCGGACTCGTATGCATGCCGGCTATAGCGGCGGCGCAGAGCGAAAGCTTCGGTCGTGTCAGAGCAGTGCAGCTGAAATTGGGCGCTCCCGAGACCGTAGGAAGCACGCTAGATTAATGCAACGCCTGCCGGATTCGTATGCATGCCGCCTATAGCGGCGGCGCAGAGCAAAAGCTTCGGTCGTGCTAGAGCAGAGCAGCTGAAATTGGGCGCTCCCGAGACCGTAGGAAGCACGCTAGATTAATGCAACGCCTGCCGGATTCGTATGCATGCCGCCTATAGCGGCGGCGCAGAGCGAAAGCTTCGGTCGTGCTAGAGCAGAACAGCTGAAATTGGGCGCTCCCGAGACCGTAGGAAGCACGCTAGATTAAGGCAACGCCTGCCGGATTCGTATGCATGCCGGCTATAGCGGCGGCGCAGAGCGAAAGCTTCGGTCGTGTCAGAGCAGTGCAGCTGAAATTGGGCGCTCCCGAGACCGTAGGAAGCACGCTAGATTAATGCAACGCCTGCCGGATTCGTATGCATGCCGGCTATAGCGGCGGCGCAGAGCGAAAGCTTCGGTCGTGTCAGAGCAGTGCAGCTGAAATTGGGCGCTCCCGAGACCGTAGGAAGCACGCTAGAATAATGCAACCCCTGCCGGATTCGTATGCATGCCGGCTATAGCGGCCGCGCAGAGCGAAAGCTTCGGTCGTGTCAGAGCAGTGCAGCTGAAATTGGGGGCTCCCGAGACCGTAGGAAGCACGCTAGATTAATGCAACGCCTGCCGGACTCGTATGCATGCCGGCTATAGCGGCGGCGCAGAGCGAAAGCTTCGGTCGTGTCAGAGCAGTGCAGCTGAAATTGGGGGCTCCCGAGACCGTAGGAAGCACGCTAGATTAATGCAACGCCTGCCGGATTCGTATGCATGCCGGCTATAGCGGCCGCGCAGAGCGAAAGCTTCGGTCGTGTCAGAGCAGTGCAGCTGAAATTGGGGGCTCCCGAGACCGTAGGAAGCACGCTAGATTAATGCAACGCCTGCCGGACTCGTATGCATGCCGGCTATAGCGGCGGCGCAGAGCGAAAGCTTCGGTCGTGTCAGAGCAGTGCAGCTGAAATTGGGCGCTCCCGAGACCGTAGGAAGCACGCTAGATTAATGCAACGCCTGCCGGATTCGTATGCATGCCGGCTATAGCGGCCGCGCAGAGCGAAAGCTTCGGTCGTGTCAGAGCAGTGCAGCTGAAATTGGGCGCTCCCGAGACCGTAGGAAGCACGCTAGATTAATGCAACGCCTGCCGGACTCGTATGCATGCCGGCTATAGCGGCGGCGCAGAGCGAAAGCTTCGGTCGTGTCAGAGCAGTGCAGCTGAAATTGGGGGCTCCCGAGACCGTAGGAAGCACGCTAGATTAATGCAACGCCTGCCGGATTCGTATGCATGCCGGCTATAGCGGCCGCGCAGAGCGAAATCTTCGGTCGTGTCAGAGCAGTGCAGCTGAAATTGGGGGCTCCCGAGACCGTAGGAAGCACGCTAGATTAATGCAACGCCTGCCGGACTCGTATGCATGCCGGCTATAGCGGCGGCGCAGAGCGAAAGCTTCGGTCGTGTCAGAGCAGTGCAGCTGAAATTGGGCGCTCCCGAGACCGTAGGAAGCACGCTAGATTAATGCAACGCCTGCCGGATTCGTATGCATGCCGGCTATAGCGGCGGCGCAGAGCGAAAGCTTCGGTCGTGTCAGAGCAGTGCAGCTGAAATTGGGCGCTCCCGAGACCGTAGGAAGCACGCTAGATTAATGCAACGCCTGCCGTATTCGTATGCATGCCGGCTATAGCGGCCGCGCAGAGCGAAAGCTTCGGTCGTGTCAGAGCAGTGCAGCTGAAATTGGGCGCTCCCGAGACCGTAGGAAGCACGCTAGATTAATGCAACGCCTGCCGGACTCGTATGCATGCCGGCTATAGCGGCGGCGCAGAGCGAAAGCTTCGGTCGTGTCAGAGCAGTGCACCTGAATTTGGGCGCTCCCGAGACCGTAGGAAGCACGCTAGATTAATGCAACGCCTGCCGGATTCGTATGCATGCCGGCTATAGCGGCGGCACAGAGCGAAAGCTTCGGTCGTGTCAGAGCAGTGCAGCTGAAATTGGGCGCTCGCGAGACCGTAGGAAGCACGCTAGATTAATGCAACGCCTGCCGGATTCGTATGCATGCCGGCTATAGCGGCCGCGCAGAGCGAAAGCTTCGGTCGTGTCAGAGCAGTGCAGCTGAAATTGGGCGCTCCCGAGACCGTAGGAAGCACGCTAGATTAATGCAACGCCTGCCGGATTCGTATGCATACCGGCTATAGCGGCTGCGCAGAGCGAAAGCTTCGGTCGTGTCAGAGCAGAGCAGCTGAAATTGGGCGCTCCCGAGACCGTAGGAAGCACGCCAGATTAATGCAACGCCTGCCGGATTCGTATGCATGCCGGCTATAGCGGCGGCGTAGAGCGAAAGCTTCGGTCGTGTCAGCGAAGAGCAGCTGAAATTGGGCGCTCCAGAGACCGTAGGAAGCACGCCAGATTAATGCAACGCCTGCCGGATTCGTATGCATGCCGGCTATAGCGGCCGCGCAGAGCGAAAGCTTCGGTCGTGTCAGAGCAGAGCAGCTGAAATTGGGCGCTCCCGAGACAGTAGGAAGCACGCTAGATTAATGCAACGCCTGCCGCATTCGTATGCATGCCGGCTAAAGCGGCGGCGCAGAGCGAAAGCTTCGGTCGTGTCAGAGCAGTGCAGCTGAAATTGGGCGCTCCCGAGACCGTAGGAAGCACGCTAGATTAATGCAACGCCTGCCGCATTCGTATGCATGCCGGCTATAGCGGCCGCGCAGAGCGAAAGCTTCGGTCGTGTCAGAGCAGAGCAGCTGAAATTGGGCGCTCCCGAGACAGTAGGAAGCACGCTAGATTAATGCAACGCCTGCCGGATTCGTATGCATGCCGGCTATAGCGGCCGCGCAGAGCGAAAGCGTCGGTCGTGTCAGAGCAGTGCAGCTGAAATTGGGCGCTCCAGAGACCGTAGGAAGCACGCTAGAGTAATGCAACGCCTGCCGGATTCGTATGCATGCCGGCTATAGCGGCCGCGCAGAGCGAAAGCTTCGGTCGTGTCAGAGCAGAGCAGCTGTAATTGGGCGCTCCCGAGACAGTAGGAAGCACGCTAGATTAATGCAACGCCTGCCGGATTCGTATGCATGCCGGCTATAGCGGCGGCGCAGAGCGAAAGCTTCGGTCGTGTCAGAGCAGAGCGGCTGAAATTGCGCGCTCCCGAGACCGTAGGAAGCACGCTAGATTAATGCAACGCCTGCCGCATTCGTATGCATGCCGGCTATAGCGGCCGCGCAGAGCGAAAGCTTCGGTCGTGTCAGAGCAGAGCAGCTGAAATTGGGCGCTCCCGAGACAGTAGGAAGCACGCTAGATTACTGCAACGCCTGCCGGATTCGTATGCATGCCGGCTATAGCGGCGGCGCAGAGCGAAAGCTTCGGTCGTGTCAGAGCAGAGCGGCTGAAATTGGGCGCTCCCGAGACCGTAGGAAGCACGCTAGATTAATGCAACGCCTGCCGGATTCGTATGCATGCCGGCTATAGCGGCCGCGCAGAGCGAAAGCTTCGGTCGTGTCAGAGCAGAGCAGCTGAAATTGGGCGCTCCCGAGACCGTAGGAAGCATGCTAGATTAATGCAACGCCTGCCGCATTCGTATGCATGCCGGCTATAGCGGCCGCGCAGAGCGAAAGCTTCGGTCGTGTCAGAGCAGAGCGGCTGAAATTGGGCGCTCCCGAGACAGTAGGAAGCACGCTAGATTACTGCAACGCCTGCCGGATTCGTATGCATGCCGGCTATAGCGGCGGCGCAGAGCGAAAGCTTCGGTCGTGTCAGAGCAGAGCGGCTGAAATTGGGTGCTCCCGAGACCGTAGGAAGCACGCTAGATTAATGCAACGCCTGCCGCATTCGTATGCATGCCGGCTATAGCGGCCGCGCAGAGCGAAAGCTTCGGTCGTGTCAGAGCAGAGCGGCTGAAATTGGGCGCTCCCGAGACCGTAGGAAGCATGCTAGATTAATGCAACGCCTGCCGCATTCGTATGCATGCCGGCTATAGCGGCCGCGCAGAGCGAAAGCTTCGGTCGTGTCAGAGCAGAACAGCTGAAATTGGGCGCTCCCGAGACAGTAGGAAGCACGCTAGATTACTGCAACGCCTGCCGGATTCGTATGCATGCCGGCTATAGCGGCGGCGCAGAGCGAAAGCTTCGGTCGTGTCAGAGCAGAGCGGCTGAAATTGGGCGCTCCCGAGACCGTAGGAAGCATGCTAGATTAATGCAACGCCTGCCGGATTCGTATGCATGCCGGCTATAGCGGCCGCGCAGAGCGAAAGCTTCGGTCGCGTCAGAGCAGTGCAGCTGAAATTGGGCGCTCCCGAGACAGTAGGAAGCACGCTAGATTAATGCAACGCCTGTCTGATTCGTATGCATGCCGGCTATAGCAGGCCGCGCAGAGCGAAAGCTTCGGTCGTGTCAGAGCAGTGCAGCTGAAATTGGGCGCTCCCGAGACCGTAGGAAGCACGCTAGATTAATGCAACGCCTGCCGGATTCGTATGCATGCCGGCTATAGCGGCTGCGCAGAGCGAAAGCTTCGGTCGTGTCAGAGCAGAGCAGCTGAAATTGGGCGCTCCCGAGACCGTAGGAAGCACGCCAGATTAATGCAACGCCTGCCGGATTCGTATGCATGCCGGCTATAGCGGTGGCGCAGAGCGAAAGCTTCGGTCGTGTCAGAGCAGTGCGGCTGAAATTCGGCGCTCCCGAGACCGTAGAAAGCACGCTAGATTAATGCAACGCCTGCCGGATTCGTATGCATACCGGCTATAGCGGCGGCGCAGAGCGAACGCTTCGGTCGTGTCAGAGCAGAGCAGCTGAAATTGGGCGCTCCCGAGACCGTAGGAAGCACGCTAGATTAATGCAACGCCTGCCGGATTCGTATGCATGCCGGCTATAGCGGCGGCGCAGAGCGAAAGCTTCGGTCGTGTCAGAGCAGAGCAGCTGAAATTGGGCGCTCCCGAGACCGTAGGAAGCACGCTAGATTAATGCAACGCCTGCCGGATTCGTATGCATGCCGGCTATAGCGGCGGCGCAGAGCGAAAGCTTCGGTCGTGTCAGAGCAGAGCAGCTGAAATTGGGCGCTCCCGAGACCGTAGGAAGCATGCTAGATTAATGCAACGCCTGCCGGATTCGTATGCATGCCGGCTATAGCGGCCGCGCAGAGCGAAAGCTTCGGTCGTGTCAGAGCAGAGCAGCTGAAATTGGGCGCTCCCGAGACCGTAGGAAGCACGCTAGATTAATGCAACGCCTGCCGGATTCGTATGCATGCCGGCTATAGCGGCGGCGCAGAGCGAACGCTTCGGTCGTGTCAGAGCAGAGCAGCTGAAATTGGGCGCTCCCGAGACCGTAGGAAGCACGCTAGATTAATGCAACGCCTGCCGGATTCGTATGCATGCCGGCTACAGCGGCCGCGCAGAGCGAAAGCTTCGGTCGTGTCAGAGCAGAGCAGCTTAAATTGGGCGCTCCCGAGACCGTAGGAAGCATGCTAGATTAATGCAACGCCTGCCGGATTCGTATGCATGCCGGCTATAGCGGCCGCGCAGAGCGAAAGCTTCGGTCGTGTCAGAGCAGAGCAGCTGAAATTGGGCGCTCCCGAGACCGTAGGAAGCACGCTAGATTAATGCAACGCCTGCCGGATTCGTATGCATGCCGGCTATAGCGGCGGCGCAGAGCGAACGCTTCGGTCGTATCAGAGCAGAGCAGCTGAAATTGGGCGCTCCCGAGACCGTAGGAAGCATGCTAGATTAATGCAACGCCTGCCGGATTCGTATGCATGCCGGCTATAGCGGCCGCGCAGAGCGAAAGCTTCGGTCGTGTCAGAGCAGAGCAGCTGAAATTGGGCGCTCCCGAGACCGTAGGAAGCATGCTAGATTAATGCAACGCCTGCCGGATTCGTATGCATGCCGGCTATAGCGGCCGCGCAGAGCGAAAGCTTCGGTCGTGTCAGAGCAGAGCAGCTGAAATTGGGCGCTCCCGAGACCGTAGGAAGCATGCTAGATTAATGCAACGCCTGCCGCATTCGTATGCATGCCGGCTATAGCGGCCGCGCAGAGCGAAAGCTTCGGTCGTGTCAGAGCAGAGCGGCTGAAATTGGGCGCTCCCGAGACAGTAGGAAGCACGCTAGATTACTGCAACGCCTGCCGGATTCGTATGCATGCCGGCTATAGCGGCGGCGCAGAGCGAAAGCTTCGGTCGTGTCAGAGCAGAGCGGCTGAAATTGGGCGCTCCCGAGACCGTAGGAAGCATGCTAGATTAATGCAACGCCTGCCGCATTCGTATGCATGCCGGCTATAGCGGCCGCGCAGAGCGAAAGCTTCGGTCGTGTCAGAGCAGAGCGGCTGAAATTGGGCGCTCCCGAGACCGTAGGAAGCATGCTAGATTAATGCAACGCCTGCCGCATTCGTATGCATGCCGGCTATAGCGGCCGCGCAGAGCGAAAGCTTCGGTCGTGTCAGAGCAGAGCAGCTGAAATTGGGCGCTCCCGAGACAGTAGGAAGCACGCTAGATTACTGCAACGCCTGCCGGATTCGTATGCATGCCGGCTATAGCGGCGGCGCAGAGCGAAAGCTTCGGTCGTGTCAGAGCAGAGCGGCTGAAATTGGGCGCTCCCGAGACCGTAGGAAGCATGCTAGATTAATGCAACGCCTGCCGGATTCGTATGCATGCCGGCTATAGCGGCCGCGCAGAGCGAAAGCTTCGGTCGCGTCAGAGCAGTGCAGCTGAAATTGGGCGCTCCCGAGACAGTAGGAAGCACGCTAGATTAATGCAACGCCTGCCGGATTCGTATGCATGCCGGCTATAGCAGGCCGCGCAGAGCGAAAGCTTCGGTCGTGTCAGAGCAGTGCAGCTGAAATTGGGCGCTCCCGAGACCGTAGGAAGCACGCTAGATTAATGCAACGCCTGCCGGATTCGTATGCATGCCGGCTATAGCGGCTGCGCAGAGCGAAAGCTTCGGTCGTGTCAGAGCAGAGCAGCTGAAATTGGGCGCTCCCGAGACCGTAGGATGCACGCCAGATTAATGCAACGCCTGCCGGATTCGTATGCATGCCGGCTATAGCTGCGGCGCAGAGCGAAAGCTTCGGTTGTGTCAGAGCAGTGCGGCTGAAATTGGGCGCTCCCGAGACCGTAGAAAGCACGCTAGATTAATGCAACGCCTGCCGGATTCGTATGCATACTGGCTATAGCGGCGGCGCAGAGCGAACGCTTCGGTCGTGTCAGAGCAGAGCAGCTGAAATTGGGCGCTCCCGAGACCGTAGGAAGCACGCTAGATTAACGCAACGCCTGCCGGATTCGTATGCATGCCGGCTATAGCGGCGGCGCAGAGCGAAAGCTTCGGTCGTGTCAGAGCAGAGCAGCTGAAATTGGGCGCTCCCGAGACCGTAGGAAGCATGCTAGATTAATGCAACGCCTGCCGGATTCGTATGCATGCCGGCTATAGCGGCCGCGCAGAGCGAAAGCTTCGGTCGTGTCAGAGCAGAGCAGCTGAAATTGGGCGCTCCCGAGACCGTAGGAAGCACGCTAGATTAATGCAACGCCTGCCGGATTCGTATGCATGCCGGCTATAGCGGCGGCGCAGAGCGAACGCTTCGGTCGTGTCAGAGCAGAGCAGCTGAAATTGGGCGCTCCCGAGACCGTAGGAAGCACGCTAGATTAATGCAACGCCTGCCGGATTCGTATGCATGCCGGCTATAGCGGCCGCGCAGAGCGAAAGCTTCGGTCGTGTCAGAGCAGAGCAGCTGAAATTGGGCGCTCCCGAGACCGTAGGAAGCATGCTAGATTAATGCAACGCCTGCCGGATTCGTATGCATGCCGGCTATAGCGGCCGCGCAGAGCGAAAGCTTCGGTCGTGTCAGAGCAGAGCAGCTGAAATTGGGCGCTCCCGAGACCGTAGGAAGCACGCTAGATTAATGCAACGCCTGCCGGATTCGTATGCATGCCGGCTATAGCGGCGGCGCAGAGCGAACGCTTCGGTCGTGTCAGAGCAGAGCAGCTGAAATTGGGCGCTCCCGAGACCGTAGGAAGCATGCTAGATTAATGCAACGCCTGCCGGATTCATATGCATGCCGGCTATAGCGGCCGCGCAGAGCGAAAGCTTCGGTCGTGTCAGAGCAGAGCAGCTGAAATTGGGCGCTCCCGAGACCGTAGGAAGCACGCTAGATTAATGCAACGCCTGCCGGATTCGTATGCATACTGGCTATAGCGGCGGCGCAGAGCGAACGCTTCGGTCGTGTCAGAGCAGAGCAGCTGAAATTGGGCGCTCCCGAGACCGTAGGAAGCATGCTAGATTAATGCAACGCCTGCCGGATTCGTATGCATGCCGGCTATAGCGGCCGCGCAGAGCGAAAGCTTCGGTCGTGTCAGAGCAGAGCAGCTGAAATTGGGCGCTCCCGAGACCGTAGGAAGCACGCTAGATTAATGCAACGCCTGCCGGATTCGTATGCATGCCGGCTATAGCGGCCGCGCAGAGCGAAAGCTTCGGTCGTGTCAGAGCAGAGCAGCTGAAATTGGGCGCTCCCGAGGCCGTAGGAAGCACGCTAGATTAATCTAACGCCTGCCGGATTCGTATGCATACTGGCTATAGCGGCGGCGCAGAGCGAACGCTTCGGTCGTGTCAGAGCAGAGCAGCTGAAATTGGGCGCTCCTGAGACCGTAGGAAGCATGCTAGATTAGTGCAACGCCTGCCGGATTCGTATGCATGCCGGCTATAGCGGCCGCGCAGAGCGAAAGCTTCGGTCGTGTCAGAGCAGAGCAGCTGAAATTGGGCGCTCCCGAGACCGTAGGAAGCACGCTAGATTAATGCAACGCCTGCCGGATTCGTATGCATACTGGCTATAGCGGCGGCGCAGAGCGAACGCTTCGGTCGTGTCAGAGCAGAGCAGCTGAAATTGGGCGCTCCCGAGACCGTAGGAACCATGCTAGATTAATGCAACGCCTGCCGGATTCGTATGCATGCCGGCTATAGCGGCCGCGCAGAGCGAAAGCTTCGGTCGTGTCAGAGCAGAGCAGCTGAAATTGGGCGCTCCCGAGACCGTAGGAAGCACGCTAGATTAATGCAACGCCTGCCGGATTCGTATGCATGCCGGCTATAGCGGCGGCGCAGAGCGAAAGCTTCGGTCGTGTCAGAGCAGAGCGGCTGAAATTGGGCGCTCCCGAGACCGTAGGAAGCACGCTAGATTAATGCAACGCCTGCCGGATTCGTATGCATGCCGGCTATAGCGGCCGCGCAGAGCGAAAGCTTCGGTCGTGTCAGAGCAGTGTAGCTGAAATTTGGCGCTCCCGAGACCGTAGGAAGCACGCTAGATTAATGCAACGCCTGCCGGATTCGTATGCATGCCGGCTATAGCGGCTGCGCAGAGCGAAAGCTTCGGTCGTGTCAGAGCAGAGCAGCTGAAATTGGGCGCTCCCGAGACCGTAGGAAGCACGCCAGATTAATGCAACGCCTGCCGGATTCGTATGCATACTGGCTATAGCGGCGGCGCAGAGCGAACGCTTCGGTCGTGTCAGAGCAGAGCAGCTGAAATTGGGCGCTCCCGAGACCGTAGGAAGCACGCTAGATTAATGCAACGCCTGCCGGATTCGTATGCATACTGGCTATAGCGGCGGCGCAGAGCGAACGCTTCGGTCCTGTCAGAGCAGAGCAGCTGAAATTGGGCGCTCCCGAGACCGTAGGAAGCACGCTAGATTAATGCAACGCCTGCCGGATTCGTATGCATGCCGGCTATAGCGGCGGCGCAGAGCGAAAGCTTCGGTCGTGTCAGAGCAGAGCAGCTGAAATTGGGCGCTCCCGAGACCGTAGGAAGCACGCTAGATTAATGCAACGCCTGCCGGATTCGTATGCATGCCGGCTATAGCGGCGGCGCAGAGCGAAAGCTTCGGTCGTGTCAGAGCAGAGCGGCTGAAATTGGGCGCTCCCGAGACCGTAGGAAGCATGCTAGATTAATGCAACGCCTGCCGCATTCGTATGCATGCCGGCTATAGCGGCCGCGCAGAGCGAAAGCTTCGGTCGTGTCAGAGCAGAGCGGCTGAAATTGGGCGCTCCCGAGACCGTAGGAAGCATGCTAGATTAATGCAACGCCTGCCGCATTCGTATGCATGCCGGCTATAGCGGCCGCGCAGAGCGAAAGCTTCGGTCGTGTCAGAGCAGAGCAGCTGAAATTGGGCGCTCCCGAGACAGTAGGAAGCACGCTAGATTACTGCAACGCCTGCCGGATTCGTATGCATGCCGGCTATAGCGGCGGCGCAGAGCGAAAGCTTCGGTCGTGTCAGAGCAGAGCGGCTGAAATTGGGCGCTCCCGAGACCGTAGGAAGCATGCTAGATTAATGCAACGCCTGCCGGATTCGTATGCATGCCGGCTATAGCGGCCGCGCAGAGCGAAAGCTTCGGTCGCGTCAGAGCAGTGCAGCTGAAATTGGGCGCTCCCGAGACAGTAGGAAGCACGCTAGATTAATGCAACGCCTGCCGGATTCGTATGCATGCCGGCTATAGCAGGCCGCGCAGAGCGAAAGCTTCGGTCGTGTCAGAGCAGTGCAGCTGAAATTGGGCGCTCCCGAGACCGTAGGAAGCACGCTAGATTAATGCAACGCCTGCCGGATTCGTATGCATGCCGGCTATAGCGGCTGCGCAGAGCGAAAGCTTCGGTCGTGTCAGAGCAGAGCAGCTGAAATTGGGCGCTCCCGAGACCGTAGGATGCACGCCAGATTAATGCAACGCCTGCCGGATTCGTATGCATGCCGGCTATAGCTGCGGCGCAGAGCGAAAGCTTCGGTTGTGTCAGAGCAGTGCGGCTGAAATTGGGCGCTCCCGAGACCGTAGAAAGCACGCTAGATTAATGCAACGCCTGCCGGATTCGTATGCATACTGGCTATAGCGGCGGCGCAGAGCGAACGCTTCGGTCGTGTCAGAGCAGAGCAGCTGAAATTGGGCGCTCCCGAGACCGTAGGAAGCACGCTAGATTAACGCAACGCCTGCCGGATTCGTATGCATGCCGGCTATAGCGGCGGCGCAGAGCGAAAGCTTCGGTCGTGTCAGAGCAGAGCAGCTGAAATTGGGCGCTCCCGAGACCGTAGGAAGCATGCTAGATTAATGCAACGCCTGCCGGATTCGTATGCATGCCGGCTATAGCGGCCGCGCAGAGCGAAAGCTTCGGTCGTGTCAGAGCAGAGCAGCTGAAATTGGGCGCTCCCGAGACCGTAGGAAGCACGCTAGATTAATGCAACGCCTGCCGGATTCGTATGCATGCCGGCTATAGCGGCGGCGCAGAGCGAACGCTTCGGTCGTGTCAGAGCAGAGCAGCTGAAATTGGGCGCTCCCGAGACCGTAGGAAGCACGCTAGATTAATGCAACGCCTGCCGGATTCGTATGCATGCCGGCTATAGCGGCCGCGCAGAGCGAAAGCTTCGGTCGTGTCAGAGCAGAGCAGCTGAAATTGGGCGCTCCCGAGACCGTAGGAAGCATGCTAGATTAATGCAACGCCTGCCGGATTCGTATGCATGCCGGCTATAGCGGCCGCGCAGAGCGAAAGCTTCGGTCGTGTCAGAGCAGAGCAGCTGAAATTGGGCGCTCCCGAGACCGTAGGAAGCACGCTAGATTAATGCAACGCCTGCCGGATTCGTATGCATGCCGGCTATAGCGGCGGCGCAGAGCGAACGCTTCGGTCGTGTCAGAGCAGAGCAGCTGAAATTGGGCGCTCCCGAGACCGTAGGAAGCATGCTAGATTAATGCAACGCCTGCCGGATTCGTATGCATGCCGGCTATAGCGGCCGCGCAGAGCGAAAGCTTCGGTCGTGTCAGAGCAGAGCAGCTGAAATTGGGCGCTCCCGAGACCGTAGGAAGCACGCTAGATTAATGCAACGCCTGCCGGATTCGTATGCATACTGGCTATAGCGGCGGCGCAGAGCGAACGCTTCGGTCGTGTCAGAGCAGAGCAGCTGAAATTGGGCGCTCCCGAGACCGTAGGAAGCATGCTAGATTAATGCAACGCCTGCCGGATTCGTATGCATGCCGGCTATAGCGGCCGCGCAGAGCGAAAGCTTCGGTCGTGTCAGAGCAGAGCAGCTGAAATTGGGCGCTCCCGAGACCGTAGGAAGCACGCTAGATTAATGCAACGCCTGCCGGATTCGTATGCATGCCGGCTATAGCGGCCGCGCAGAGCGAAAGCTTCGGTCGTGTCAGAGCAGAGCAGCTGAAATTGGGCGCTCCCGAGGCCGTAGGAAGCACGCTAGATTAATCTAACGCCTGCCGGATTCGTATGCATACTGGCTATAGCGGCGGCGCAGAGCGAACGCTTCGGTCGTGTCAGAGCAGAGCAGCTGAAATTGGGCGCTCCTGAGACCGTAGGAAGCATGCTAGATTAGTGCAACGCCTGCCGGATTCGTATGCATGCCGGCTATAGCGGCCGCGCAGAGCGAAAGCTTCGGTCGTGTCAGAGCAGAGCAGCTGAAATTGGGCGCTCCCGAGACCGTAGGAAGCACGCTAGATTAATGCAACGCCTGCCGGATTCGTATGCATACTGGCTATAGCGGCGGCGCAGAGCGAACGCTTCGGTCGTGTCAGAGCAGAGCAGCTGAAATTGGGCGCTCCCGAGACCGTAGGAAGCATGCTAGATTAATGCAACGCCTGCCGGATTCGTATGCATGCCGGCTATAGCGGCCGCGCAGAGCGAAAGCTTCGGTCGTGTCAGAGCAGAGCAGCTGAAATTGGGCGCTCCCGAGACCGTAGGAAGCACGCTAGATTAATGCAACGCCTGCCGGATTCGTATGCATGCCGGCTATAGCGGCGGCGCAGAGCGAAAGCTTCGGTCGTGTCAGAGCAGAGCGGCTGAAATTGGGCGCTCCCGAGACCGTAGGAAGCACGCTAGATTAATGCAACGCCTGCCGGATTCGTATGCATGCCGGCTATAGCGGCCGCGCAGAGCGAAAGCTTCGGTCGTGTCAGAGCAGTGTAGCTGAAATTTGGCGCTCCCGAGACCGTAGGAAGCACGCTAGATTAATGCAACGCCTGCCGGATTCGTATGCATGCCGGCTATAGCGGCTGCGCAGAGCGAAAGCTTCGGTCGTGTCAGAGCAGAGCAGCTGAAATTGGGCGCTCCCGAGACCGTAGGAAGCACGCCAGATTAATGCAACGCCTGCCGGATTCGTATGCATACTGGCTATAGCGGCGGCGCAGAGCGAACGCTTCGGTCGTGTCAGAGCAGAGCAGCTGAAATTGGGCGCTCCCGAGACCGTAGGAAGCACGCTAGATTAATGCAACGCCTGCCGGATTCGTATGCATACTGGCTATAGCGGCGGCGCAGAGCGAACGCTTCGGTCCTGTCAGAGCAGAGCAGCTGAAATTGGGCGCTCCCGAGACCGTAGGAAGCACGCTAGATTAATGCAACGCCTGCCGGATTCGTATGCATGCCGGCTATAGCGGCGGCGCAGAGCGAAAGCTTCGGTCGTGTCAGAGCAGAGCAGCTGAAATTGGGCGCTCCCGAGACCGTAGGAAGCACGCTAGATTAATGCAACGCCTGCCGGATTCGTATGCATGCCGGCTATAGCGGCGGCGCAGAGCGAAAGCATCGGTCGTGTCAGAGCAGTGCAGCTGAAATTGGGCGCTCCCGAGACCGTAGGAAGCACGCTAGATTAATGCAACGCCTGCCGGATTCGTATGCATGCCGGCTATAGCGGCTGCGCAGAGCGAAAGCTTCGGTCGTGTCAGAGCAGAGCAGCTGAAATTGGGCGCTCCCGAGACCGTAGGAAGCACGCCAGATTAATGCAACGCCTGCCGGATTCGTATGCATACTGGCTATAGCGGCGGCGCAGAGCGAACGCTTCGGTCGTGTCAGAGCAGAGCAGCTGAAATTGGGCGCTCCCGAGACCGTAGGAAGCACGCTAGATTAATGCAACGCCTGCCGGATTCGTATGCATACTGGCTATAGCGGCGGCGCAGAGCGAACGCTTCGGTCGTGTCAGAGCAGAGCAGCTGAAATTGGGCGCTCCCGAGACAGTAGGAAGCACGCTAGATTAATGCAACGCCTGCCGGATTCGTATGCATGCCGGCTATAGCGGCGGCGCAGAGCGAACGCTTCGGTCGTGTCAGAGCAGAGCAGCTGAAATTGGGCGCTCCCGAGACCGTAGGAAGCACGCTAGATTAATGCAACGCCTGCCGGATTCGTATGCATGCCGGCTATAGCGGCCGCGCAGAGCGAACGCTTCGGTCGTGTCAGAGCAGAGCAGCTGAAATTGGGCGCTCCCGAGACCGTAGGAAGCACGCTAGATTAATGCAACGCCTGCCGGATTCGTATGCATGCCGGCTATAGCGGCCGCGCAGAGCGAACGCTTCGGTCGTGTCAGAGCAGAGCAGCTGAAATTGGGCGCTCCCGAGACCGTAGGAAGCACGCTAGATTAATGCAACGCCTGCCGGATTCGTATGCATGCCGGCTATAGCGGCCGCGCAGAGCGAAAGCTTCGGTCGCGTCAGAGCAGTGCAGCTGAAATTGGGCGCTCCCGAGACAGTAGGAAGCACGCTAGATTAATGCAACGCCTGCCGGATTCGTATGCATGCCAGCTATAGCGGCCGCGCAGAGCGAAAGCTTCGGTCGTGTCAGAGCAGTGCAGCTGAAATTGGGCGCTCCCGAGACCGTAGGAAGCACGCTAGATTAATGCAACGCCTGCCGGATTCGTATGCATGCCGGCTATAGCGGCTGCGCAGAGCGAAAGCTTCGGTCGTGTCAGAGCAGAGCAGCTGAAATTGGGCGCTCCCGAGACCGTAGGAAGCACGCCAGATTAATGCAACGCCTGCCGGATTCGTATGCATACTGGCTATAGATGCGGCGCAGAGGGAACGCTTCGGTCGTGTCAGAGCAGAGCAGCTGAAATTGGGCGCTCCCGAGACCGTAGGAAGCACGCTAGATTAATGCAACGCTGCCGGATTCGTATGCATACTGGCTATAGCGGCGGCGCAGAGCGAACGCTTCGGTCGTGTCAGAGCAGAGCAGCTGAAATTGGGCGCTCCCGAGACCGTAGGAAGCACGCTAGATTAATGCAACGCCTGCCGGATTCGTATGCATGCCGGCTATAGCGGCCGCGCAGAGCGAAAGCTTCGGTCGTGTCAGAGCAGAGCGGCTGAAATTGGGCGCTCTCGAGACCGTATGAAGCACGCTAGATTAATGCAACGCCTGCCGGATTCGTATGCATGCCGGCTATAGTGGCGGCGCAGAGCGAAAGCTTCGGTCGTGTCAGAGCAGAGCGGCTGAAATTGGGCGCTCCCGAGACCGTAGGAAGCATGCTAGATTAATGCAACGCCTGCCGGATTCGTATGCATGCCGGCTATAGCGGCCGCGCAGAGCGAAAGCTTCGGTCGCGTCAGAGCAGTGCAGCTGAAATTGGGCGCTCCCGAGACAGTAGGAGGCACGCTAGATTAATGCAACGCCTGCCGGATTCGTATGCATGCCGGCTATAGCGGCCGCGCAGAGCGAAAGCTTCGGTCGTGTCAGAGCAGTGCAGCTGAAATTGGGCGCTCCCGAGACCGTAGGAAGCACGCTAGATTAATGCAACGCCTGCCGGATTCGTATGCATGCCGGCTATAGCGGCTGCGCAGAGCGAAAGCTTCGGTCGTGTCAGAGCAGAGCAGCTGAAATTGGGCGCTCCCGAGACCGTAGGAAGCACGCCAGATTAATGCAACGCCTGCCGGATTCGTATGCATGCCGGCTATAGCGGCGGCGCAGAGCGAAAGCTTCGGTTGTGTCAGAGCAGTGTGGCTGAAATGTGGCGCTCCCGAGACCGTAGAAAGCACGCTAGATTAATGCAACGCCTGCCGGATTCGTATGCATACTGGCTATAGCGGCGGCGCAGAGCGAACGCTTCGGTCGTGTCAGAGCAGAGCAGCTGAAATTGGGCGCTCCAGATACCGTAGGAAGCACGCTAGATTAATGCAACGCCTGCCGGATTCGTATGCATGCCGGCTATAGCGGCGGCGCAGAGCGAACGCTTCGGTCGTGTCAGAGCAGAGCAGCTGAAATTGGGCGCTCCAGATACCGTAGGAAGCACGCTAGATTAATGCAACGCCTGCCGGATTCGTATGCATGCCGGCTATAGCGGCGGCGCAGAGCGAAAGCTTCGGTCGTGTCAGAGCAGTGCGGCTGAAATTGGGCGCTCCCGAGACCGTAGGAAGCACGCTAGATTAATGCAACGCCTGCCGGATTCGTATGCATACTGGCTATAGCGGCGGCGCAGAGCGAACGCTTCGGTCGTGTCAGAGCAGAGCAGCTGAAATTGGGCGCTCCAGATACCGTAGGAAGCACGCTAGATTAATGCAACGGCTGCCGGATTCGTATGCATGCCGGCTATAGCGGCGGCGCAGAGCGAAAGCTTCGGTCGTGTCAGAGCAGTGCAGCTGAAATTGGGCGCTCCCGAGACCGTCGGAAGCACGCTAGATTAATGCAACGCCTGCCGGATTCGTATGCATGCCGGCTATAGCGGCTGCGCAGAGCGAAAGCTTCGGTCGTGTCAGAGCAGTGCAGCTGAAATTGGGCGCTCCCGAGACCGTAGGAAGCACGCCAGATTAATGCAACGCCTGCCGGATTCGTATGCATGCCGGCTATAGCGGCGGCGCAGAGCGAAAGCTTCGGTTGTGTCAGAGCAGTGCGGCTGAAATTGGGCGCTCCCGAGACCGTAGAAAGCACGCTAGATTAATGCAACGCCTGCCGGATTCGTATGCATACTGGCTATAGCGGCGGCGCAGAGCGAACGCTTCGGTCGTGTCAGAGCAGAGCAGCTGAAATTGGGCGCTCCAGATACCGTAGGAAGCACGCTAGATTAATGCAACGCCTGCCGGATTCGTATGCATGCCGGCTATAGCGGCGGCGCAGAGCGAAAGCTTCGGTCGTGTCAGAGCAGAGCAGCTGAAATTGGGCGCTCCAGATACCGTAGGAAGCACGCTAGATTAATGCAACGCCTGCCGGATTCGTATGCATGCCGGCTAAAGCGGCGGCGCAGAGCGAAAGCTTCGGTCGTGTCAGAGCAGTGCGGCTGAAATTGGGCGCTCCCGAGACCGTAGAAAGCACGCTAGATTAATGCAACGCCTGCCGGATTCGTATGCATACTGGCTATAGCGGTGGCGCAGAGCGAACGCTTCGGTCGTGTCAGAGCAGAGCAGCTGAAATTGGGCGCTCCAGATACCGTAGGAAGCACGCTAGATTAATGCAACGCCTGCCGGATTCGTATGCATGCCGCCTATAGCGGCGGCGCAGAGCGAAAGCTTCGGTCGTGTCAGAGCAGTGCGGCTGAAATTGGGCGCTCTCGAGACCGTAGAAAGCACGCTAGATTAATGCAACGCCTGCCGGATTCGTATGCATACTGGCTATAGCGGCGGCGCAGAGCGAACGCTTCGGTCGTGTCAGAGCAGAGCAGCTGAAATTGGGCGCTCCAGATACCGTAGGAAGCACGCTAGATTAATGCAACGCCTGCCGGATTCGTATGCATGCCGCCTATAGCGGCGGCGCAGAGCGAAAGCTTCGGTCGTGTCAGAGCAGTGCGGCTGAAATTGGGCGCTCCCGAGACCGTAGAAAGCACGCTAGATTAATGCAACGCCTGCCGGATTCGTATGCATACTGGCTATAGCGGAGGCGCAGAGCGAACGCTTCGGTCGTGTCAGAGCAGAGCAGCTGAAATTGGGCGCTCCAGATACCGTAGGAAGCACGCTAGATTAATGCAACGCCTGCCGGATTCGTATGCATGCCGCCTATAGCGGCGGCGCAGAGCGAAAGCTTCGGTCGTGTCAGAGCAGTGCGGCTGAAATTGGGCGCTCCCGAGACCGTAGAAAGCACGCTAGATTAATGCAACGCCTGCCGGATTCGTATGCATACTGGCTATAGCGGCGGCGCAGAGCGAACGCTTCGGTCGTGTCAGAGCAGAGCAGCTGAAATTGGGCGCTCCAGATACCGTAGGAAGCACGCTAGATTAATGCAACGCCTGCCGGATTCGTATGCATGCCGGCTAAAGCGGCGGCGCAGAGCGAAAGCTTCGGTCGTGTCAGAGCAGTGCGGCTGAAATTGGGCGCTCCCGAGACCGTAGAAAGCACGCTAGATTAATGCAACGCCTGCCGGATTCGTATGCATACTGGCTATAGCGGCGGCGCAGAGCGAACGCTTCGGTCGTGTCAGAGCAGAGCAGCTGAAATTGGGCGCTCCAGATACCGTAGGAAGCACGCTAGATTAATGCAACGCCTGCCGGATTCGTATGCATGCCGGCTATAGCGGCGGCGCAGAGCGAAAGCTTCGGTCGTGTCAGAGCAGAGCAGCTGAAATTGGGCGCTCCAGAGACCGTAGGAAGCACGCTAGATTAATGCAACGCCAGCCGGATTCGTATGCATGCCGTCTATAGCGGCGGCGCAGAGCGAAAGCTTCGGTCGTGTCAGAGCAGAGCAGCTGAAATTGGGCGCTCCAGATACCGTAGGAAGCACGCTAGATTAATGCAACGCCTGCCGTATTCGTATGCATGCAGGCTAAAGCGGCGGCGCAGAGCGAAAGCTTTGGTCGTGTCAGAGCAGTGCAGCTGAAATTGGGCGCTCCCGAGACCGTAGGAAGCACGCTAGATTAATGCAACGCCTGCCGGATTCGTATGCATGCCGGCTATAGCGGCGGCGCAGAGCGAAAGCTTCGGTCGTGTCAGAGCAGAGCAGCTGAAATTGGGCCCTCCCGAGACCGTAGGAAGCACGCTAGGTTAATGCAACGCCTGCCGGATTCGTATGCATGCCGGCTATAGCGGCGGCGCAGAGCGAAAGCTTCGGTCGTGTCAGAGCAGAGCAGCTGAAATTGGGCGCTCCCGAGTCCGTAGGAAGCACGCTAGATTAATGCAACGCCTGCCGGATTCGTATGCATGCCGGCTATAGCGGCGGCGCAGAGCGAAAGCTTCGGTCGTGTCAGAGCAGAGCAGCTGAAATTGGGCGCTCCCGAGTCCGTAGGAAGCACGCTAGATTAATGCAACGCCTGCCGGATTCGTATGCATGCCGGCTATAGCGGCGGCGCAGAGCGAAAGCTTCGGTCGTGTCAGAGCAGTGCAGCTGAAATTGGGCGCTCCCGAGACCATAGGAAGCACGCTAGATTAATGCAACGCCTGCCGGATTCGTATGCATGCCGGCTATAGCGGCGGCGCAGAGCGAAAGCTTCGGTCGTGTCAGAGCAGAGCAGCTGAAATTGGGCGCTCCCGAGTCCGTAGGAAGCACGCTAGATTAATGCAACGCCTGCCGGATTCGTATGCATGCCGGCTATAGCGGCGGCGCAGAGCGAAAGCTTCGGTCGTGTCAGAGCAGAGCAGCTGAAATTGGGCGCTCCCGAGTCCGTAGGAAGCACGCTAGACTAATGCAACGCCTGCCGGATTCGTATGCATGCCGGCTATAGCGGCGGCGCAGAGCGAAAGCTTCGGTCGTGTCAGAGCAGAGCAGCTGAAATTGGGCGCTCCCGAGTCCGTAGGAAGCACGCTAGATTAATGCAACGCCTGCCGGATTCGTATGCATGCCGGCTATAGCGGCGGCGCAGAGCGAAAGCTTCGGTCGTGTCAGAGCAGAGCAGCTGAAATTGGGCGCTCCCGAGTCCGTAGGAAGCACGCTAGATTAATGCAACGCCTGCCGGATTCGTATGCATGCCGGCTATAGCGGCGGCGCAGAGCGAAAGCTTCGGTCGTGTCAGAGCAGAGCAGCTGAAATTGGGCGCTCCCGAGTCCGTAGGAAGCACGCTAGATTAATGCAACGCCTGCCGGATTCGTATGCATGCCGGCTATAGCGGCGGCGCAGAGCGAAAGCTTCGGTCGTGTCAGAGCAGTGCAGCTGAAATTGGGCGCTCCCGAGACCATAGGAAGCACGCTAGATTAATGCAACGCCTGCCGGATTCGTATGCATGCCGGCTATAGCGGCGGCGCAGAGCGAAAGCTTCGGTCGTGTCAGAGCAGAGCAGCTGAAATTGGGCGCTCCCGAGTCCGTAGGAAGCACGCTAGATTAATGCAACGCCTGCCGGATTCGTATGCATGCCGGCTATAGCGGCGGCGCAGAGCGAAAGCTTCGGTCGTGTCAGAGCAGAGCAGCTGAAATTGGGCGCTCCCGAGTCCGTAGGAAGCACGCTAGATTAATGCAACGCCTGCCGGATTCGTATGCATGCCGGCTATAGCGGCGGCGCAGAGCGAAAGCTTCGGTCGTGTCAGAGCAGAGCAGCTGAAATTGGGCGCTCCCGAGTCCGTAGGAAGCACGCTAGATTAATGCAACGCCTGCCGGATTCGTATGCATGCCGGCTATAGCGGCGGCGCAGAGCGAAAGCTTCGGTCGTGTCAGAGCAGAGCAGCTGAAATTGGGCGCTCCCGAGTCCGTAGGAAGCACGCTAGATTAATGCAACGCCTGCCGGATTCGTATGCATGCCGGCTATAGCGGCGGCGCAGAGCGAAAGCTTCGGTCGTGTCAGAGCAGTGCAGCTGAAATTGGGCGCTCCCGAGACCATAGGAAGCACGCTAGATTAATGCAACGCCTGCCGGATTCGTATGCATGCCGGCTAAAGCGGCGGCGCCCATTAGCTCTCGCATAAACGGTACAGAACAGGCCAGAAGGCCAGTGAACGAGTTAGAAACTAAGACAGCAGAGTGCTTTTACTTGTCAGAACTGCTTCATCTAACCGCACTAAAAATAAATTCGCACGGACACCCAATTACACTCTGTGTTGGGAGTGCGATAGCATTAGCAGCTCTCGATGTCTTCAACGGAAGTGGCGTCACAACTGGTCTGGTGATTTTTCTTCTCTACAGCACGTGTAAATGCACCCGTCTTGTGATGTCACTTCATTCCAGCCAATAGGAGTGCTCCAATCTGGGGACGTCACTTCCCTTCAGCTAAATACCGTAACATTTTCTTCGTAACGAGGTGTCAGCCTTCGAAGCTCGCCGTTCTGTCGCAGCAGCCTTCGACAACCAGCAGCTCACATTTGCGCAGGCGCACTTGCGGTGATGCGTAGCTGTTGCTGTAGTTGACGCGCGAAAAGTTTCTTCTGGTATGGGTGGTGGCCTTGTCCGCCGGGGCGTGGGTACACTTTCTCGAACCATCTTCGGAAGAGCGCGTGGCGGACGCCGCCTCCTTCTTGCTCATGAGTCTTAAGAACGGGAACCTGTTCTGCAGGCAGTGGGACTACGTCAGAGATGCAGCGAAGAATGGTGATGGCTTAACTGAGAACGAACGTATAGGTGCTGCAAACAACGAAGTGCAGTCGAGAAATCTGCACATCCGGCAAGTATGAAGTTTGAACAGTGCCTCCGAGCCCCTCTTCCACCTGCTGTTGGTAAGAATTTGACCTAAAAACCTAATAGAAATGGTCAGACATTCCAATCAAAACAGGACTCTTTTACCACATGGTGCTGTCAAAAACAGAGCCCTTGAAAGGTTACACTTGCCACCGCGAACTTTCGCATTAACACGCTTCTATGCATGAGAGTAAATGGCTGCGACCGACTGTTCTTTGTCATCAGCAAGTCTAGCACACTGTGATTCTTCTGGACTAACACTTTCATATGCTGTTGGACGCACATGCAAGTGCCTATATAAAGTGTCGCTTTCTTGTTTTTAAAGGACCTTGCAACCAGGCATAAGTGTGATCAAGGCGATGTATGATATTCTGACTCCTTGGCTTCTTGCATTCAACCATAAGGAACACAAATAATAATAAAGTAGCCACAGTAATATGTATGGCCCTCAAGAAGGCTTTTGACACAGTTATTCATTACAAAGTCCTAAAGAAACTTAAATACTATGGATTCAGTGCCATTACACTTGAGTTGTTTTCTAGCTACCTAACCAACAGCAGTAAGTTGAGAAATAATAAACTTACGTCTCTGTATCCTTCTGTTAAAACGGTGTGCCCCAGGGATACGTTCTGGAGCCTATTTTATTTCCCTATACGTTAAAAATTTCCCCTGAGATCTAACGTCTGCTAAAGCAATCATGTTTGTGGATGGTGCCACACTATTTTTTAACAGCAATTCACAACATGATACAACCTACACTCTTAAAGCCCATTCTGGGACAATGGGTCACATACGCCTCGCTTTTTTTTCGATATTAAGGGGCTCGTAAGAAGCAGTGCGACGCAGCAGTGGCAATATGCTGTGCTGCTGTTTATATTAATGGTCCAATGCTTTGTTTCATAATGGTTTAATCCGCATCCACGAGATAAAGCAGGGTGTCGAGACCTTGAAAATAAAGCTTTTTTGGCGGGCATGTTAGAGTTTTTTAATTATATTCAATTTAGCAAAAAACAAAATTACAATGCTCAGTAAGCGATTCCATTTTTTTGGGTAGTGGGGAACAACCCAAGATCACATGAACTTGTTCTGAAGATTTGAGATGACAATAAGAAAACACTTTTTTACCACGCTGGAAATTGTTGGACACTTAGCTTGAATTTTTATTGGCAGTTTTGAAATATTGTATGTAGTGTGGAGCAGTGCATATAAGTGCATGCATCCTCAAAGACAAGAAATGATGATAGGTTGATTAAACTGGAAGCGTTCGAAAGAACGGTTGCATGTCCCGTCTGAGCCGTTACAGTGGATTTTGTTCTTGGGCACTAAAACATCAATGGCCAAATATTCAGAGCCATCATCAGCAAGAAGCCCTTTCAAATGAACAAGCAGGGTAAATAATAGCCAAACGTGGTTGCCTTGTTGGGTGAAGTTTGGGTGAGTGGCAAGTGAGACAACCTTGTCAAAGTTCAACAAAGGCTTAAATGCCGGTAGTGTTCCACGACAGGAAGAGTTCTACAAACAAGTTCAACAACAAGCGGACAAGTACGAACAAGTTCATAAAGTTGCCAGTGCAAAACCAAATCAGTGAGGAAACCCCTGCGGGTCAATGTGACAAATACATCCGACTTTTCTCACTGAACTATTCATAATAAAAATATGAAATTTCTTAGAAACCATTTCTGTGCCCCTCATCTGCTCGTGCAATAAAGAATTTTTTGTCAATTTTGCAAACAATGTAAGCTGACTTTGCTCAGTGGTTAGGCCGCTCTACTACTGAGCCATAGTTCCCCTGTATGAACTCGGCTGCGGCGCCTGCGTTTCAATGGAGGCGAAGCCCATAGGCCCCCTTGGGCCGTGCAATGTCAGTGCATGTAAGAGATCATGAAGTGGACGAAACTATTCTGGAGCCCTGCACTATGGCCACTTTTTTCTTCTTTCACACCCACCTTCCTCCCTTATTTTATATGGTGCAGTTCGGGTGTCCAACAAGATGTGAGAATTACTTGTGAAAATTAATTTCCTTCCCTCAAAAACCCATTGCAATTTTTTTCCACAAAGGGTTAAAACAGCACTTGCGTTCATCTTCGTGTCTGTGAAATAAACTTCCTCTAAACAAGGCAAAGACTCAATACTAGGGGTGTGCGAAATTTTTAATTTTCGAATACGAGTCGAATACGAATATGAAGAAAAAACCTTCGGATATCGAAACGAATATCGAATATGTGGTCAGCACAAAAAATAAATTTAGAAATGATAAACAAGGAAACACATTCGCTCATAATTTTCTCAAAATAGCGTATGGCTTTTGCAACTAAAATGAATAAAACTAGACTTTCTGAGCACTGTGTAAAAAAAAACATGTGTGCAGAAATGTATACTAGTTAATTGAACAGCATAACCGTATCCAACCTGTAATGTGGTCTGGCAAAATGAAATCTATAACATGACAAGACTGGAAACAAAAATAACATGATGGCTAGTAAAACGTCATTAATTAGGAGTTCAAAGAACCGACAGATGTGCCCGGGTTATACGAAGGTTCATTTATAAAATGCCCCGCGTCCCCGACAAAAAAAACTAGCGACAATGCGGTAGTCTTCTGAGGCGGCTCTATTGTGCAAACACCAGTAAGCCTGTGACGACCGCTAGTTTTGGTGTGATGGAAGAACAACACAAATGCAAGCAAGGGTCCGAAGAACACATATTGGCGTCGGAATGGCGAGACTGCCTCTAAAAAGAAAAAAAATGACCAGCGACGCGTCAGTCAGTGTCTGAAAGCGGCACGGCGCTGAGGTTAGACTACTGGCGAATGCACGGGCCGACAGTTGCCCTTGCCACGGGCGAGTGGCGAAGCTCAGAAACCAAAACTACGCGGCCAGTTTTTCTTTTTTACTTAGTGACAGGGGCCCTCTGAACGTTTTCACGCCTGCCGTCACGCCCACTTAAGAGGTGCATGGGTAACAGTGCACCATGCAATAGCGGGATTTTTACAGGATCGCTTGCCCTGTTTCGGCACCTCGACTCGCCTCATGCGAAAGTCTGCAAGTAGGCTTTCCCGCATAGCGTAGTTGACCAAAATAAGAAGGCGGTGGTCACGCTCATAGAGTTAAGGTGATAGAACGAATGCCATGGGTGTGGACAATAATTAGATAACATATTACGGGAGGATAAAAAATAAACGCGCTTTCGCGTTGCAATTGTTAGAAGCGAGTCGTCCCCCATCTTGTTCGCAGCACGTGTGATATGCGGGAAAGCCCACTTGCGGAATTGCGCACAAGGTCAAGCCTAGCGGCATCGGAATGCGATCGGTCCACGCAATAAACGATTGAAAAGAGAGAGAACAGGGTCTTTATATTGTTTTCCTGGAACATTAAACTCTATATTCAGATAATTTGCCCATTTATTGCGCTTTTGCCACAAAAAAATCTACGAAAGTCGGCGCGGTATACGATCGCTGCCGCGTGTTTCGGGAATTTTCAAATATTCGGAAATTCACGAATATCATTTCTCGAATACGAATATGAACCGAATATGAAACATATTTGATTCTTATTTGAAATTTCGAATATTCTCACACCCCTACTAAATACACATCATTCCAATCCTGACATATTCATGTAAACAAGCATCTCTCCAATTAGTCTTGATGGAAGCACTCTGGGTCGAGTGAACACCGTTAAAAATCTGGGTGCTAAACTAGACAGTAATTTGAACTGGTGGCCACGCTGATAACATATGCTCTATGCTAGCATTAGCATGCTATGGCCCTCTAATGGTGAGGGCATCTTCCCTTTTTCCACATAAAAAATTATTTATTTCACTCATTGTCGTAACAAGTACTGTTGCGAATCACGGTCTTACACATTAAAAACCTATATGGACAAACTGTTATACTGCAAAAAAGAGCAATGCGAATAATAACTTTTACAGGTGTATCGAAATCGAGCAGTTCTTTTTTTCAGATAGAAAACACTTCCCTTCACGTTATCCTCCAAAACTAAACTCACCAAAACACTGAATGAAACATGCTACAAACACTCATTATCATTAGGAATGTGTGATTCCTACTCGTAACGCTAGAAACGCAACTAATGTAAACATTAATTTACCAGTTACCAGAAACACGCATGGCCAATGACCGATTCAGTATTATGGTACTACAAAACCATGGAACACCTTGTCAATAGAAGTAAAGACCGCCAGCAACTTGGTGTTCACCATAAAAGGCTTGTACGTAAGTATGATGCACTACCTCTGTATTGTCTTTGCTTTGTAATCATATTGTATTATTCCTCCACTGACGTATGGTTTCTATCATTTTAACTGATTTTGTCACCAGAACATCAATTTTCAGTCCTGTTTTGATTGCTGCTACACATGCAATCATACTACTTTAGACTATTGGCTCAACAGTTGTTTGCTCGTGATTTTGTAGTTTCGTGATGAAAAAAGAAATAACCTGTTTTGCTGCTTCCCTGGAGATTAGCATGGGGCCTCACCTGGAAGACCTCTTCACATGTCTTGCCAGTCTCGCACATGTTAAAGACTTTGTAACAGTCCACTCACGTGACCAATGCACCGTGCAGACAATGCAACCTGAAAGGGCCACCAAGCCATGGTTACTGACGTCAACCTGTAAGGGTCTTGATTATTGAGCTCTAGAAGCAATCAACACAAAACTCCGCAATTATGGCGCAAATTCAGTCATTTAAGAGTGGCAAACTGCTCAGTGTTTTGTTGCACACTTGCCCTCAACAAATACGAGTGGTTATCGAATATGCTCTCTTACCACCTGCTAGCATACTACAGTCATAGATTAAAGTAGTGGCAAAAAGATGATAATACGAGACACAGAAGCAATACAAGATATATTCAATAATGGTGGTGCAATTCTTTGATTGACTGTGCAGTTCTACTTTTTCTTAATAATACCTGAAGAATACTCCATAGAGTACACGGGTATGATACTATAACAAATCATCAATTTTCTGGCTCGCTGCTTATCGTGCCCATTGAGGCAAAGCGATGTACTCTGAAAAACAGTGGCTGTGAGGTGGCTGCAATTCCAACCCTGCTTTTATGTTTAGGCAATGATCAAATCTCTAGGAAGATTGCTTAAGTTGCACGTTGAATCACTGCACATATACTTTACTGTTGTCACCGATCTCCGCATCCTCACAGTTGAGAAGGCGGTAGAGTTTTTAACTATCGGTTAAAGGCCTTGCATGTTCTTGCCTATAAAAATACTGACGCCGAGATTGGCTGACCTTTACGAGATCTACTCCCTTTGCGTCTCTAATATGGGTGTGCAAATAGGAAATTTCAAATACTAACATACTTATTTGATTCAGATTAGATTTGAGGAACGGATATTCAATAATTTGTGAATACTCGACAGTGATCGAATACTGCACTGACTTTCAAAATAGGACCATGGTAGCAAAAAATATATCACGGCAAATAAATGTTTAAACGATCAGGAAGACAATATGAGGCATTCTCAAGGCTTTCTTCTCAGTTATTCATGGCGTGGACCGAAGATATTTGCATTGTGATCGGTTGAATCTCATACAACAATTTTCAAGCGGCTTCTGCGTACGATAAGAAGGTGCCTTACCACCAGCTTTGAACAATCGCAAAGTGAAAGCATTTGGTTTCACAATTCATCCTTCTATTATGTTTTTCAAAACAAAGGCCCACACCTACAGCACTGGTACTCTCACATTCAAGTTTCTAGTGAGACTCGAACATCTTGTTCAGATCAGTTGCGACACAGAGGAAAGCCCTCATAGAATTTCACATAGTTGCTTGAAGTGGGCCTAATTGAAGTTTCACTGGTGGGGCAAGCGGTCTGTAAAACTCCCTCCTTTTGAATCATCCTTTGTAGACTGTGTACATATGACGAGGGTGTGATGGAAGGCGTGACGATGATAGGAGCAGAACTCCGTGTCTGGAATAAATAACAGCCAGGCAACAGCTTATTTCTGAGCATAACCAACAGACGGCGGCTATCACTCAAGCATAGCTGCACGCGGCTTTCAAACACCGATAGGTGTGCCTGTTGGCCATTTTTTTTCCTTTAAAGGCAACATATATAGGGCTTAGAATTTTTAGTTTAAACAGAAAAAAATATCAATGTGTGTTGGTCTGGAAGGAAAAAAGGTCAGTATTCTTCGCATGAAAAAAAAATCTCTCTGGCTGTTGAGTACGAGCTACTGTGTATAAAGCTGAAAAGTGACTAATAAGGCAAGCCGGGGGAGTGATGAGATGGCGATATTCAGACTATGAAGAACACCAGCCTGAGTTGCTTTGGGGCGATCAACTCCTAATCCTAAGCAGTCCCATTGCTCTAAAGTATTTTTGATGTTGGCGCCACGATGATTTGTGATAAGTGATCATTCGTTAAAATTGCAGCCGTTATTAGTGCACTCGACTGTACCTGGGGATAAGCTTAGGCGAATATTTGGGTATTTCGAATATTGGGTATAATAGTAAAGTATTTGGCTTGATCCAAATGTATGGCATTAGAAATCTCGAATTATCGGTCTCGAGCAAATACATTTCTTAAACTCTTGGTCTGTGCAGTTTCAGTTCTGCATACCTCTTCCAGATAGGCATCGTGACACTCTGCAAAGTCCCGGCTCCGCGCCGCGTGCCTGCACTTCCGCTGATATGCCAGAGACTTATTGATTGTGTTGTTTTTAAATTATTTTCGCTGCATGATTTTGTCTGTTTTGATAAAAACAGTTGTCTTGAAACACTTTTGGTGCAGTAACTTTAATATTCTGTATGTTCCTTGACCACAGGTGCTCTTTAATGTGCAATGACATCACACTGTACACAGGCCTTTAGAATTTTTTTCACCTAAATTCAACCATCGTGACTGGGATCGAATCTACGTCTTTCGGGTGATTAGCAGAGCGCCGTAACCACCTAGCCACTGCGGTGGCTACAAGGTAAGCAGGATAAGGAGGAGGAGGATGAGGAGGCTTGTGGGGTCCTGGTCTCCTCCCGTGTGTGGGGTGGTTGTGTTCTCGTTAATATTCCTCCGATGTCGACTGATGAGCTCAGAGCTGGAGCCTTTTACGTAGGAACACGGCAGGTCAAAGAGTTTCAAAACTTGTTATGGTCAAAGAGGTCTGCAGCCGCTAGGATGGTCATGGCGAATTCTCTTTTATAAATTGCCGCCTCGAGAAAAAAATAAAAAGAAGCGTAAAAGTTTGCTCTCCCCTTTATCATAGCACATATCTATAATTAGGGGTGCTCAATAGCTTTCGCACACCGGGTACAGACTAGGCCGGAAGACCGGCGAACGAGTTAGAAACTAAGATAGCAGAGTGCTTTTACTTGCTGGAACTGCCTTGTTTAACCGGCACAAAAAATTCACAGGGACGCATAATTTCACTATGTATTGGGAGTGCGATAGCATTAGCAGTTGTTGATGTCTTTAACGGGAGTGACGTCACTACTGCTCTGGTGAAGTTTCTTCTCTACAGCACGTGGAAATGCTTCCGTCTTGTAATGTCACTTCATTCCAGCAGATGGGAGTGCTCCGATCTGGTCACATCGCTTCCCTTCAGCCAATCCCTGTAACATTCTCTTCCCGCTGAGGCTTCCAATGCTATTGCATTCAGACAAATTGTCGGTCATCGAAGCTCGCCGTTCTGTCGCAGCAGCCCTCGCCAACCAGCAGCTCATCATTGCACAGGCGCACTTGCGGTGATCCGTAGCTGTTGCTGTAGTTGACGCGCCAAAAGTTTCTTCTGGTATGGGTGGTGGCCTTGTCCGCCGTGGCGTGGGTACACTTTCTCGAACCATCTTTGGACGAACGCGTGGCAGACGCCGCGTCCTTCCTGCTCATGAATCCGAATACGGGTACCTGCTTCAGGCAGTGCAACTGCATCACAGATGCAACGAAAAATGGTGGTGGCGTATCTCAGAACAAAAGTAGAGGTGCTGCAAACTAGGTTGTGCAGTCGAGAAATGTGCACATGCGGCAAGCGTAAAGTTCGAATAGCGCCTCCAAGCCCCGGTTACTCCTGCCCTTGGAAAGAATTAGACCTAACAATCTAATAGGAAACGTGAGACATTCAAATCAAAAGAGCACACATTTATCGCATCGTGCTAACAAAAACGAAGCCCTTAGGTGACTCCTTCCTCTGCGAACTTTCATGTTAATGCACTTTTTTTCATGAGGATAAATGGCTGCGTCAACTGCTGTTTTTTGCCATCATCAAGGCTAGCAAACTGTGATATTTTGGGACTAACGCTTCCGTATGCTGTTCGCCGCACATGAAATTGCCAAGATAACGCTTTACTTGTTATTCGAGGAGCTTGCAACCAGGCGCAAGGCTGATTAGGGCGATGTACGATATTCTGATTGCTTGAATTCTTGAGTTCAAAAACATGAGGAATATAAACAAATTGCGCCGCAGTAATGAAGTAGTGGCAATAATATTTAAAGCCCTCAAGAAGGCTTTTGACCCAGTTATCCTTCCCAGAGTCCTAAAGAAACTTGAATACTGTAGATTCAGTGAAATTACTCGAGTTGTTTCCTAGCTTCCTAACCAACAGACAGTAGTACGTTAGAGTTAATGAATTTATTTGCTCTTATCCTTTTGTTATAATGATGTGCTCCAGGGATCCATTTTGGGGCCTATTTTACTTCCCTACATGTTAATGATTTCCCCTAAGAAGAACCGCAAGCAAATGCACTTCGCCGATTACTCTTAATTTTGACACCCCTTCCCCGCAAATAAATATGTTTTGGAGCATAAATAGTGTCCTATATTTCAGCACTAAAGCTAGCTGCTCATGCGAATGCATTCCAGTACTTATGTCTGGCGCATAACTAGCCAATCAATATGTTTCATTTGCCACTAGAACTGGATGAATTTAATTTTTAGAATATGCCCGCCCCAAACATGTAGTTGCGCCTGGCTCGCGATAACGAGTCTAGATGCAACTGCTTCGGGTTCTGCCCGCGTGGTGGGGGGCTATAACCGCTCATTCTAAAGCCCATTCAATAATTCAAACTTCGCTTAATTCGAAAAATTTTCCAGTCCCATTTGAGTTGAAATTCACGAGTTTTTACCATACAAACCGGAAAACAAGCTATCAACGGGCGCATGTTACAATTGTAAATAAGGTACCTTCGATTTATTCAAAACTTTTTTAGGAACCTGAAGACACATCAAGGATCTTCTACGGCATATTATCCTGAAGTCAAAGATAATGAGCCAGACAAAAATCTGGATAAAATGCAGTGTTCTTAGATTATTCAAGTTTTGTCCAAGAGGAAGTAATGAGCTCGCTCCATAACTTTCAGATCTGGGTTCCATATATAGGTTTTCGTCATGCTCCACAAATGGGTTTGCAGTTTTGAGAACATGAATCTGTGTACAAGGCACATGTGCACGATATGTCCTAAATTTAGAAATTTTCAGCGCTGTACATGATGCATTGACCTGGAAATTTATGATTTCATACCAGACCTGCAATTATTATTATCCGTGACCCTGTCACCGAGACTGTTTGGCTTCCAGAAATAAACACCCTGCGAGCAATGCACCATAGTTAAAGGAACATTGAATACATATATCAGGTGTTTCAGAGAAGGTTAAACAAAATATTTGTAAATGGGCTTTCTGAGATATGAAGGCAGCTTCTGCGGCACAATTGTACCGCCGTTGGCGGACATTAGATAACATGTAAATAATGATAAATATCAATATTACATAACTATTTCCGATTATTACCTTTTGAACTATAGCCTTTAGGCCACTAGACGCGATAAGAGACTTGTAGCCGGTCATTAGTAATAGCCATATCAGTTTTCAGAATTTCAAAAACGCGATTATATTAGGCGCCGTTCCTTAACAAAGTTTGGCTACATCGTGCCAAAACAAATGCTCTTTCGAAAAGCACGCACTCAAAGCAACCTTTACAGTGCGCGTAACTATTTTAAAAACCCAAAATTTTTTTAAGCCACAGCTGCCGTCATACCTGAAAAAGCCCATTTTTAAAGTTTTGGTTTTGGCTGAAACACATTGTATACTTAAGTGAAGAGCAGTGTAGCCTGGCCTCAGGGATCCTTGCAAAAAGAACTGCATCGGCGGATTCATGCACTCCAAAACAGCCTCCCCTCACTGAAAAACTTTTACAAAATTTCCACCGGTGTCGCCATCACCAATCCATTTCGTAAGTAAAATGCAAAGAGTTGATAGTTTTTTGGGCACCCACCCCAGAGGCTAGGAAAAATTTCAGACAAGTTGCCTTCAGTGCAGTCGACCCCTTTCTATTAGGACTCTGAGTGGGCTCCCACAAGCCTACAGTCGGTCTTCGCCAACAGAACGTGAACACTGCTATAAAGGCAGTGGTAACAAGGAGCCTACAACTGAGAGAAGTGCCAGAACATACTTCGCCACATGGTAGAGGGTCAGGAGATGATAGCATGGCCCGGTAGAATGTGAGGTCCACCCGATATTGGCTGGCATATATTCTGCCAAACTTTGGCTTGTTCACTGCTATGTTGTTGTTCTGCAAATATAATAAAATTGGCAGAATATTTAGTGTGGTTAGTCCAAATGAGAATTAGGTGCACTACCACTTCGGTCTTCACTTCGACTACAGTTCGAAGCTCTGTTTTCAAGGCCAAGCAAGCTCCACATAAAGATTAGTCAAACTGAACTTGTGCTCAGCCTTAAGGGTATACCACGGTTAAGCGATGCGCCACTGCCTTGCAATAGGAGGCGCTGCCACCAGTGGGGCTTGCAAACATTAGCAAGCTGACAACCCAGCCACATAGATTTCTAGCGCGAGGTTCGGAGAAATCGGAAATTGGATCTCTTCTCAGGACTGCAAACGCCATTTAGGGATCGCTTTTTCTATTTATACACCTCTCTTAAACATTGCTAAGCAAGCTCTCCTTGCCCACTTGGTTAAACACAAAAAAGCATATGGTCATCCACTCCTTGCTTGAGCATGCAAGAGGTGTAGCTGTGCTGTTCAGATGGAGGGCAGACAATAATGAACCGTCTATTTCACGCGGACTTCCCGGCTACTACGTTCACCGGCTGGTGCATTCTAGAGAGAAGCTTCTATGCGCCCGCTCCTGCGTTCTGCGTCGTCATCGGCGTAATACATCGCCTGTCAGGTGGTGTGTTATGGTGTATGACAGGCAAGATATGGCTGGTAGCAGTTGAGCGAAACACAGCCTGCCACGATGAGAGCAGTGGAGGGTGGCTAGCAGCGAAACACGCCGCCTGCCAGCAGCGGCAGGTGGCAAGTGAAACAATTTGCTCTAACTTCGCAATACAGGCTACCGTAATCTTCTCTCTGTTTTTTATGCAGTCTTCTGAAAAGCAAAACCGTAGGATACAAGTGCAAAAACCAACGAACATGACAAACGCATAGAAAGACTCAACCATATATGCATAAAGAAATAATAAGATAATGAGTGAGGTCAGAATGTACATTCTGCCTTGCTGCATACCTGTATTACACGAAAAACACTCCCACTCAAGAGATGCAGTATGCCTCACAAAGCGGGATTAATGCATGAGAACCTCACCTTGCAGTGTTCGTTGACTGTGCACGAGAATTTGTTCAGTGTGCTTAATCCGGGGCCGCTGATCTGGACCCAGATGAGTCCATCACCCCGAATGTGATTGAGGTGGCAGCGGCGAGCGCGTCCCATTTCAGGGTGCTTGGGCGCCATCAGCCGCTGGTTCGGTTTTTTCTGGACCCCAGGTGTCAAGCCTGCCAATCGAGACTGGCTCCTCTCTGCAGCACCAGAAAGAACAAGGGGGCAGAAGAGGTAGGGCTTGGAAGCAGGACGAGGAGGTGGGAGGCAGCTACTACTCATGTCACTGACACAAATGCTTGAGGTAAGAATTATCCTTAAGAATGTGTGCGATTCCTATTTAAAACACTAGAAACGCCACTAATGTAAACAATAATTCACCAGTTACCGGAAACACGTATGGCCAATGACCAATTCTGTATTATGGTACTAGAAAAACATAGAACACCTTGTCAATAGAAGCAATGACCGCCAGCAACTTGGAGATCACCAAAAAAAGGTTGTACCTTTTAATGATCAGATAAGTATGATGCACTGCTTCTGCATTGTCTTTGCTTTGTAATTAGATTGCATTATTCCTCCATTGACGAGTTTTCTATCGTTTTAACTGATTTTGTCTTCAGAACACCATTTGTATTTACTGTTTTCAATGCTGCTGCATACGCAAGCCTCCCTTATAGGCCTGCAATGCCTTAGATTATAGGCCAAGCCATTGTTTCCTAATGTTTTTGTAAAGTTACATGATGAATTAAATGAAATGATCCGTTTTGCTGCTTCCCTAGACATTAGCATGGGGCCTCACCTGGAAGACCTCTTCTCGAGTCTTGCCAATCCCACAAAAGACGAAAACTGTGTTACAGTCCACCCTCTTAAAAAATGCATCATGGAGACAGCGTGTTCGCTTTCCCCTTTATACTTTGTCCCAACCCGTGCGTTCAACGGCGACATGACGAGGGTATCACAGCCAGGCCGAGCTCATGAAAGGGGTCGCCGCCAGTCTTCTGCGCACGTGTCGCGCGGAGAAATTTAGTCATTAGGAGCTTCAGAATGTGTGCAACACAATTGACCTCTTTCTCTAGCATAAACGAAATAAGTTCAGGAATTTTTGGTGAAATTTTATTTTCCGGACTGCCTGATCTTTCGGTCGTTTTCGCGATTCCTAGAGGGCCTGAAAAATCGGTCGTCGACTGTACTAACATATTTCTTGATTATTTCAGATTCGATTCCAGGAATGGATATTCGAAACTTCTTGAATACTCGGCAGTGATCGAATACTTTACTGACTTTCAACAAAGACCATGGCAAAAACTATGTGGGCAAACTGATAGTTTATACTGCTAGTAAAACAGTATGAAGGCATCCTCATTGCTTCCTTCTCGGTCATTCATGGCGTGGACCGCCGTTGTTTTAACTCTGATCAGTTTGAATCTCATACAACATATTGCAAGTGGGCTTCTGCACATTTAATAGAACAAGGTGGCTGACCACCAGCTTTGAACATTCGTAAAGTTAAATCGTTTTGTTTTTCAATTTGTCCTACCAATATATTTTTTCATAACAAACGTCCACATCCACAGCACAGGATCTCTCACCTTCAAAACTCTAGTGAGAGCTCCATCATCTTGTTCAGATCAGTTGTGACATATAGGAAAGTTGACTTACACAAAACCACATGGGATGTCCGAAGGGGCCTCTGTTGAAGTCCCACAGGTGGGACAACCGATCTGTAAAAACCCCTTCGTTTTGCATCATCCTATGTAGGCCATGCACATATGATGAGGGCATAATGAAAGGCATGATGATGATCTGAGCACAGCCGTGTGTCTATGATGAATAACAGCCAGCCACAGTGGTGGCTCAGCGGTTATGGTGTTCCGCTGCTGAATCGAAAGATGTGGGTTCTGTCCCGGCTGCAGCAGCCAAAATTGAATGGAGCGGAAATTCTAGAGGCCCGCGTACTGTGCGATGTCAGTACAGGTTAAAGAACCCCAGATGGTCGATATTTTCGCAGCCCTTCACTGCGGTGTCTCTCCTAGCCCAAGTCACCTTGGGACGTTCAACCCGCATAAACCATAAAGCAAGAATAACAGCAAGGCAGCAAGTTTAGTTTATGAGTTCCACCATCCAGACTGCTGCTATTGTCCAAACAGAGCTCCCCACTGCTTTCAAACACCGACAGACGTAGCGCTGGTTCCATATCTGCCGTACACAAGCACCTAGTTCTTAGATGTAAAATTTTCGCTTGCATTTTTATCTCCTACTATCTCATTTACCTTCCTTTATTTTCTTTATTGATGGTGGCGATTCCTTCAACTAGCACAGCTTTAAGTACAACCATCTGCATGTTAATTAGTAGTAAATAAACTCTTCCCACTAACTAAAATGTGAAGGTATACTTGAAATGAATTCTAACCACATAGGACTGCCAGAATAAATAACCATACTCAAAAACAATTCTCAGCAAATAGACGATGAAACATACATTCTGAAATAAACACCGAAAAAATTGTGCACAATTCAAAACATATAAAAGCGCCTACTTGTAAACGGACAGAGCTGTTCTGATAAACGTAATTATCATTTGCAGCAGCAGCCCGACTGTCCATTGCAGGGAAAAGGCCTTTCTTATGTATCCAATTAACTCTGTCTTGTGCCAGCTGCAGCCAAATTATCCCCACAAACTTCTTACCCTCATATATTTGCCCAACTTTCTGCTGCCCCCTGATATGCGTGCCATCTCTTGGAATTCAATTTTTTTACTTTTAAAGACCATAGTTTATTTTGCCTGCGCATTACATAACCTGCCTACGCCAAGTTATTTATAAACTAAGGTTTCATTAACCCGAGTTTGTTCCCCCAACCACTCTGCTCTTTTCCTGTTGCTTAACAGTTAGTGGACTTGGCCTAACAAAAGATCGCCGTCATTCAGGCTGCATACGTCATGGACCAACATGACATGAATGTTTAGACGATGAGTGTTATCTTGCGATGACCCGGTAGCCTGCAGGCCTATCATTTTCTTTTCCATAGCTTGCTACGTGGTCCTCAATTTCAGCTGAATCCTTTTCATTATCCTCCACGTTTCTGCCCCGCAGGCGATTACAGAACACGCACATGCAGCACAGGTGCCAGAGGATGCATCCAGCTGTAAAGGTAGGGGCACTGTGGTGCTACTGCGAATTGCTTAGTGTTCATCTGATGTGTGGCCATTAGTGCTTTCTAAAAAAACTAAGTTAAACCTCCTCTGTTTCTGGTACTGCTTGGCATTTTCTTCCTGCTCAAGGAACAAACGTTCAATGGCGCACAAGACCTACCTAACTCACAAAAATCTTTGCACACAAGGACGAAACATGTCCTCACCTCTTTTTTGCTTATTGCCAAGAAGGTTAGTACCATCTCAGCAAATTGGAAGGTGGCCACTAGGTCATTAGCACAGCACGGGCCACCTTTATTTAGCTCTGAAAAAAAAACAAAAGACGACAATAGTACGGGCTCCTTAGGCAGCTTTTGGGATTATGCAAGCCCTCAGACTCATTCATGCGTCTACTGCTCTTGTTCGCCAACCATTACCCTAGCAGTACTAATGATGAGCTTGTGCAGTTGACTCAATAACTTTGGACATGAAAGGTTTTGAGGATTGGCCTGAAATATGCAGTTTAATTTAAGTGGAGCCCCTTTTATACACTTGATGTTGACAGAATCAAAGCTTAAGATTCAATAAATCAGAAGTCTGAATACAGAGAGTTTGAATTAGCAAAGGTTCATTGCATAACCCACAGTATGCAAGACCATTGATTTCTTATGCCAATTCCAGCTATGTCATTGAGCAAACAGCGCACTTCAAAAATAACAAGTGCCTGCCTTCAAGGCATGAGGAGCGATCAAGATTAGGTGTTTTGCGAAAAAAGATAATCCCTGAATAGGTGCGAGCTGTACGCATTCAAACGGCAAAATTACATTAATAATGATCCTAGGAATTCAATGACAGCACTTTCAGGCCATTTCAACCCCTGGCTTTTTAGAAAAAGGGGGTACACAATTGTACAAATGACCCCGAAAAAGGACCTCAAATGTGGTATATATCTGTACCTCAGTCTTTTGGACGTATAAAATTAAAATTGGTTATTGTTTCAACAAGCCTTAAGAGCAATTTGACTGATAGAACAGGCTCAAAACTTAAGAATTTACAAATTCTTCAAAAAAAATTTTCCTCTCGCCAAACTGGGCCTCTCTGTATATCTGTAATGCCTGTGTAGTTGCTCATCACTCCTCCACAGTTCCATTGAGCCAAAAATGCCATGAGCATGTTGGGTGTTGGGGAAGTTTTCAGGAGGCATTATTCCTGGCTTTATTTTTTTTGCGAGAGTTACGCCGCCCCTACAACACAGCCATTCTGGGGTGGTATATATCACCTCGAAGGAGGCCCTGAAATCTCATGAAGCCACTGGCGTATGAGTGGTAGGCCTATCCTGGTTGGAAGAGACCTTGTGGGCTCCCTGAGGTCGACAGGCCCTTTTCGGAGTTGGCGGGGAAGCTTTGGCTGCATCTGCCAGAGGGGTGGATAGCCCTAATGAGGCCCCACTTAGCGAGTGCTGGGCAGGCGCTGAAAAACGGTGCGGTGCACCACGCCGTCACACCGCATCGGCGAAGGTTGTGTTTAGAGCAACGAAAAGCTTGCTTGCTTTGATTCGTTCGCTTGCCTCTTTGAATGTAATTTTATTTGTTTTCAGTGTAATGATTTATTTCTCTATTTTCCGTGATGTGTACGTTCATGAATAGGCTGGGTGATTCAAGCCACAGTTCACAGAGTGAGGTGAAGCAGTACATTTTTAGGAGTGATCCTTAGAAGAATATTTCGCACGTTTCCTGACCCAGGAAGCTCTGTGAGCTTTGGCCAATCTGTTGGCACCTCAAGCAACGGTGGAGGTTGGGGATGAATGTATGGACAGATAGTTTTGTGTATCCTACGTCTATTGAGTCAGGCAGTGTGCAGGAGGCAAAGGTGAGAATGATGAGCTTTGTGGGGATTTCTTGGTGATCTTCTCCGATTTTTTTCCTGTGTTGGTTAGAGAAGTTTTGTTTCTTAAGTCCTTCTAACATGTATTCTTCTGTAAGATAAATAAGGTCATTGTCAGATAGTACACCATGCGCAGTATGCATTGGTGGGGTGTGAGAGTTATTGAGGATTCACCAAACAAGAAAATGGTAGAGAGGTTTGGCAGTTGGGTTTTGGCGCTGATTTCGAGCAAGAGATCACAACTGGCCAACTTCGTCGCCTTGTAGCCCGGGCCTAATTCTTCTGTCAGAGACTTTTCAACAACGAAGGATGAAATCGTTCTGGCTGTGTTTTCTTTTCATTCACTATGAAATATGTGATATCTGGCAAAAGGTTTTCTTTTCAGGAAAACTTCTGAGGTTACATTGGACTGCCTTTTTTGGCGATGGTGATCATTCTCTGAAAGGGGAGAGCCATAAAATATGTTTTGTTTGGCTGCAATGCCAGCCACCCACCATAGAGGCCAACAAGGGGACAGGACAGGAACATCGAAAAATGTCCTGCCACCGTCACCTGTATCCCGCCAGTAAAACCCAATATGAAGTAACTCAGGGTAGTTAAACAGCATTAACCCTAACCACTTGGAAAAAGTCAATAATATAGAAGACAGGATAGTTGTAAGAAAAAGATGGGAAGGGAAAGATGAAGGTGAGGACAGGAAAACGCGACTGCCGATTTCCCCGGTCCGGTCAGGCAGGAAGTGCCGTGGATTGGAAGCTGGGGCCAAAGTGTTGCTGAGGGGCCTTAAAGGTGTAAACACTGCATTGGCTCAACCATCAGGATCTCCTTTTCACCGGACACGGATGAGCCATGCACGGGTAAGCACAGGTGCTCGGGTTCGTTGTGAAGCACTGCTAACAGTAATCCCCCTGTGGGGATGTCCCTGTAGATGCTAGGAACCTGTGGTGTCGCAACACACCAACATCTGCACGCTGCAGGTGCCGCTGTTGTGCCAAGCTTCTTGTGTGGTATTGGTGTCTAAGTTTTGGAGACATTGGGAAAAGCAATTACAACAAGAGGGAAGCACAGGACATTGACGTAGTGTCAGCAATCTGGCTGCGAAGAGTTCTCCAGTTTTGTGATTGCTTTCAGCGGCGATTCTTATGAAGTTACCGCACAGAGTAGACAAGCAAATGCACAATAGGCGCAAAAAAGAGATTATTGATCCTAAGTTGAACGTAACTTTATATATACGGCAGAACGAACAAGCAATTCCTGCCTAGGCATTAACAAAAGTAGCGCCGAGGTGCAGTAGTCGTCCCGGGTGCATTTCTGGGAGAATTTTGCTCTCGCGCGAGAGATGTGTTGTAATGTGAACAAAGGATCGGCTCCATGACGCGCTACCGGCCGCGGGCCGCCAGCAAAGACGTCCACCAAGCATCGAAGTCTTGAAGCTAAACACAATGCAGAAACCCTGTTGGCATACATGGTATGCCCACAAAGATTAGCCCAAGCGAGCTGCTTAACTTCAGAACTTAATGTCGCCCCTCACCGGCTTCGCTTTGCACAGCACATCACAGCGCTGGCCGGCATTCCGAAAGGCTCTAGTTTGCACAGCATGTGTACAGGAGCAGATGACGCAGCGGTCCATTTGTCACACTAATGCTGGTTCCCACGTGCCCAAGTTTGCTGCTCTTTCTTGGAGTGACGTCATAACACACCGCAATGCTCAGCCACTCAAACTGACACCGCCCAGGATAAATAATGAGATTATAAATTATCCCGCATATATATGAATCACCGTGCACATGTGTCCTGGGGCAATATGCAATGTTTGAAAGTAACAACACGCCAACCAACAAAGTGGCGTCTCCACCCCTTTAAGTGCACTAAAGTTGCACAGTCATCGAGTGCTCTTTGCAGTTTTTGCAAAGAAGACTTGTTCAACAGCATTGGGAGTGTTTTTTTTCTTTTTGGAAAATTAGATGAAATTCATGGAAGCAAATGCATGAAGCCTATAAGTAAAGTATTACAAGTTTTTTCCTGTCGTTTAAGGTGCTGCGTAATTACTGATTAAACAAGCGACGGTGTGTAAGTTTTTTCTCACAGAACCAGACAGGGAAGCTCGGGGATTACGTCACGTTCAGAAAAATTTCAAACTCCTGTTGTTATCTCCCAAAACTGCCGTGCCTCGTTGAATGTTACCAAACAAGGCTCCGTAGGCTTTACCTTCGATGGCATTTGTTTACTTTAGAGCAAGCGTTCCAGCATTCGAATTGTGCAGCCCCTTATAAGACGTCATTAAGTGTCCAGTACCTACCACAAAGCGCCGCTGAGTAGCTGAACGCAGTTGAGGGTTTAATTGGCGATTACATCACCATATCAAACACCACCGCAACAAAAGAGCATGCTTCTTTTGCAAGTAGCACACTTTCGATCCCTCTAGGCTCGTTGAATTCGAAAACCACTTGAGTTGCTCTTTTATGCGACGCCGCTGCTTGTGAGGCTTCACTGCTACTTCACAACTTCGAAATAGACCACCGATAAGGTGTTATTTTGAAGCACCTTTGCGTTGACACTCCCGATAGTGCGCATATAGTAGAGCATTTCTCTGAAATGCAAAAAATGCTTGTAGCCGCGTAGAGTTGTCCCCAAGAACATGAGCGTTCCAGAACTTTTCACCCAATTCCTTTGCCATGATGCTAACATGTTATGCAGGTATTTTGGGAGGCCATTATAGTCTGACCTTCGAAGAACTGGGATGATTCTTCTGATCCTTCCAAGTCCGCATTAAATAGTTCACTGTAAATTGCTGCTGTAGGGCAGGTTACTGCACATTCATTGGTTTCATGTTCAAAGGCTCATTTCACCAATTTAATGGCGACATTACGTGTTTCATACTTTATGCTGCCTTGCCAAACATACATTTCTGTGCACACCATTATTCATTCTATGCTTCCCACACGAGTCTATGTTTAAACAAAATAGTTTGCAAAGACCACACAGGACCGCCAGGTGGCTGCCGGAGCACCCGGATGCGTTTCACGTCGGCTCCGTAGTTTTCTACGGTTTTGTGTGGTTTTTTAACTTTTCATGGACTGAAATTGCTGCAAACGGTTCGTGAAGGTGTTGTGAACCATTTTCGTCTACTTTTCGGGACTTCCGAGTCCGAAATTTGCGCTTGACACGGAGCGGCAGACTCTTCGCTGGGCCTCACCGTAGGCGTAGCTGGAACCTGCGGCGCCTAGGCTAGGCTAAACCTAGCGTCACAGTGCTCACATGGCATCACCAAACGCAGAGCCTGCCTGCAGCTTCAGGGTATACAACATCGGCGGAGATGCAATCTCACCTGAAGAATTTGCCACGGATCCTAGATGGACCACGGCCCTCACAGCCTGTAAACTGGCGCACTCAGCACCGCTCCACGAGCCCGCCACCTCGAGCTCGCCTCTGAAGCGACCGGACGGACCCGCCACACTGGCCCAGCCCAAGCAAGGCAAGTCTCCTCCACCAACTATAAAGCGTCAGGCTCCGCTACCCAAGCTACCCGCCTCAGACCTGAAAATCATCTACCGCCCGAGTGGGGGCCTAGATCTCCGCAACCACAATGGGGCTACATCCTATCCCTCGTATGCACCGCCGTGTAACTGCCCATAGAGGCAGCACGCCAACAAGATGCCATACGCATAAATCCTCGAAACAACTCCTTCACCATCAGTACCCCATCAGAGAACAGATCGAAACGCTACGTTAGGCTACTGTCCCTTCAAATCTCCAACCTGACGTACCCCTTAAAGGCCTACATCGCCCTACCAGACAACACCATCCGAGGCGTTCCCTACAACGCTATCTACGACCAGACGTCTGAAAAGATAGTTCAGGAACTTAAGACTTTCAACAAAAGTAGTTCGTATGACATTACGGACGCCAGACGTTTTGGCAAGACTAAGTCCATACTAGTTACTTTCGTCAAAACAAAGTCAGTTCGTAAGCAACTATGTTTTATGGAGCCGTATATAACTGCTATCTCTTCCTGGCGAAAGCCGAGGCATGCCTCAACTCCGAAAGCCGGTCACAGAAGAAACGTCTATATCCAACCCCAGCAAAATCTCTGCCAGCGCTCTGGAGAGCCTCATTCCCCAGTCGAGCCACCCCCTTGCGCAGCCAAATGCATCATCTGTAATGGATCCCAGTTCATAGCTCCAAGGACTGCAAGCAGCGTTTCAACCGACCGGGTAACAAAAAGCTGACTCCCAAGGTTGATGCGACCAAGAACACAACCTTCCGGGAATCCTGCCGTAGGCAGCGATCAAGCTCGAGAAGCCATGCCAACTCCAGTCACCGGTCCCGGTCCGAGTCCTTCCCAACCCCCTTACCAGACAGCCCACGTTTGAGAAACAAGGAATGACCGGACAGTCAGCATCTGACAAACAAGTGAGCTGGGGTCCGCGATCGCCTTCCCTTGTCCGTGAGAATAATATATTTAAAGCGCAGCTCGAACAGCAGGGGAAGCAAATCCACCATCAGTGTCAACAAATCGATAGCCTTAGCAAGCAACTTCAATTGCTACTACAAAGAATCCCGTCATCAGAGAAAATAACAATCCCTCAAGATATCCCCTCTCTAACCTTGGAAACTAGCCCACCGAACTCACCTACGCAAAGCACACCTGGCAAGCGCAGAGAAAAAGAAAACACTACCACTGAGGACGTCACAACGTTAGGAACCCTGATCAACGAGATCACTATTCTTGAACAGAAAATTGAAAAGAAACTCGAAGCCATGACCATAGACATGAGCACATGGACGAGCAATCTCAACATCAGAATGAGAAGCTCGAGCAGAGATCTAGCCCCCACGACGCCATCCCTGCTCAGGTGCAGAGCAATATAGACCAAGTGTTTCCCCCCACATAAATCAAATTGAACCCATTCGCTTTCAGACCAGTGTATGATGGCACAAACCACAAGGAACTTACAGTGTGGCAGTGGAATTGCAGAGGATATCGCTCCAAGCGAAGCAATCTGCATCTCCACATTCAATCTCTCTCTGAGACAGAAGTCCCAGTAATCGCACTACAGGAAACTCAAGCTACTGTCAGATTAGTAAACTACACTCCCCACACGCCAATGAACAAACCCATTCAAAGGGTAGCAACCCTAGTTCACAGAGCATACACCGCTACGGATCACCATATAGAGGTTGAAGACATAGATTGTCACCTAATAGAGCTCCTTCCCAAAACTAGAAATATCACCGGCCTATACATCCTCCACACATACAGTAGCCTGAAAGGCAAAGCAGCCCCCTCCTCGCAGCCATACGCAAAGCGCTCCATGTCAGCGCTAAACACCCGCTTATAGTGCTTAGTGACTTTAATGACAGACACGTCAGCTGGGGGTACTAATTCAACTGCGGGAAAAGAGCACAGCTCTGGATACTAATTCAGAACGAGGGACTTAGCCGCGTCCATAATCCGCAACAACATACGCGCATCGGTAACAGCGTGCAACACAACACAACTCCACATCTCACTCACGAAGAATATAACGAAATGCCAGCGGTCGCACACGCACACCTCCCTAGGCAGCGACCACTACATAATCGAAACCTCACTCTCGCTAAACTCACTCGCCCCCTTCATGAAAAAGAAGCTGCAGATCACAGACTGGGACAAGTTTCAGAACCTCCGGAACGACGCCCCCACCCAAATCAAACACCTTGCGAGGTGGGTGGCAGAACTCACAAAGGGCGTCGCTACAGCGACATTTGAGATCCCGAGAAATAGAAAATGGAACTCGGTCGACAGCAGACTCCACATGTGGGAGGCTCACTCCGGCCGGCAGAAACGATGGCTTCACAACAAACACAATTGGGGCTGTATTACGGATCGCTCTCAATCGAAACTGTCTCAAAAAGTCTCTCATTTCTCCTCTGCTATTGATCGGCAGTGGGCGGCGGACATTTTGACTTTTTGCATGCCTGACTGACGTCGTCAGAGGCCCAGAAATGATGACGTTACCAATCTAATTATGCGGACAGATTGAGACGATTTTTTGGGACTGAGAAATGTAGTCTCAAAGCGTTTGAGACAGAAAATGGCGGCTGTTTACATCGTCGTATACGCGGGTGACCACGCGAGCAACGGTGTAGGAGGTTGCATGAAGGCGACTTTGACGCGCGGGACAAGTTATTTAGACGCTTCGACTTAAGAAGGAGACTGTGCAGTGGCTTTGCGACGAACTCGCCGTTGAACTTGCAGGTGCGCGGGTGAGTGCGCTGCCAGTGGAACGGCAGGTGCTGTGCGCGCTGTTATTCTTCGCATACGGTGGGTTTCAAGGCGCCGTTGCAAATGAAGAAAACGTCGGTGCAGCCCAACCGACAACAAGTGTTTGCGGCGGTTAGCGGAGACCAATGTCAACTTTGGGCCGCATAAGGGTGTGTTCGCTTTCCGAGGAGACCCGAGAAGAAGGCGGCGGTAAAGAAAGGCTTCCTTTGCCCAAACTTTCGCCGCAGCAGCATCCCCGGCGTCGTCGGGTGTGTCGATTGGACAATCATCAATATCAAGGAGTCTGGGGGCAGTGCTACGAAATTGCCGCAAGCGGATCTACGCTGCGAACAGGGATAGTTAGGATACCTCAGCCGCTGTTTTTTACCGCGTGAGTTCAGCTACAAGTGCGGGCCTCGGCAGCTGGAGTAAATTCGTGCTGTGTCTGTTTTTTTCAGATCTATGACGCGAACATGCGCAATCTGGCCGTGGACACGCGCTGAACCGCATCATTCAAAGACGCGTTCGTCTGGTGGCACTCCAAAGCGGAGGAAGGCCTGCTGGGGGACGCTGAGTTTTTTCCGGGTAACGTAAAACTAGCCGTGTCAACCTTCGGGCCACCTCCGTCGTCTATATGGAGCTCCAGCACTCTGCATTAGCCCGGATCTGCTAAAGCTAAAGAACGAGTCTGGCTAGTTACACCAATGAAGACACGTTCCAGTGTGATACGGTGTATTGTCACACTTTTGTTAATTATAATTGCAGCGTAAACACAGGACACATATTACATTGTTGAAATGCATATCCTTTCCTGTTAAAGAAAACAAAGCAAAATGCACCTGACAGTGCTTCTGTTTTGTAGAAATCACTGCGCATCATTTCTATCAATATAGTGGTAAAAGACTGACCTTACAGCAGTGCTCACTTATTATTCTTAATCCTTCATGTCTGTATGCTCTTTAATGTCATACTCAGCAAAGCCTGGATGTGGGCTACTTGGCATGAGTCTTCTATTGAAAAGCAGATCGTCCTTTAAGGCTGTTGAGATCACCGAGTAGGGACATGCTTATCTGCGTCATTTTTTGTTATGCAGGAGACTATGTGTATCAACAGGAGCCTTGGCTGCTTGCACCAGTTGCGTGGCATCACAGACCCGACTCAGCAGAAGGCCAGTACAACACGCCACATGCTTTCAAGCAATTTGTGGCTGAGTGCTGTATACGTGCGCTGAAGAGCTGCTTCGTGTGCTTCAAAAGGCACCAAATGCACCACTGCCAGTGTGGGAGTGGAGAGTGTGCACCGTCACTGCGCGTGCTGCACTTCACAGCCTGTTTCGATTTGCTTATGTCAGCAGAGGGTGCAGGCGACACTGCCACTGACCCAGATAACAACAGGCCACCTCTAAAGGGGGCTACTTCGTAGATACAGGATACCTCTTTACCTACCTCCAGGGAAGAGCAATGCGCCACTGTACTTTCGGCTTCCGTAGGACGACCCATCTCCAGAGACAGGTGCATCTAGGAATGGTGCAGCGACAGTTGCGGTGGAAAGTCTAGCGTCTAGCAACGACTCACCATGCTGATGTGGAGAGTCACATCAGTCACTGTTCCTGTTGCCACTGTCAATGCCTCATGTCAGTGCATAACACACATCTGCAAGTGTGTGAGCAACTGTGGGATGTGGATCTGTCCTTGGCCAAGCTAAGTGCGGCCAGAAGCCTGCAGTGACAAAAAAGCCCCCACTGGCTGCCACTTCATTTTAAGCGTGTTTGCCAGTATACATTTTTAAGTCCCTCAGCAGCGTGTTGCAGAGTCTCTTATTGAAAGCAGAAAAGATGTTGAAGCGCTCGCCCAATTTGTGAAAAGCATCATTTTGAACTCCCTTTTGTCAATGCTCATTTCTGCCCACCTGCGACTTCTCTGCTATCTCCTTCCAGCTTGGTGGAGTGCCTCTGGTCATTACCCGTGTGACAAACATGCATGAAGCAAAAGTGTAGTGCTGGATTAAGGCAAGAACTATTTGTGATGCTTGCTGTAATCAAAGAGCACCACCATACCTGTTTTTTAGTGCATCATACATTCAGTAAGTCAATTTATTTTTTTAGGCACAGCATTTGACACGAGTATTTCTATTGTAGAAAGGGCAGTGTACATACAAGCATAGTTTACCTTGATGTACAATTATCATATGGTATTTCCAAGTGCAGTTAAGAAAAAGTTTTGAAAAATTGAATTCAAAGTGCCTCTTTCTTTCATACAGAGGCTACCCGTACAATAAATACTGCATGGTACAGTGTACATAATGCATTTTCAGGACTAGAAAATATTTTGCACATACAAGGTGTCTAAATACCAAAGCTAAGCATTTAGCTTGATGGTATGTGACTAGGGGTTTTACTCTGTGCTAAAAGCTGTACCTACTGCATGGAGACTACTGTACAACAGTGCATAATAAGTGTTGTAAACTGCAGTGGCTACAATGACTGCTAAATGACTAGAACATCTTCACTGATAGAAAAAGATGTGTAAACATCACCGACACATCATCGAGGAGATGGTGTGTGAGTAGAGGCTATTTTGCAATAACAAAACATGCAACACCGTTACTTGGAATGCTCTACAGCTCTAAGGATTACAGGCAGCTCCTTTATGGGAAATTTTGAGCACTCGGGTATTGCCCCATAACTGACATCTAGCTTGGTTTGCGATTACACAAGGCTGAGAAGTCTTGTCCGTGATGACATGAGACGGTGACAATGCCTTATGCTGCCGCATAATATGTGACACGTGTAACTGTTTTCAAGCTATAATTCCTCTAGGTATTTATTATTGTAGTCATTTTCAACTGGTTGTTGTCATTCCTACTGGAGCGGCCTGTATACAAGGTGCCTCAGATATGATGGAAGATAAAGAAATAAAAACCTTAGTGTTCTTCCGGGGAGAAAGGAAGTCCGTGTTGTTTGAAGCTATGTAAAGTATTTAAAGCCCTTAAAACACTGCCCTCATAAAACTTAGCTATACCAACGTCACTATGTCTACTGCACAGAATACAATAAAATTTTGCACATCACTGCCGTGTTCTACCTACCTCATTGCCTTGGATCATATGCAAACTTGAACATTGCCTCTATACATTCATTGTAGAGAATTAAAGTGCTGTGTGCCAGCGAACGTTAACAAAGTTGCTCAACTTTCTGTCCTGTCAATTAGCCTTTACACAAGCTGTACAAGCAACTTCTTCTTGTCTGGATGACCCCAGTAAAGATCAGCAAATAACGTTAATGGAACAAGCTCGTTCCCTCCTCGGTGACAATAGCAAAGTTATCAAATCAAGTACTTCCTTTTCGGTAAGCAAACTGAGCGCAACATACACATTGCAATTTCTGCATCTTGCACAGCAAAAATAGATACCGTAACAACTGAACATCAACCGAACGAAGCAACAAAAACACAAATAGGACATCAAGTGCTTAGCCCAATGTGGGCGGCATCAGTTGGTTGCGAGGCAGAAGAGTGATTGCTGCCACACAGACAGATCATGCCGGCTCTCATTTCCCGCACCGAGATTGCAAGCTATCAGCAGCTGCATCTGCCTGCTGCCGTCTGTCGGCAGTTGCTTCTGTGTGAGGATTCATAGTTTTATGGTATTTTTTTAAAGAAAAATGAACAGAACCACACGTCACTCGGTAATCAGTAGTAGGCGCCGACCGAGAACACAGACTAAAGTTGTCTTCGTCAATTTTCGAGCCGAGCGCTGCTTGTATGTTGATCTCGGCAGGCCCGTAGCATTCACTCTTTTCAAACAGATTTTTCCGCGCACTTAAGACATCCGCAAAGTACCCCGATTTTAGACAACACGCAAAAAATCGGGAACTAGCCGTGGAATCAGCTGTTTACTTGCAGGCCGCCATGTTCACGCGATACCACTGCCAGCGCGCCCTCATGGCGGAAGAAGTTACCGCAAATTGATTTGAAATAAAGAGAACGCTTCTAATTTTCCTTCGTGTTTTCAAGTTTACAACACAGTCTATTACCAAAATAAAACAATACTTGTTTTCTTCATTGCATTTCTGTTTATTTTTTGGCTAACATGTTCACGCTTTACCGCTGACAGCACACCTTCGCGGCAACAAAAGTGACTTAACAGGAAACCTAATTGCAAAACTGAAAACACTGCTTGTTTAGCTTGGCGTTGTTGAGTTTGAAATAGAGTTTCTTAGAAAAATAAAACATTACTCGTTTTATTCACTGCGTCTTGACAGCAAAATAATCACTCTCCGGTCCCTTGTCATGCGAATAAATGGTTCCGGGGCGGAGCCCTGCTACCAGCCACCGCAACCTTGCTCCTCATTGGCTGATTCCGCGGTCGGCATCTCGCGGTGTCGTCATTTTGACGTCATGATCTCAACATTGAGACAGTTTTTGAGGGCGATCGGTAATACCGCCCCAGATCACTCAAGTTAAAGATATCAGCCTTGATCAAGGAAATAGAGGCATACGGGGCAAAAATAACCCGTCAGCAATGGGGTCACATCTGCAACCGCATGGAATGCAACCTGGACCTAAGAGACACATGGAAATTTCTGCGCTGCCTCTTAGAACTCCACAACACGAAGAGCACGCAACAGCGTAATGTAACGCGCCTCATTCACAGAATAGGCATGAACGATGGTGTCCTGATCCAGAATCTCAAAGACGGGTGCCTCACAACTCCCAAATTATCCCTCCTTTCCTACTTGGGCGTAGAAAACTCCGAGCTCGACGCAGAAGTAACAACATGGGAGGTTAGAGCAGCAATGTTGAAACTTCGCACCACGTCTGGGCCAGGAGCAGACAGGATCACCAAGAAAATGATACGAAATTTGGACGAGAACTCCATCCAAGCCCTAACAGAACTTTTCAACAAGTAATGGAAGGAAGGTACTCTTCCCTCCGAGTGGACCCACGCAAGGGTCACTTTCATCCCCTAGCCCGAAAAACCGCTGGACCTGTTAAAACTCAGGCGAATCTGTCTCACCTCATGCTTGGGAAAGCTATTTGAGCACGTAATCCTAAACAGACTGCAAAATTACCTGCAAGCAAAAGAGCTCTTTCGCCACACAATGCTAGGATTCCGGAGCCATCTATCAACACAAGACGTAATGCTTCAAATCTCAGAAGAAATCCTACATCCAAGACATTGTAAATGCACACGAGCACTGCTAGCCTTAGACCTTACTAATGCATTTGACAATGTGCAACACACAGCATAGTGGACGCCTTATCCAATCTTGGAGTCGGGACTTGAACACATACCTACATAGCAGCTTTCCAACGAGACCGCACAGCTGAAATCAGGCTAGGCCCTATAGTGTCCCCCTCCTTTTATTTGGGCAGCAGGAGGACACCCCAGGTGTGAGTCTTATCTCCCCTACTTTTCAACATCACTCTCATTCCCATGGCTCGCAAGCTAGAGCATATCCCAAACCTCTCCCACTCCTATGCAGACGACATTGCCTTATGAACCACCATGGGCAATGCTGGGACCACGGAAGAAACCCTTCAAGCAGGTGCGGAGGCGGTGGTGGAGTCCCCAGCCTCCATAGGCCTCACATGCTCCTCTGCTAAGTCTGAGCTCTTGCTACTCAACCCGACCCCGAACCGCAACAGGAAGGAAACCTCTCCATACACGTCGACGTTAATGGTCTACCAGTGTCAGCCGTTGGAAAGATACCCATCCTAGGCATGTTATTACAAAACAAAAGGCGCCAAATGAATACCATCTCCAAACTAACAATCATGACATATCAAACCATCCGACTGATTAGAAGAATAGCCAACAAGAACTGAGGCGGCTGGGGCAGACATTCGTGATTAGTCGGATGGTTTACTCCCTTCCCTACCTCTACCTCACAAATGCGGAAGAGGATAAGGTAGATGCACTAATAAGACAGGCATACAAGTCAGCCTTAAACCTCCCACAACGAGCTCCCATCACCCTTCTCCTATGCATGGCAGTACACAATGCACAATAGGAACTAGCTGAAGCTCATCGCACGGCTCAGATTGACAGACTTCTCCACAAATACAGGTAGACACATTTTCGCCTCTCTAAAGATTCAGCCAGCAGGTCCACCGCCCAACAGCCCCTAGCCATCCAAACACATATCAGGGACCGACTCATAGTTAACCCTCTGACCAAAAACGTACACCAGTTCACAACCAGTCCAGACGCAAAGCTCGTGCCAAGGCTTTACACAATGCTCATGCAAACGACAAAGACGCGGTCTACGTGGACGCGGCAGAGTACACCCACAATTCGGCATACGCCATCACTGAGCATCGCATGACCTCAAACACAAAGCCTCGTGCTCGATTAAAGCTAGAACTTCACTTGATGCCGAAGAAGTAGCTATAGTGTTTGCCATTAACTCCTCCGCTGATACTCTCATTCTGAGTGACTCTTAAACAGCAATCACAAATTTTGCACGAAGATAGATTCATTCTATCAGCCAAAAAATTCTGAATTCTTGCTACACAGAACCCCAAGCAGTTCAAATTGTTTGGGTGCCAGCCCACGCAGGCAACCCCGGCAACGAAGTGGCCCACTCTCGCTCGAGCGTACGTCAACCGAGCAGGGCACGCCGTGGACCAGGGTAGTGCTAGGGACCGGCTCGTCTCCTATCATTAAATAACCCTCCATCACAGGGAGCAAAGACTCGTCTATCCCCCACCACACATCTCGCTCTCTAAAGAACAACAAACTACCTGGACAGCTTAACGGTCGCACATTCCCTTCACCAGATTTGTTAGCCCTTATCCACCCAGGCCTATACAGACCCGAATGCTCTCTTTGTGGGGCTCAGAGAGCGAACTTTGACCATATTTTATATCTCTGCCGCGAATTTAAACCACGATCTAGCTGGATCCTTACGGACAAAGAGGGTTGGGAGATCGCGGTCTCCAGCTCCGGACCAGCCTCACAAAGGCGGCCAGCAGAGTTGGCTGGACAGGCCGCCGCACGTCATGGACTGTTGGCCACCACCCGGGATCTAGAGCCAGACCAACCCTAGCAGTGACTCATCCATAAGGCTCATCAATGAAGTTTTCACCTACCAACCAAGACGACACACAGTTTTGAAATTGCTCACAAGCTGCTTATTTTGCTTCGCACTGAGCAGATAGTAGATTTAAAAGGCAATTCGTCCGGTTTCGAAAATTGAAATGGCTATTAAAGCAAATACTGGTCATTTCTTTCGTAAAATTCGGCGCAAGTGCAAAATAACCTCGCGACTCCGGATATGACAAAATTGAAAAACCTGTTTTTCTCGCGAATTTTGACCCGAAAGAACCGTGTCCCCCCTTAACTACGATTCTCACATGGTTGCTGCTTTTATCTGTGTGCGCATTGCGGTGCGATCCCGCAGGAAATGCATCGATCAGTTTATTTACAACATCAACGGTGCTGAGGAACCGCAGAGAAACAAGCATCAAGATGAGCTTCACAGGGTCTGTGGCCCGTACATGGAGACATAGAGCAAGCATTGCAACAAGTAACGAAACGAAAATTACAAACGACATAGACGCGGTCTTTATTCGCTTATTCTCTTATCCGTTATTCGCTTATTCGCTATTACCATTCAATCGAATATTCACAAAAGCCTATTCTGGAGGGCGAGTGGTGGCTTTTTGAGCGGAGGTAGGTGGAGAGCTTTGGACATAGTGGCTTTTTCGTCAGTATAAAGCAATACTGCTGACGCTGCAAAACAGGCTGAAAGTATGCCTGGTATGGAAGCCGGACGACAAACTCCTCTAGGTTGTCCAGGTCTCTCAGTTCCGAAGGTATGCCTGGTCTTCGTTGCCAAAATCAACCTACCTCACTTGGAACTGCAACAGTGAGAGACAGAGAACAAGAATTGACAGAGGGTCCGGGAAGACAGCCGGTCCTGGATATTTCGCACTTTGAGGAGATGGCGAAATAGATGCAAAAATATGCTGCATCCTGTGCCATCCACGCTAGTGACACGCTTCTTGCGGCACCGCACCGCCAGCCAGCATGCTGGCAGTGCACCACTCTCTAGGCGTCGCTTGGCCCAGCTCGCTCTGCCTCAAAGCCGCAGCAGACAGTACTTTGAAATTAGTCACTTTCTGTTGTCAGAAGAGGTCTATTCCTGCTGCCAGGTCATTATAATTATAATCAGTTCGGATTGAAATTAAGATAGACATGGTTTCCTCAGCGCCAATCAGCACCGAAGGCCACCAGGCGAGAGCTGCTGCCAGGCTTTGGCAAGTCAGGTTGGTTTTACCATACGACGAGCTGTGCACCGAAGGTTGCCTTTCTCGCATGCCAGCGATGTCACGTAGGAAAAATACGAGAAATCGAATGCTAACCTCAAGCAAACCCTGCGTTTACTTCTTCACGTGGTATCACAGTGCAAATGCTGTCAGCAGGTATCCAAAGCCACGCAGCAGACTCGTCTCCAAGCGTGGCGAGCAAGTGACCCTGGGAGCGCTGATGGAAAAACTCGAACAGCGCCGACCTTTCGCAAGGAAGTTTCAAGGTGGTGTTCTTACTGTTCAATATAAACAATCATTTGATACATGCGGGTCCGATATGTCCGGGGTCGACTGTGTTGAGTTGTGCAATCCTGAGTGCATCAGCCAGAACAATTGCCACAATAAAATGTTAAAAATCTTATGTTGAGAAAAATTTGTGCACTGCCCAAAATTTGAATTACAAAAAAGCCCATATTAATGTATAAGAAGTGGATCCAAGCAAATCCATAGTTTCAAGCATGGGCTTGCAAAGCATTCGTGCTAATTATCGTCAGGTAGGGTTTGAACCTACAAAAGCAGCTACGACTATCACACGTCGAACACAGCGTGACAAGTTTCAATTTTCTTAAAGGACTAAAGTTCTCAAGTACTGTATTCACACTATCCTCTGGTACAGTTTTTCATTAAAGCGAATTCAAAACTGCACGTTCGTAACAATCAGATACAAATCTGAAAACACGCCATGGATGGGCACAGGTTCGATTTGTAATTAAGGTACCTACGATTTATTCAAAACCATTTTATATAAAAGATCTACTAAGGCATTTTCTTCTGAAGTAAAAGATAATGAGCTTGACAAAAACTGGATAAAATGCCGTTTTCTTAGAATATTCAAGTTTTGGGCGACAGGAAGGTATGAGCTCGCTCCAAACTCCCACATATAGGTACTATATATAGGTTTTCCTCATGCTCCACATATAGGTTTGCAGTTTAGGGATCATGAATCTTGTGACAAGGCACATGTGCGTGAGAGGTCTTCAATTTAGAAATTTTCTATGTTGTACATGATGCACTTTGACCAGTAAAATTTATGAATTCATACCAGACCTGCAAATATTATTAGCAGTGACCCTGTCACCGGGACTGTTAGGCTTTCAGAAATAAACACCCTGCGAGCAATGCACCATGGTTAAAAGAACACTGAAGACATATACCAGGTGTTTCAGTGAAGGTCAACCACAATTTTTATCAATGGGCTTTCTGAGCCATGAAGGCAGGTTCTGCGGCACAATAGTACTTGTGTTGGTGGACATCAGAAAACATGTAAATAATGAAAAAATATTATAATATGTAACTATTCCAATAACTACGTTTTCAACTATAGTTGTTAGGTCACTGGTCGCGATTAGAGACTTGTAGCCGGTCATTAGAAATAGCGACATCAGTTTTCAGCATTTCAAAAACGCGATTGTCCTAGGCGCCGTGGCTCAACAAAATTTGGCTACATCGTGCCAAAACAAATGCGCTTTTGAAAATCACGCAGAGAAAGTGACCTTTCGAGTGCACGTAACTAGCTAAAATACCCAAATTATTTCAAGCCACAGCTGCATCATACCTGAAAAAAACGATTTTCAAAGTTTTGGTTCACCTTATACGAAACGCCTGGTATACAAAAGTGAAGAGCAGTGTAGCCTGGCCTCAGATATCCTGCCTAAAGAACTGCATCGATGGATTCAAGCACTGCAAAAACAGACTCTGCTCTCACTGAAAACTTTTAAACAATTTACACCGGTGTCGCCTTCACCAATCGATTTCGTATGTACAATGCGAAGACTTGATAGTTTTTTTTTTTGCGCACCGAACCCAGAGGCTAGGCAACAAAATCAGAGAAGTTGCATTCAGGGCAGTCGACCCCTTTCTATTAAGCCTCTGAGTGGGCTCCCACTAGCCTACAGTCGGCCTTCGCCAACAGAACTTTAACACTGCTATAAAGACGGTGATGACAATGAGGACTACAACTGAGAGAATGGCCAGAACGTACCTCGCCACATGGAAGGGTGTAAGATATTAGCATGGCCCGGTAGAATATGAGGTCCACCCGATATTGGCTGGCATATATTGTGCCGAATTCTTGCTTGTCCACTGCTTCCTTTTTGTTCTGCAAATATAATAAAAATGGCAGAATATTTAGTGTGGTTAGTACAAATGAGAATTATGTGCACTAGCACTTCGGTCTTCACTTCGGCTTCGGTTCGAGGCTCTGTTTTCAAGGCCAAGCATGCTCCAGATAAAGATTGCGAAAGTGGACTTCTGCTCTGCTTTAAGGGTATTACGCCGTAGGTTTAATGTGTTAATGCCCATATATGCGGAATTGGTCGTTTCCCTGCTTTGCATTCATAGATCGCTCCTATTTCTCATACCAGGGTTTAGCGATGTGCCACTGCTTTTCGATAGGAGGCGCTGCCACCAGTGGGGCTTGCGAGACTCAGGTAGCTTTCCCCAACCAAACTCAAGGTCACAGAGAGAGGCTCTGGACGGAGAGACAGACAGACACTGGCGGAATCCGAGACTGAAGGTTTTTAACGCTATCTCACTTCAAGAAATGGAGCGCAGGCGTTCAGAAACTCGAGTGGGCTGCTGCAGGAATGTGCAAACATTAGCAAGCTGACAACTTAGCCACATACATTTCCAGCGTGAGGTTCGGAGAAATCTGCCATTGGATCTCTTCTCAAGACTGAAAACGCCGTTTGGGAATTGCATTTCCTTTCTATATGCCTCTCTCACACATTGATATGCAAGCGCTCCTTGCCCACATAGGTTAAGCACAAAAAAAGCATATGGTCATCCACACCTAGCTTGAACACGCAAGAGGTGTTGCTGCACTGTTCAGATGAAGGGCAGACAAACATGAACTGTCTATTTCAAGCGGACTTCACGGCTACTACGTTCACCGGCTGGCGCACTCGAGTGCAGCTCTTTAGGTTTTCTGCTTTAGCCGTGGCTATTACTATGTTGTGTATGATATCCCCAAATATAGGAGTGACTGCAGTTCTAGAGTGGAGAGCTGTAAGTAAACTTAGCGAGTCGGTGTAAATAACACTGTTTTTGAGGTTCTCCTTTACTATTTGTTCAATGGCTACATAGACGGCGTAACATTCGGCGGTGATGATTGATGCACACTGGGGAAGCCTTGATATTAGACTGCAGCTCCCTTGTACCACTGCACTTCGAACATAAACTTCTGTTTTTGAACCATCTGTTTAAAAAGCTTTGCAAGTACTGTATTTTTCTACGAGTGCAAAAAATTGTAATATATGCTGTTGTGGAGGTTGCTTTTTGCTTAAATGTGTAAGAGTGAGATCACAAATTTCTGAGAAATTGTACCATGGCGGCAGTGGATCTCGTCATCGAGCAATGCCAGGCATTGTGCCTAGTACGCCGAGATTTTGGCACCTCTATTCAAAACGTAAGAGCAGTGGCCTGGTTCTTTGCGGCGTGTTGTTAAACAGAATTCTGGATGGGCACTTTGTGACTATTTGGTGACAGATGTGATTAGGTAGTGAACGAATTTTAAGGATGTAGTAACACGTGAGAATTGTTCTTTTCTCTGTAAGCGATGGTTCGTTCGTTTCTTCATTCAGAGATGGAAGCGTAAATTACGGATCGAATCCAGCCGTTTCAGATACGATGGTTTCGCTGAGCCATAAACTATACATCCATAATCTAAGGTAGAACGTATTACAGAGCAATAAATTTGTAGAAGACACGTCCTATCAGAACCCTAGTGCTTTCGGGAAAGTATCTTGAGTATGCACAGGGAATGAGAGGCTTTCTTTCCTAACGCATTATTGGGAGGCAGGAAAGTAAGCTTTCTATCAAATGTTATGCCTAGAAATTTATGTTCATTTTTCACGGGTAACTCTATTTCGTTAAGTTGAAGGGTGGGATCTGTATGTATGCCTCGTTTTAATGAGAACAGAATTGCCACTGATTTCTGTGCGGAAAACCGGAAACCATTTTTAGCTGCCCATGTTGCCAGTTTATTTATTGTTAATTGTATTTCTTTTAACATGTTGATACATTGGAGGATGTACAAGGTATTTGAAGGTCGTTTACATAGACTGAATACATAATAGACCTTGGGACTATTTTACTAAGAGAGTTCACTTTTACAACAAAGAGGGTATTGCTTAAAATGCACCCCAGAGATACTCTATTTTCCTGAATGAAATTCCTCGAAAGGGTTGTACCTTGGCGGCATGGAATGAACGGTTGGATAAGAAATCTTTTAAAGAATTCAGCATTCTGCCTCGTTTGCCAAACTCGTCAAAGTCACGAAGAATCCGGAACCTCCAGGCCGTGTCGTATGCCCTCTCCAAATAAAAAAAACCCTGTGCAAGACAGTGTTGTTTATAAACAAAAGCCTCTCAGACAGTATTTTCTAAACGAACTAGGTGATCGGTTGTGGAGCATCCCTTTTTTAAAACCGCCCAGATTGCTGTCAAGAAGTTCACAAGACTGAAGGACAAAAATTAATCTTATATTTAGGACACTTTCAAAGGATTTGGCTAGGCAGCTGGTAAGGGCTATGGGTCTATAACTGCTAGGTGATGTTGGCGGCTTCCCGTTTGTTAGAAATGGCGCAATATTTGCTTTCTTCCAGGCTTCAGGTACTTTCCCCGATATCCATACTTTGTAAAGAATCATAAAAGTGCCTCTACAGCAGGTTGGGAAAGATTTGCCAGCATTTCACAGTGTATTTGGTCGGGTCCTGGAGCAGTTTTTTTTCGGCAGCCAGTACTCTAGTGATTTCCTGGAGGGTAATAAATCAATTATATTCTTCGTTACCACCTCCACTTGTGGGGAGTCTTCGCATTTAGGTCATAGTTTTGTACTTTAGAAATGACTGCGTATAATGTGATAAACTTGAGACTGCAGCGCAGTGTTCCCCTAATATGTCTGCCTGTTTCTTTATGCTTGTCTGTGTGCCAGGTGTCATTAAAAGAGATTTGTGAAGGGTGAGAAATTGCCATTTAATTTTCTCAGCTGCTCCCACATTTTTTTTTATGGTTGAGCTACTTTTAGAAGACATAAGCTTGCCATGATGTTGTCTCGGCCTTGCGTCTAACAGCCCGCACTTGTGCTATCGCCTTTTTGAAACAATAAGGTTCTCGTGTGTTGAGTATCTCCGAGAGACTCCCCAGGCTTTATTATGTTGTTTATTTGCCTCCTCACATTCTCGTGAGCACCACACTTTGTGGTTCTGGCTCACCACTCCTGTGTATTTTGGAACTGATACATGTGCAGAAGAAAAAATGCATGTTGTGAACATTTAATTAATCTCATCTATGCTATGATTTTCTCTAATTAGACCCATTAAACTGGCTTTTTTGTAAGCAATGCCCAGTCGGCTAATTGTAGCCTCCAACGCCATTTTTTTCTCAGTAACTGTTGGCGACGATGAGAGACCTATTATTACAGGGAGATGATCACTTCCATATGGACTATATAAAATACTCAACTTAAATCACTAAAAACAGACAATGAACTAAAATATAAATCTAAAACACTCATTTTTCCCGAGGTTGGGGAACAGCATGTAGGTTTTCCTAAGATTAGCAGGCAGACATTAGTGGTTAGAATAAAATCTTTTATAAGCTGCCCTCTAGAGTCAGTTTTCTCGCTTCCCCAAAAACAAGAATGTGCATTAAAATCTACAACTACCAGGTATGGCTCTGCTAGTTGCTCTAAACTAACCTCTAAGTGATGGAATGTTAGCTTTAGCTATGGCTCAATATATACAGTCCACACTGTGATTGTTTTGTGTGAAAGCAGAGTAACTGCTACAGCTTCTAGTCTTGCTTGTAGTTTTAGCTCACGAGCCGGGACAGCGTTCTTGACTATGATGGCGACACTTCCTGAAAGCCTGCTCGCCTGCTCTCCGTCACGACGCAAAACAATATAATTCTTGAGGACGATATTTTTTGAGGCCCTCCATTTGTCTCTTGTAGATATAAAGCAGCAGGAGCGTGTGCTCCAAGGATGTCTTATGTCGCTGTAGTTGTTCAGAAGACCTCTACAGTTTCATTAAACTATGAAAGCCATTTCAATTTTGTGTTTCGATGAAGTGAAAAACTAGGTGAAATTTTTTAGGGCCCGTGAATCGGAGCCTGTCTTATTTTTGACCGATCCAGAGAGCTCCGCCCACCACCTGACATGAACGGCACGCGGCTGCCCTGGGTCATGTCCATCGCTTCTGCATAGAGGCTCTGGACAACCGTGCAGAGGGCACGTGGACATTAGAGTTAGACCTCGACCTGTGGGAGGAGGTCTTGAGGGCCACCGACGCAGTAGTCTGTGAAGCCTCTCTTTGCGTTGGCAGTGTCGTGTTACCTACTCCACCCGGGGTGAGGATGGCCCTGCCGCAGGCTCACTGTGAGTGGGCTGGGCAGGTGCGGAAGCCTGTTGTGGTGTGCCGCGCCTACGCACCACATCAGCGAAGTTTATTTTTGCTTTGAAGGACAATGTGCTTTTTTGTGTACATCGCCTTCTTGCTTCTTTGAAAGAAATGTTTTCAGTAGTTTTGAGTGTGATAATTGCTTTTTCTTCCAGGATGGACACGCCCTGGAGTATGCAGCATGGTTTCCTTCACAGTTTGCACAGCGTCGGTCACCATCGTAGTCATCAGAACAGTTATATTTTGAAGCACATTTCGTGCAAGTTTTACAACAGTGGCAACTCTGTGAACCGTAGCCAAACCTCTGGCAGTTAAAGTATCGTCGAAGGTTAGCAATGTAGGGTCCCACAATTATTTTTAAATAACGCACTTCATTTGAGACGGGGAGAGCCCTATGTGCAAATGACAAGACTATGTGCTTTGTTGCGATTTCTTTCCCCTCTTTTTTATTTTTATCCTGTGGACATCAACGACGTTTTGTTCAGCAATCCCTTCTTTGATTTCTTGTTCAGTGAGGTGGAGAAAATCGTTTTATGAAATTACACCACGGACTGCGTTTATGAATCAATGGCCAGTGATGGAAACTGTCACCCCTGGACGTTCGTTATTGTGTTACCCATGGACACAATAATGAAACAATTTGAGTCTTGGACGGTATCTCGAAGACGAGCAGGTCTCCATTTTTGTAGCCTTGTAGTCTAAGCTCAAGGCACCCGTTAGACATTTTTATATGATGAATGGAGAGATTATTCTAGCAGATTTCTCTGTTCGTTCGCTGTGAATCACTTGAAACTCAGGAAAACATTGTTTCCTTTCTTCATCAAATGAGTTGCCTTGGTCCACCCTCTCTTGAGAGGGCTATCATTTGTTGAGAGAAGGTTAGCCATAAAATGGTTGTGTTTTTCGGCTACGTGCCACCCACCCACCGGAGCCAGCCACCCACCGGAGCCAGCCACCCACCAGGAACTTGCTAGCAAGTCCTGCCCACGCCATCTGTACTTTTTAACCCTAACCAAATAAGACTACTAAGGGTAGTTGGCGACACAAAGTTAAGCGTCGTCGCCTATGAAAAGTGAAAAAACTGAGAAGAGAGGAGGACACAGGGAAGTTGTAAGAAAGAAGATAGGAAAGCTAAATATGGGGGAGGATAGGAAAAAGCAACTGCCGATTTCCATCGGCCGGGTCAGGCCGGAGGTGCCGTCTACAGGAAGCTGAGGCCAAAGTGGTGTGTTGCCTCCGCCGAGGGGCCTTAAATGTCCAAACGATCGGCATCAGCTCAACCACCAAAATGTCCTTTTCTCCGGACATGGCGACGTGACGCACGGCGAAGCGCAGGTGCTCGGGTCCGTGGTGATACACTGTTCTCCATCATCCCCTTGCGAGGATGGCCCTGCGGCTCTGGAACCTGCGGTGCTGCCATTCACCAATGCCTGCAAGCTGTAGACGCTCTCCTGTGGGGATGTGACAAATGCATCATGCAGACAAAGCAACCTTAAAGGGCCACCAACCCATGGTTAGTGATGTCGACCTGGAAGGGACTTAATTATTGAGCCCTAGAGTGCCATTGAAAGCAATCTGAACGGAAAACTGCAGTTATAGCGCAATGTATTATTTTGGAGTGACAAACTGCGCAGTGTTTTGTTGCACACTTGCCCTCATCAAATACGAGTGGTTATGAAATATGCTCTCTTACCACCTGCTAGCATACTACAGTCCCGAAGACACAGACATGGAATAAAATAGTGGCAAAAAGTAGATAATTATGAGGTACTGAAGCAATCCGAGATATATTCAGGTATGGGTGGTGCAATATCTTGATTTACAGTGCAGTTCTAGTTTTTCTTAATGCCTGCAGTCCCCCCCATCGAGAACAGGGGAATGGTACTGTAACAAATCATGCTGCTTGGTACCGTAACAACTCGTCGTGCCGTAACAAACCATACTTAGACATGTCGCCTCAGAAACCCCTCCCAAGCTATAAGGGTATCGCCAATCCTGGACTGGACGAGGAAATTGCGGAGTCAGAAGTGCCACCAGCCCTTCACAGACTCCGTACTTCTTCCGCTCCTGGCAAGGATGGAGTCACAAACCGCACCCTGCGCAACCTAGACGGGAAGTCAGTGAGGGCGCTCACCGACTTCATGAACAAGTGCTGGCGAGAAGGGGAACTCCCTCAATCCTAGAAGCACGCGAAGGTTGTCTTCATTCCGAAACACGGCATGAAGCTAGCATTACAGAATCTGAGACAGATCTCGCTTACATCTTACATGGGTAAGCTGATGGAGCATGTGGTCCTCAATCGCCTCCAGGACCACATGAACGCAGTCTCTTCCCAGACACAATACTAGGCTTTAGACCTCATCACTCGAGCCAGGACACTATTCTTCGCATTTCGGTAGAAGAGCTTAGCCCAAACCATAATAAGAAAACTAGAGCAATCCTGGCTTTTGATATTGTGAGAAAGAAGACGACGAACTGTGCAGTGGCGCGGGTAGGACCGCTCGCGCTAGGCCCGCAGCCATTAAATCATCTCATTGCCATCGATTTGTGTCTCCTCCTTCAGCTGGCCGCGACGTAACATTTGGTGGAGCTTGCAGGGTACCACGACATCCTGGTTCGGGGAGCTTCGGCGTCCTGCGTTAGCCGTGGTCTTCAGCCGTGAGTTCTTGGCGTGCGTCGCTCTTCCGGGCCCCAGACTTTCAGACTCGAAACGACCTCGCCATTGTGCTCCCGCGCCTCGTCCGCCGCTCAGACCACTCAACACCACGACCTGAACCCGACGCAAGGACCTGACCTATCGTCCCCACTGACCCGAGACGCCACTTAAATCTGAAGACACCGTTCTCCTGCCCAGGCCGTTCGGCGCGTCCTGGGGCCTCGACCGTCCGCTCTTGAGTACCTGCGGCCCAGAAGCATCGTGGACCAGGAAATATTCAGCCATCTCATTCATCGTGGCGGCCAGCGCCTCACCTCTTTCTCGTCCCTGTCCAACCATCCTTTTAAGCCTGTAACCACTTCGCGTCTTTGTCACCGATCGGACGATCGCTCGGGGGCCCCGGGTTGTGTGACGAAGAAGACGACGAACTGTGCAGTGGCGCGGACAGAAGCGCTCGTGCTAGGCCAGCAGCCATTAAATCATCTCATTGCCATCGATCATCGTGTCTGCTTCTTCAGCTGGCCGCCACGTAACAATATCGCAAAGGCATTCGATAATGCCGACCACGAGGCAATACTAACCTCTCTCTCCGGTCTCAATGTAGGTGAATTAGTCCAAAGCTATATCAAAGCCTTGCAATCTGACAAGACGGCGGATATACAGATAGGGTCTCTGCAATCTGACACGTTCCCCCTAGGGATTAGAGGAACCGCGCAGAGGTCGGTACTCTCGCTTTTCCTCTAACATCACCCTAATCCTGATGGCTAGAGACTTCTCGGCCATCCCCAACCTCTCACACTATCTTTATGCCGACGATGTCACTCTGTTGCTCACAACAGGTAGGGATGGAGAAATGGAGGAGACGTGGCAGGCGACGGCTGACACTGTCGTCCGCTATGCCAGCAACGTTGGTCTTTCATGTTCTCCTCAAAAATTGAAGCCCTCACTGATCAGGAGTCGCCCTTTGCCCAAGAGCGCTCCCCTACCTTTTTTAGTGCATGTAGACAGGGTCCCGGTTCCAGAGGTAGCTACGCTCTGTGTTCTCGGCATGCACATTCAAAACAACGGTAGGAATACCGTAACACTAAACAAACTCATTGGCTGCGTCAGCCAGAAAAACATGTTAATCAGGCGTATTGCGAACAAGCACAAGGGTGTGAAGGAGGCGGAGCAAAGGCGGTTGGTTCAAGCCTTCGTCCTAACTCGTATCGTCTACTCTTTACCTTACTTATATCTCCATCAATCAGAAAAGGACAAAGTAGTGTGCCTCATCAGGCAAACGTACAAATCTGCCCTTCATCTTCCCAAGTGTACACCCATTTAGAGACTTCTACAACTTGGGATACATAATACGACAACGGAAATGACGGAAGCCCATCGTGTAGCTCAGTACGAGCGTCTATCGAAAACCCCAGCGGCAAGAAGTACTCTGTGAGAATTGCAGATTGGATACGATTCCACACACAGTCCCGTATGCCAGCTCCCCACCCATAAACACAAACATCTCTCTATTAATCCCACCCCCATAAACATGTACCCTGAAAACAATACCGCATTGCGGAAAGCGCGGGCAAATGCACTACACAAGAACTATTATCAGCTCCAAGAGGAAGTCTGCGTCGATGTCGCGGGGTAAACTGACCAGGAAGCGGCTTTCGCGATAGGGATAGTCGGCAACTCGGGCAACCCCGTTGCAGCGGCCACTGTTAAGGTGAAGCATGCGGAGGAGGCACAGGAGGCGGCTATTGCCCTGGCCATCGCCTAATCGGAAGGTGAATATATTCTCAGCAATTCCAAGACAGCCGCGGGAAATTTTGCGAAAGGCAGTGTCCACGCTGTATATAATATAATTGGTTTTTAGGGAAAGGAAATGGCGCAGTATCTGTGTCATATATTCGTTCGACACCTGAACCACGCCGTAAAGGAAGGGATAAAGGATGGAGTGAAAGAAGAAAGGAAGGAGATGTGCCGTAGTGGAGGGCTCCGGAATAATTTCGAACAGCTGGGGATCTAACGTGCACTGACAGCACAGCACACGGGCGCCTTAGCGTTTTTCTCCATAAAAAGCCAGCCGCCGCGGTCGGTTTCGAAGCCGGGAAATCCGGATCAGTAGTCGAGCGCAATAACCACTGATCTACTGCGGCGGTTTTCCACGCTGCCGCTATGTCTATTCTTGAGAGACAGTCCAATCTAGCACCTATCTGCCATATTCAAATTTTCTTGGTGCTTGCGCACTCGTCCAACCTGGGGAACAAATCAGCTCACGATTTGTCCCGATGATTCGTCAACCGGGCTGTGGCCTGCCCAAATCTGAGGTCTGCCAGGGAGCGCATGGTCACGTATCACGACATAACTATGCAATATCGTAATAATAGACTCAAATGCCCAACCCCTAAAAGTCTGAGCAAACCTCAGCAGGCGGCCTGGAGACAACTCCAGACACTTTCCCCGACCCTTATAAAAACACCACTATGTATCCGGGAGTATTCACGCCCCAATGTAAACTATGTGGCCTAGATAGGACTGACTTAGCTCATATACTGCACGAATATCTACGGGAAAAACCGCCGATGTACCTGCAGCTCTCGAATCGCGAAAAGTGGGAGGTTGCGGTGCTCAGCTCCGACCCGAGGGCGGAATTCCGGGCCATGAGCAGATCTTCGGACGTCGCCGAGCGCCAAGGGCTCCTGGCACATGACGCGACGAGCAGTGAAGCAGGGAAAGAAAAAAGCGCAATGGAGACCTCACTCTATCTACGAAAGAGCACCTTTAAATTAATTTTGATGAAAATGTTTTACCACCACCACCATGGTGCTTTCCCCGCCTATTGAGGCAAAGTAATAAGCTCTGCCAACCAGTGGCTGTGAGGCGGCTGCAATGGCAACCCTTCGTTTATTTCTAGGCAATGATCAAATCTCCAGGAATATTTCATAAGTTGCACGCGGAATTTGCTGTTGTCACCGACCTCCGCATCCTCACAGCTCAGGAGATAGCAGAGTTTTTAACTATCGGTAAGGTGTCTTGCGAGTTCTTGCCTATACATATACTGACGCCGAGATTGCCTGACTTTTACAAGGTCAAGTCTCTTTGCCTCTCTAATAGGGGTTTGCGAATAAGAAATTTCGAATACAGTCCATGACTATAAATTCGGAGACGTCATTTTTCGAACATGCTTGATTATTCGGACTTTTTCGAGGTACCGCGACATGGCCCATAGAGCCAATGTATAGGAGCGCGTGAATTTTTGGACGCACTGCACCGGCTGCTCGATTTTTCGGACCTCGTTCGCACTCGGCGCCAATACCCAAGCCGCCATATAATGTGTACAGTGGAGCCTCAATATTGAAAATGCTGGAGAGATCGAAAACTTGATCAAATTAAACGAAATTAAACCTTAAAGGGAGCCCCTTGCGATACTGAGATTCTGCGAGAGTCTACACATTGCGCCCGCGTGGTTTCGAATTGGTACGGTTCGTAAACATCTTCTGCCGCACGAGTTTGAAAAGCAGTCAGAGTTCGCGGAACTCATCTGTGCCGAGTCTTTCGTCTCTAATTCGGAAAGAGGTAGCAATGAAGCGCTTTGGAGGCACACGGCTTAACGGAAACGGTGAGCGCAGGAGGAAATGGTGGTGCATTTCAAAGCGAGGTCAGCATACCCGCGGCAAAACGCACAGCAACCCTGATTTTTCTATCGTAAAACAGTAAACAACAAGCGTTTCGATGGCAGGCAAGACGGCCCTCATTATACGCAAGCCACCGCAGGGTGCATATCGCGGAATACGATGCTGATTTTGCCTCTAGTCTCTAGGGCTAATGACGGAGGCCGACAAGGACGGAGCGCTTGCTACGGCCGTGTTCCTGGGTTCTTGTTTCGCCATCTTCGCGTTCTCGTTCTGGGTCGATTGTATTGCAGCGCAATGCAGTTCCTGCAGCTTCGTCTTCGCTTTCCCGTTTAGACTTTCTCCCAACCCGTGCGTTCATCGGCTACATGCCCAGGCCAGAACAGCCAAGCCGAGCTCATGAAAGCGGTCGCCGCCAACCTTCCGTGCACTTGTCGTTCAGCAAAATTTAGTCATTAAGAGCTTCAGAATGTGTGCAACACAATTGACCTCTTCCTATAGCACAAAAGCAATAAGTTCGGAATTTTTTCGGTGAAATTTTATTTTCCGGACTTCCTGATTTTTTGGTCGTTTTCGTCATCTGTAGAGGGTCCTAAAAACGGTTGTGGAGTGTAATAACATATTGGTTGTTTGTTTCAGATTCCATTCGAGGAATAGGTGTTCGAAAAATTTTGAATACTCGGCAGTGATCGAATACTGCACTGAGTTCAAAAATAAGACCATGGCAAAAAATATGTCGGCAAATTGAAAGTTTAAACTGTTAGCAAAACAGTATGAGGGCCTCCTCTTTGATTTGCTCTCAGTTATCCATGGCGTGGACCGCAGACATTGGAACTCTGATTGGCTTGAAGCGGCCTTCTGCACAAGATAAGGTGGCTGACAACCAGCTGTGAACAATCGCAAAGTGAAAGCATTTATTTTTTCAATTCATCCAACCAATACATTTTTTCATAACAAATTTCTACGCCTATAGCACTGGTTCTCTCACATTCAAAATTCCAGTGAGGGCACTATCTTGATCAGATCAGTTGTGACATCTGGGAAAGTTGACCTACACAAAATCACATGAGATGCCCGAAGGGGCCTCTGTTGTAGTGCCACTGGTGGGGCAGCCGATCTGCAAAACCCCATCGTTTTGCATCATCCCATGTAGCCCGTGCACATATGATGAGGGCTAAATGGAAGGCATGATGTTGATATGAGCAGAGCACTGTGTCTATGCTCAGTAACATCCAGCCGCAGTGGTGGCTCAGCGGTTATGGTGTTCGGCTGCCGACTCGAATGACGCGGGTTCGTCCCCGGCCGCGGCAGTAGAATTTGAATGGAGGAAACATTCTAGAGGCCCACGTACTGTGCATTGTCAGTGCACGATAAAGAACTCCAGTTGGTTCATATTTTCGGAGCCCTTCACTACGGTGTCTCTCATAGCCCGAGTCACTTTGGGACGTTAAACCCGCATAAACCATAAACCATGAATAACAGCCAGGCAGCAGTTTCAGTTTATGAGTTCCGCCATCAGGCTGCTGCTATTGTCCGAACAGAGCTGTGCACTGCTTTCAAACACGGACAGACGGAACGCTGGTTGCATCTCTGCCATACACAAGCAGCCCACATGATGGCCAGGCCTCTTGCTGAAACCTGTGCAACAACCCAATGACAACACATCAACCTAGTTCATAGATATAAAATTTCCGCTTTAATTTTTATCCCCCAGCTATCTCATTTAACTTCCTTTACTTTTTTAATGATGGTAGCGATTTCTTCAACTAGCACAGCTTTAAGTACTACGATCTGCATGTTAATTAGTAGTAAATAAACTCTTCCCACTGACTAAGATGCCATGATGCACTTGAAATGACTTCTTAACACATAGGACTTCCAGAATAAATAACCGTTCTGAAAAGAATTTTCAGCAAAAAAGACGATGAAACTTACATTCTGAAATCAACAACGGAAAAATTGTCCAGAATTAAAACAAGTGGAAAGCGCCAACATATCTATTTGCCTAACTTTCTGCTGCCCCCTGATAAGCGTGCCATCTCTCGGAATTCAATTTCCTTACTTTTAAAGACCATAGGTTATTTTGCCTTCGCATTACATAACCTGCCCACGCCAAGTTCTTTTTCAACTAAGGTGTCATTACCCGCGTTTGATAGCCCAGCCACTCTGCTCTTTCCCTGTTGCTTAACAGTTAGTGGACCTGACATAATAAAAGATCGCCGTCATTCAGGCTGCATACGTCATGAACCAACATCACATGAATGTTTAGACGATGAGTGTGATCGTGCGGTGACCCGGTAGCCTGCAGGCCTGGAATTCTCTTGCTAAATAAAGTTTTGCCTCCACCACACCTACCATTTTCTTTTCCATAGCTTGCTACATGGTCCTCAATTTAAGCTGAATCCTTTTCATTATCCTCTACGTTTCTGCCCTGCAGGTGAGTACAGAACACCTACATGCAGATCAGGTGCCCGAGGATGCATCCAGGTTTAAAGGTAGTGGCACTGTGGTGCTACTAGAAACTGCCTAGTGTTTATCTGTTGTGTGGCCATTAGCGAGCTGCAACAAAACTAAGTTAAACCATCTCTGTTCTTGGTACCGCTTGGCATTTTCTTCCTGCGCAAAAAACAAACGTCAAATGGCTCACAAGATCTACCTACCCCGCAGAAATCTTTCCACACAGAGAAACAATATACCCTTACCTGATTTTTGTGCAATGCCCAGAAGGTTAGGACCGTCTCAGTAAATTGGAAGTTGGCCACAAGGTCATTAGCGCAGAACAGGCCACCTTTAATTAGCTCTGGAGAAAAACAACAAAGGACAATTGTACGAGCTCCTTAGACAGTTTCTGGGATTAAGCAAACCCTCAGACTCATTCATGCGCCTACTGCTCTTGTTCACCAACCATTACCATAGCAGCGATAATCATGAGGTTGTGCATTTGACTCAATGAATTTGGCCTTGAAATGTTCTGATAATTGGTCTGAAATATGAAGTTTGATTTAAGTGGAGCCCCTTGTGTACACTTGATGTTGACAGAAACAAAGCCTGTGCTTCAATAAAACAGCAGTCTGAATAAAAAGAGTTTTATTAACAAGGGTTCATTGCATATCCCACAGTATGCAAGACAATAGATTTCCTATGCCAAATCCAGCTATGTCTTTGAGGATAGAGCGCACTCAAAAAATTACAGCTGCTCACCATCCGGGAATGAGGAGCGATCAAGATTACGAGTTTTGCAAAAAAAACATAAACCCTGAAGAGGGGCGAGTTGTATGCATACAAATGGCAAAATTGCACTCAGAATGATCCTAGGAATTCAATGACAGTACATTCAGGCCATTTCAACCCCTAGTTTTTTTAGAAAAAGGCGGTACACAATTGTACAAATGACCCCGAAAAAGAACCTCAAATGTGGTATATATCTGTACCTCAGTCTTTTGGACGTATAAAATTGAATTGGTTATTGCTTCAAGTATTATGAGCAATTTGGCTGATAGAACAGGCTCAAAAGCTTAAAATTTACAACTACTTCAAACAATTTTTTCCCTCGCAAAACTGAGCCTCTGTATCTCTCTAATGACTGTGTAGTTTCTCATCATTTCTCCACAGTTACTTTGCACCGGAGATGCCATGAGTATGTTGGGTATTGGGGAAGGCATGTTTTCAGGAGGCACTATTCCTGGCTTTATTTTTTTTCTTCAGAGAGTTACGCCACCCCTCAAGCACAGTCATTCTGGGGTGGTATATATCACCGCGAAGGAGGCACTGAAATCTCATGAAGCCACTGGCGTATGAATGGTAGGCCTATCCCGGTTGGAAGAGACCTTGTGGGCTCCCTGAGGTCGACAGACCCTCTTTTGAAGTTGGCGGGGCAGATTTTGCTGCCTTTGCCAGAGCAGTGGATAGCCCTGATGGGGCCCCACTTAGCGAGTGCTGGGCAGGCGCTGAAAAACGGTGCGATGCACCATCCCATCGCACTGCATCGGCGAAGTTTGTGTTTAGAGCAACGAAAAGAAGCTTGCTCGCTATGATTCGTTCGCTTCCCTCTTTGATTGTAATTTTGTTATTTGTTTCCAATGTAATGATTTATTTCTCTATTTTCCATGATGTATGTGATCATGAATAGGCTGGGTGATCTAAGCCATACTTCACACAGTGAGGTGAAGCAGTAGATTTTTCGGAGACATCCTTGGTGGAAAATTTCGCGCGTTTCTAGACCCCGGAAGCTCTGTGAGCTTTGCCCAAACTGTTGGCACATCAAGATGTGAAGGTTGGGGATGAATGTATGGACAGACATTTTCGCGTTCTCTACGTCTATTGAGTCAGGCAGTGTGCAGGAGGCAAAGGGAGGACGATGTGCTTTGTGGGAATTTCATGGTTATCTTTTCAAATTTTTATCCTCTGTACGTGAGATATGTTTTGTTCTTCAATTCCTTCTAATATTTCTTCTTCTGTAAGATAGATGAGGTCATTGTCAGATATTACACCATGCACAATATTCAGGGACTGGTGGGTGTGAGAGTTATTGGAGATTCTCCAAACGAGACAATGTTAGAGAGTTTTGGCAGTTGGGTTTTGTCGCTGATTTCGAGCAGCAGATCACTACTGGCCAACTTAGTCGCCTTGTAGCCCGGGCCTAAATCTGTCAGAGACTTTTCAACAAAGATTAGATCATTCTGGCTGTCTTTTCGTTTCATTCACCATTGATAATGTGATATTTGCAAAAGGTTTTCTTTTAAAGAAATGTTCTCAGGTTACATCGGTCTGCCCTTTTTTTGGCGATGGTGATCACTCTGTGAAATATGTTGGCCCATAAAATATGTGTTGTTTGGCTGCAATGCGAGCCACCCACCACGGAGACCAACAAGAGGACAGGACAGGAACATCGAAAAATGTTCCTCCACCGTCACATGTACCCTGCCACTTAAACATAATATGAATAAACTGAGGGTTGCTAAACAGGATGAACCCTCACCGCTTGGAAAAAGACAATAAGGGATGAGACAGGATAGTTGTGAGAAAAAGATGGGAATAGAAAGATCGAGGTGAGAACAGGAAATGGCGGCTGCCGATTTCCCCGGTCTGGTCAGGCCGGAGGTGCAGTGTAAAAGAGGCTTGGGCCAAAGTGGTGTGTTGCCACTGCTGAGGGGCCTTAGAGGTCTAAACACTTTGCACCGGCTCAACCACAAGGATCCCCTTTTCCCCTTACGCGGCGATGCCACGCACGGCGACGCGCGGGTGCTCGGGTCCGTGGTGAAGCACTGCTCACCATAATCCCCCTGTGGGGATATCCCTGCGGATGCCAGGAACCCGGGTTGTCGCAACACACCAACATCTGCACGCTGAAGATGACGCTGTGGGCCAAGCTTCTGGTTTGGTATTGGTGTCCGGTGTCCAAGTATTGGACACATTGGAAAAAGCAGTTCCAACAAGAGGGAGACGCAGAGCATGCGCGTGGTGTCAGCAATCTGACTATGAAGCATTCCCCAGGCTAGTATTTGCATTCAGCTTCGATTCTGAGTTACCGCACAGAGTAAACAGGCAAATGTACGACCGGCACAAAACAAAGTAATTATTCATCCTAAGTTGAACGTAACTTTACGTTTAATGCAGAAGGAACACGCGATTGCTGCCTAGGCATTAACAAAAGTAGAGGCGAGGTGCAGTAGTCGTCACGGGTGCATTTCTGGTGAAATTTTGCACTCGCACGAGACATGATATAATGTGACCAGGGGATCGGCTGACTGACGCGCTACCGGCTGCGGGCCGCCAACAGAGACGTCTGCCAAGCATCGGCTACACAAAGCTAAACATAACGCAGAAACCCCGTTGGCATAAGCAGTACACCCACCACATTTATCCCAAGCGAGGTTCTTGACTTCAGAACTTGATGTCGCCCCTCAGCTGCTTCGCTTTGCGCAGCATATCACATCACTGGTCGGCATATCGAAAGGCCCTGGTATTCACAGAATGTTTACGAGAGCAGATGACGCAGCGGTTCATTTGTCACTCTAATTCTCGGGCCTACATGACTAGCTTTGCTGCTCTCCTTGGAATTACGTCATAGCACATCCCAGTGCTCAGCCACCAAAACTGAAACCACCCCGGATAAATTATGCGATTATAAATTATCGCGCATATATATGAATCACCAGGCACATATTGTGTCCTGGGGCAATACGCTATGTTTGAAAGATAGAACACGACAACCAACAAAGTGGCGTCTCCACCCCTTAAGAGCACTAAAGACGCACAGTCATCGAGCGCTATTTGCAGTTTTTGCAAAGAAGCTATGTTCAAGGGCAGTTGGAGTGTTTTTTTTGTGAGAATTAGATGAAATTCAATGATGCAAATGCATAAAGCCTATAAGCAAAGCATTACAAATATTTTTCCTGTCCTTTAAGGTGTTGGCGTAATGACTGATTAAAGCCGCAACGGGTGTAAGTTTCTTCTCACAGCACCAGCGCAGAGAACCTCAGGAAAACCGTCACGTTCAGGAAGATTTCAAAATCCTGTTCTAATCCCCCAAAACTGGCGTGCCTCGTTGAATGTTACCAAGCAAGGCTCCATAATATGTACCTTAGATAGCATTTGTTTTCTTTAGAACAAGCGTTCCCACATTGTTAATATACAGCCCCCTTATATCACGTAATCACGGGCCCCGTACCTACAAGAAAGCATCGCTGAGGAGCTGAACGCAGTCGAGGGAATAATTAGCGATTACATTACCATATAAAATGCCGCCGCAACAAAAGAGCATGCTTCTTTTGGAACAAGCACACTTTCGATCCCTCTAGGCTCCTTGAATTCTAAAACCACTTCAGTTGCCCTTTTCTGCGACGCCGCTGCTTGTGAGGCTTCACTGCTGCTTCAAAACTTCGAAATAGACCGCCGATGACATGTTAATTATTTTCAAGCACCTTTGCTTTGACACTCCCGACAGTGGACACATAGTAGAGCATTTAACCTAACTAGAAAAAGTGGTTGTAGCCGCGTAGAGGTGTTTTCAACAACACGAGCATTCCTGAACTTTTCACCCAATCCATTTACCATGATGTGAACATGTTAATCAGGTTTTTTGGAAGGCCATTATAATTTGACCTTCGAAGAACTGGGATGATTCTTCTGGTCCTTCCATGTCCGCATTAAATAGTTCACTTTAAAGTACTGCTGTAGGGCATGTTACCTTGTTTTATTATTCTGTACATACTTTGGTTTCATGTTCTAAGGCTCATTTCACCAATTTTTATGGCGACATTACTAGTTTCATACTTCATGCTGCCTTGTCAAACATACAGTTCTGTGAACACCCTCATTCTTTCCATGCTGCGCACACACGTCTATGTTTAAACAAAATAGTTTCCAAAGACGAAACACAGTTTTGAAATTGCTCAAGACAAGTTGCTTCTTCGCTTTGAGCAGATAGTAGATTTAAAAGACAACTCGTGCGCTTTCGAAAATTAAAATGGCTATTAAACATCTGTTTATCTGCGTTCAGAAATCTCGGTTTCCTGAGACATAAACTTCGGAATTCCCCTCTCATCGTAAAGCTTCTTATTTATCTATCTTTGATCAAGCCAAAACTAGAATACGCGTGTGTAGTCTGGGATCCGCATACGGTATCCAACATAAAGAAGATTGAAAAAATTCAAAGGAAGGCAGTTAGGTTTGTGTCCTACAAATTTTCCAAATCTGATTCACCCTCCGAAATAATGCAGTCACATGGTATCCCCCGCCTTGAGTGTCGTCGAAAAGGTACCCGTTTAGATTTTCTTTCCCTCTTGCTCAAACGTAAGTTGGGTCTTGAACCGTCATTATAACTTTTACCTCAGCCCACAAGAAGCACCCGCCACTATCGCACCATCTTATTAGCACCATACTTAGCACGCAAAAATGTGTTCAAATTTTTTTTTTTCCGTGCACAATAGCGGACTGGAACTCTCTGCCTCCCACAGACCAACATTGCCATATTTGACATGAGCCATGCTTTGTAACTGTATGCATATGTTTTTTTTTTCTTTTTTTGTAAACTGCAAGTTACCATGTGATTTTTCTGATTCACTCATTCTGTACAGTGCCCGTTCTGCAGGGACCTAACCATGGTCTGCAGTATGTACATAAATAAATAAATAAGATCAATAAATACTGTTTATTTCTTCCGAAAAATTCGACGTCAGCTGCAAAATGACCTTCCGACTCCGAATATGACAAAATTGAAAAATCGATTTTTTTCGCGAAGTTTCGGCTCGAAAGAGCCGTGTCTCCCCTTAACTGCGACTCTCATGTGGTTCCTGCTTTTAGTTGTGCGCGCACTGCGGTGCAATCCCACAGGAAATGCATCGATCAGTTTATTTTCAACATCAACGGTGCTGAGGGACCGCAGAGAAACAAGGATCAAGAGGAGCATGACAGAGTCTGTGGTCCGTACATGGAGACATACAGCAAGCATTGCAACAAGCAACGAAACGAAAAATTACAAAGCGAGCACTCCGCAGACTCTATACGCTTGAGATGAATTCTTTACCATTCAATCAAATATTCACAAAAGCCTATTCTGGAGGGCGAGTGGCGGCTTTTTGAGCGGAGGTAAGTGGAGAGCTTTAGGCACAGTGGTTTTTTGTCATTATAAAGCTATACTGCTGACGCAGTAAAAGACGTTGAAAACATGCCTGGTATAGGAGCCGGACGACAAGCTCCCCGAGGTTGTCCAAGTTGCTCAGTTCCGAGAGGTATGGCTGGTCTTCGGTGCCAAAGTCGACATACCTGACTTGGAACTGCAACAGTGAGAGACAGAGAGAAGGGCAAGAATTGACAGAGGGTCCGAGAAGACAGCCGGTCCTGGAAAATGTATTAGTTATATTATATTACTATCTCCGATAATTACCTTTCCAAATATAGCAGTTAGGCCACTGGTCGCGATTAGAGACTTGCAGCCGGTCATTAGTAATATCGAGATTAGTTTTCAGAATTTCAAAAACGCGATTGTCCTTGGCGCCGTGGCTCAACAAAGTTTGGCTACATTGTGCCAAAACAAATGCTTTTTCGATAATCACGCAGGCAAACCAACCTTTTCAGTGCACCTAACTAGCTAAAGAAATCCAAATTTTGTCAAGCCACAGCTGCCGTCATACCTGAAAAAGCCCATTTTCAAAGTTTTGGTTCACCTTGGCTGAAACACCTGGTATTCTTAAGTCAAAAGCAGTGTAGCCTGGCTTCAGAGATCCTTGCCAAAAGAACTGCATTGATGAATTCAACCACTCTAAGAACAAAGACTCTGCTCTCACTGAAAAAACTTCTAAACAAATTACACTGGTGTCGCCATCACCAATCGATTTCGTAAGTAAAATGCGAAGAGTTGATAGTTTTTTTCTTGCAACGAACACAGACGCTAGGCAAAATAATCAGATAAGTTGCCGTCAGTGCTGTCGACCCCTTTTCATTACGCCTCTGAGTGGGCTGCCACAAGCCTACAGTCGGCCTTCGCCAAGAGAACGTGAACGCTGCTATAAAGGCGGTGGTGACAAGGAGGCATACAACTTAGAGAAGTGCCAGAACATACCTCGCCAGATGGAAGAGTGTCAGGAGGTCTTAGCATGGCCCGGTAGAATGTGAGGTCCACCCGATATTAGCTGGCATATATTTTGCCGAATTTGGCTTGTCCACTGCTTCGTTGTTGTTCTGCTAATATAACAAAAATGGCAGAACATTTAGTGTGGTTTGTCCAAAAGAGAATTAGGTGCACTAGCACTTCGGTGTTCACTTCGGCTACAGTTGGAGGCTCTGTTTTCAAGACTAAGCATGCTCCAGATAAAGATTTGTGAGACTGGATCTGTGCTCTGCTTTGAGGGTATTACGCGGTAGCGTTAATGGGTTAATGCCCATATATGCGGAATTGGTCGTTTCCTGCTTTACATTCATAGATCGCTTGAATTCCTCATACCAAGGTTAAACTATGCGCCAATGCCTTGCGATAGGAGGCGCTGACACCAATGGGGCTTGCGAGACTCGGGTAGCTCTTCTCAAGAAAACTCAAGGTCACAGAGAGAGGCACAGGACCGACAGACAGACACTGGCGGAATCCAAGACTGAAGGTTTTTAAGGCTATCTCACTACAAGAAATGAAGCACAGGCATCGAACAACTCACAGTGGGCTGCTGCAGGAATGCGCAAACATTAGCAAGCTGACAACCCAACCACATATATTTACAGCGTGAGGTTCGGACAAATATGCCATTGGATCTCTTCTCACGAATGCAAATGCCATCTCGGGATCGCTTTTCCTTCTTATATGCCTCTCTTACACATTGCTATGCAAACTCTCTTCGCCCACTTGGTTAAGCCCAAAAAAGGCAAAGGGTCATCCACTCCTAGCTTCAGCACGAAAGAGGTGTGGCTGTGCTGTTCAGATGGAGGGCAGACAATAATGAACATCCTATTTCACGAGGACTTTCCGGCTACTAGTTCACCGGCTGGTGCATTCTAGAGCGCAGCTCGTAGGCGCCCGTTCCTGCGTTCTGCGTCGTCATCGGCGTAAAACGTCAGTTGTCAGGTGGTGTGTTATGGCGTATGACAAGCAAGATGTTGGCTGGTAGCAGTTGAGCATAGTTATTCGAGGGCCGCTGATCTGGACCCAGATTAGTCTATCACCCCGAATTTGACTTGGATGGCAGCGGCCAACGCTTCCCCTTTTAGGAAGCTTGGGCCCCATCAACCGCTGCATCAATGTGTTTTAGACCACAGGTGGCAAACATAGTCACTGAGACTGGCTCCTCTCTGCAGCACCAGAAAGAACAAGGGGGCAGAAGAGGCAGGGCTCACAAGGATGATGAGGAGGTGGGAGGCAGCTACTACTCATGTCACTGATACAAATGCTTGAGGTAAGAATTATAATTAAGAATATGTGTGATTCCTTTTAGGAACACTAGAAATGACACTGATGTAGACATTAATTTACCAGTTACCAGAAACACGTCTTGCCAATGACCGATTCATTTTCATGGTACAACAAAACATGGAACACCTTGTCTATAGAAGCTAAGGGGGACGCGGGTCTTTGGAACCAAAAAATCGCGAAAAAACTGACTTTTCAATTTGGTCATGGTTGCATATGTCTCATCATTTTACATCCTAACTTCAAGTTTCATGGCTGAATAACGCATTGTTTACGAGAAATTGACACGTAAAGATGCAATTTTGACAAGAGAGCTCGCGAAAATCGGTTACATAACGCCCGTTTTGCGTCGCCTGTCGCGCAAAAGTATCACCCACAGCTAGGCGACTTTGGTCTCTTTTGAAAGAGCAATGCGTAAGCTTTGTTTCCGCCGGAATAAAATCTCTACTGCGTTTGGTCACCGAGAAAAAAACAGAAAACAAACTATAAAATGCGGCAATGCTATTGGCTGTTTGGAAACCAAGTGGCGAAATTCAAGCGCCTCATTGGCCGGCGCCCTTAGTTTAAAGCTCCACGCTTGTCCTGCGACGCCATTTTGAAAAAGACCACCGTGGCGTGAATCCGTAACAGACTTTCGCAGCTCGCATAAGTTTCGGAAAAACCTAAAAAAAGCCGCAGAACGCAAGCGGAAGGCACATGTTTGGGGGCAGTGATGTCAACCAGCAGCAGCGGAGTGCCTGAGCGCCTGAGCGTGGACCTGGGGATGACGCGACCTTGGCAGCCGTTCCGGCGTTCATTTAGAGCGCGGTGCATATCGCGGCTTCAGGTACAGTTTCTTACCGCTCTGTGGCCCCTCTTGAAAAAAGCATTCAGAGTTGATTTCGACGGGGGACACGCACCAACGTATACTGAAAAGAATTCATTATCTTTTATTCTGCAGAGATATGACAGAACTCAGTGAGAAATTTCGTTATTAATTCTGGAATCCAAAACAACTCAAATTTATCACATATTAAGTTTTTTGAAAAGCTTGGTTTTAGGCCCAAATCCCCCCTTAAGGAGTGTTGCAGTCGACATAGCATGCCATGACCAAGAACGCCTGCGTTCCTTTATCGGCCGTCAAGAATGTCGCCTTGGTGAGCTGACAAATGAATGCTCCCACAGAATACAGAGAGGAGACGGGGCACATGACGCAACTAGGTGATGCGACTGGCAAAATGCGATTTTGGGTAATTTTTGGAGCATTGAAATGTTTAATTTAAACCACTTCGGAGCAAAGAAATTTTGATTTATGAGCAGTCTGAAGCTCTAAAACTTCAAATTTGGAGCAATTTTCACCACTAAAACTTGGTTTAGAAACGCTCAGGAGTATGCAGCTGTTAGTTTCAATGTGTCTGAGGTTGGACAACAATGCTAAAAAAATTGAGAGCGTTAGAAAGATGCACTACAGCATTAAGATTGTAATTATTTGTGCATAGTTTCAGCTTAGAGGTCTTCAGTTTTAAGTTTTATGCTGTATAATTAAAGACAAAACACCTTTGCAATACATTTCACAAAATTTTTTAGTTGCACAGCCTATAGAGTGTGCCAGCCAAATTTAGCCAGGGTTTAAAAATATGCGGTTGCATTCTAAGATGATGCGACCAATTGCATGTTGCTGGGTAGTGTATGGAGCAACTCACACCATTTTTGTATTGCGCTTAATTGCATAACTAGTCGAGAATTATAAACCAAATTAGCAAGCAATGAAGATAGGCGAAAAAGTCAAATGAGAAAGTTGTACAACGGTCCGCGAAACGTCCAACTGAACTGTTTCTCTCCATCGATTACAAGTCGGCTTTTTTTCGCACTTTGCAGATGCCCGCAAAATACAAGAAGTGCCGTGTGACATGCCCGCTTGCACGCTGCGATTGCAATGCTTTCAAACGTTCCGCGCGGGAACGAACAGATCATTTCACCTGGTGTGCTGCTGCGCAAAAAGGGGACAGGGCTGCGACGGTTACACTGGCTGTGCGATTTACGCGAGCGGAAGCAGTAAGGACTCTGCTCGTGGCTATATTGCGCCACAAGAGAAGCACACCACTGGCCTATATCTCACAGCCAGCTGCTGGGTCGTTGCCATGTAACATTTTAAGCGGCAGCACATCAGGCTAAATGGGCTGTTCGTTCCTACATAGAACATTTGAGAGCACTGCAATCACGGCGCGCAAGCAGGCATGTCACGTGGTATTTTTTGTATTTCGCAGGCATCTGCAAAAAGCGAGAAAAAACCAATGCATATTAGATGAAAGGTTATAAACTGTTCAGTTGGACGATTCGCGAACCACTCTACAAGATTTTAATTGGACTTTTTCGCCTATCTTTGTTGCTTGCACTATGTTCATTAATCGTAAATAATTATGCAATTAAGCACAATAAAAAAATAGTGCGACTTACTACATACAATAGCCAGCAACATGTATTTGGTCGCGTTGTCTTAAGAGTGCCTCGCCGTATTTTGAAACCCTGAATAAAGTTAACTGGAAAACCTGTATACACACTGTACATATTTTCGAGCACAGTAGCTCAAATTAGATCATGTGTGGCTCCACACTTTTCTTTACAAAGCTTAAAAAGCTTTATTTATCATCTCTACATCAAAACCTCTGAGGTTTTAGTTTGTCAGCCAGTTCAGTCATGCTTTCTTGCTCACTTGTGCTTTCCTCACTTAAAAGCAGTTAATCACACTTGGTGACATCCTTATCCTTGGGAGCCAGGAAAGTTTAGATAAGCCCCTGTGCTTGCTGAAGCATCGACATTTCTTCCTGTAGTGCACATGAAGCCTGCACTAACCCTGCATGATCTATAAAGCTCAATTTTTAAAACTAATGGCAGAGTGCCAGGGCCACCATGTTGCACAACCAAACGAATGGTAAAGTACGTAAACACAGCAACACCGTGCACCTGCCCCCATTTATAGCAATTTTTGGCCTAGCAGAGATGAGATTGACAAGGCAGTTACAGTGTGCATTGAGGCCACTCGCAACGAAGAGAAGCCACCAGAAGTGCACGTGCGGGAATGCACAACACGGCTTCATCTTCATTGTGAACAGGAGTAAAAAAATTTAGGACACAATCTGAGAATGAAGGGCGTAACACGGATGCAATAAAGCAGAAAAAAGTTGTCCACCCAAGCGGAACATTGCCATGTCTCGAAGAAACTTTCAGCTCACTGCGAAGTTAACGTAATTACGTGTCAATCTCGCGAGTTAGATGCGGAGTGCACTGACAGTACAGTAAAAGCTCTTTAATTCGAACCTCAAGGAACCGGAAAAAATATTTCAGCAATCCGAACTTGAAGTTTCGGAATGATTCCAAGAAAGCTGACAAAAACCTCTTTCGTCACGGTAATTTTTTTGTTACAGACTGCATAATGGTCATATGCAGTGATGACCACAGCGCGATAGTGACTATTTTTCACATTTCCATAAATACTTTATTGGGTGCCGACTGCCGGAAGGATTAAAACAGAACAGCAATAAAATGATAAAGGCCCAATGGCATCTTTAAGTCAGCGACGCGGCATTGATAGAGTCCTCTCACAAGCTGGCGCATCACGAGTGAGAAGGTGCGAAGTTTTGGGGCCCTCACAGAAATAGAACAATGATGTGATTGGAAACAAGCAGAACATGCAGCGGCACCCATCACTGTCCGAAAATGACGCAAAGCTGCGCTTCGTTGGATGGCAGATGAAGTCCGATGAAGACAGAGTCCGCGGTACGTGCGCACCGAGCATATACCGGCAGCAAAACTATCTCCACATGCTGTATATTGGGAGCATACACAGTCGAACCTGATATACCAAATTCTAAGGGGATCGAAAAATAGTTCGATATAGCGAAATTAGATATACGGATAAAGGCTTAACCCGCACTCGAGATCACAACAAATTGTGGCTTACCGATCGCAACAGTCATGAACCACCAATTTCGGGCACGCAACGTGAAAGCACTTTATTTCATGGAAGAAAAAATCGCTAATTTTCAAAAGCTTTTTGCTGTGCGAAATGAAGCTAAGAACACTAGTCTCGATCTTCTCAAGACTGTCCAGGTGCGACAGCCCAGTATCTTGCATTTCACCGCAACAATGCCGATTGAGGCTGAATGCTGATGCCAGTTCAGCGGCCCTGCACGGGCACATCTCTTCTGGAACACAGTTGTTCTTGCCGTTGCTGCAATCGCCCTCTTGGGTGCCAGCAATTCCAGCCACTATGTCCTCATCAACGCAGACAGCTACAGCCAGAACTTCGCTGTTAGCATTGATGAAGTCCTCAATGTTAAGTTTCGACGGGGCGGCGCCGGGAAAATGAGAAAGTCGCGAAACGCGTCCTCCAACCATTCATGTCGTCATTAAAAGCTTCAGGACATTAACCTCCAGCCACTTCAAGGTCTGCCTTGGCGAAACAGTTGGCTACCGTGGCCTGTCTTATGTCGTTCCAAGCACTGCTAATCATCTGGATGACACCGAGCTGGTGAATGTTGAAATCAGTTACCATGCGGATGTTTACAAGCAGCCGCTGATACAGTAGCCTTCTGCAGCCTACCTTGAAAGGCTTTATTATAAGCGTAGACAGCTGGGCTAGTTGGTTCACAGTCGCATTATGATACGTCGTTCTGGCGCACGAAAAACACGGACGAAGGAAGAACAGACACACAATCGCCGGTGTGTCTGTTCTTCCTTCGTCCGTGTTTTTCGTGCGCCAGAACGATGTATCATAATGCTTTATTATACCCTGGTCCATCGGCTGCCGTCTCGTTGTGGAGTTCGGCGACAGAAAATTGAGTTTAGTGTTCTGCAGCTTGCAAGTCGTTTGATGGGCCGAGCAGTTGTAGAAAAGAAGCCATACTCGGTGGCTCGACCTGGTCAACTCTCTGTCCCAAGCCTGCAGCTATTCAACAAAAATTTTGCGTGCCATCCATGCATTTCTATTACAGCCGTAGCAGGCGGGAAGCTGCTTGCAATACTTGAAGCAGTGTGGTGACGTCCTCTTTTCAATAACAAACGGAAGCAGCTTACAAGAGCCATCCCTGTTTTCCGCGAAGTAGAACAGTAACACGCACTTTGCCCACTTTCCCGCCGTGACATGATGTCCCACGGAGATCAAGCGTCTTATTCGGCAGCATTTGTCAAAAGAAGATTGTTTCGTCTGCCCTGAAGACTTCGGCAGGCGAAAACTTTCCAGTAATCTTGAGCAACTACTCTGAAAGCCACTGCTGCATCTCCTGGCTGCTGACAGCCCCACTTTCAAATGTAATGGCTTTTCCCGCAATGTCGCGTCAGTTTTTAAATCGTTGCAGCCACCGAGTGTCACCGCAAAAGTTCTCTTCGCCAGGAGCCGGGGAAAATCATTTGGCCTTCTCCATTAACATGGGGCCATCCTCAGGGATGTTTTTCGCTCAAACTTCGAGAAACCATGCATACAGCATCTTCTCAACTTTGCGAAAGCAGCAGGGCGCATACGACGTGCTCCCGAGTGACTTTGCTCACCTGCTTTTAGCGTGATGCCGAGTCTGTGTGCCATGGAGGACTTCTTTTTGACGTTTTCGATGCATCAGACCACCTCAAGCTTTGTTAAGTCCAGATTCTTTCTTTTTTACGTCTGTAGATGCCATAGCTCACTGGAAGACAGTAATCATGCATGCTACAATCAGTGTGTTGACACAAAGACATGCACAAAATGTGAGAGACCCCGCTCTTGCCGATGGAGTCGACTGGCGTCGGTCAAGAGGCTCAAAGGGAAATGAAGGAGAGTGAGATTGAGAAAAGTCAGCAGAAATGCGTCATTGGTGCTAGTTGTCCCAGTCGTGTGGCGCTGCGGGCGCAACCACCGACTGACTCGTAGATTCCGCAATCGGCTCCGGCGGCCCACACGCACACTGCAGATGCCATGCCTGGCTGCAGTTCTCTGGTCTCCCTCACCAGTTAGGAAGCCCTACCCTCACGACCAGATTTGCGTTTCCCGATGAGGCATGGCTTGCAAACGCCGCCGCTCGCCTCCGTGCCGCGCATTGTGCGACCGGATATGCGGGTCTGTTTGGGGAAAGCGCAACTCCCAGGGGTCCGACTTTCGAAGTATCGAGTGGCCGGCGGAACTGGTGTTCGATATACTACGCAACTGTCCTAAACTTTTACATAATACTTTCAATGGGGTAATATTTGAATAAGATAGACCCAATAATTCAAAATATGTGGATTTAATATATCCGGGTTCGACTGTGCAGGAACAATGCACTCATCAAAGGTTTATGTTTATAGGGGTTTAGCGTCCCAAAGCGACTCAGGCTATGAGGGATGCCGTAGTGAAGAGCTCCGGAAATTTCGACCGCCTGGGGTTCTTTAACGTGCGCTGACATCGCACAGTACACGGGTCTAGAATTTCGCCCCCATCGAAGTTCTACCGCCGCGGTCGGGATCGAACCCGCGTCTTTCGCTTCAGCAGCCGAGCGCCATAACCACTGAGCCACCGCGGCGGCCTTGCACTCAGCAAAGGCAATATTCTGGTAGATCCGGTGTGCCCTATGCGCGAAAATATTCATATCTGCCCATGTGAATTATGTCACCAAATTATATCTGCATCCAACTAACAGCAACGCCCGATAATTTTACTGACAGTAGGCGTAACTGGCCGACCAGCCTCTATCAGATAAATCTCAATCACGCTGATAGAAGGTATATTTTAAAGATTGGCCTTCATCTCGACGCGGCTGCTGCTCATGCTTTATAAGCGAGATAGAAAAGCGCACTGGTTCAAAAGCATGCGTTAAAGCTTCGGTCTGAAGACTGCTCACGCATGCATATCACATTAAAAGTTCAGCATGGAAGTCAACACTGCAACCCTTGTTTTTCTCTATTTACTTTGAACTTTGGGATGTAGCCACATTCGTTATAAGTGGGCTTCAATACAACCTTTACTTTTTGAAATGGCAGCGATATCGAAGGTTATGTCTGCCTGGTTAATCGACGCAAAGCGCCGTCCAAATCAAAAGCAGCAAGTTCGGAGTAATTTTGCGCATTTTTTTCTATTTTTATCAGGATGGAGCAGCTTATTTGGTTTGGCAAAGCTTGACACATTTGGCGCCACAGTGGGGCCTCTCATGCAAACGGTAGTTAAATCAGTATTGGTCGCGAGAAGTTGGCCCACTGATGGCAGGTCACAGGGCAATCGCTTAACTGCTGCACCACTCCACCAGGTGTTGTATGAGGACTCCCGGGAATCTATGATTCTAAAGTCAAGGATGGCCAATTCTGCTTATGTCAGGTGCTCAAAGAGCACGACATAAAATGTGTTTTGTACAAGGAATATGCAGCGAGGAGGACACAGAAAGTGATGATAATTGTCATCGTATTATTGGCAGTTAACAAAATGCAATAAATACAAAATGCAATAAATACAATTATTGCAATAAATACAAAATGCACTAAATACAGAAAGTGATGATAATTGTCATCGTATTATTGGCAGTTAACAAAATGCAATAAATACGTTTTTATTTACTGCAGAAAAATTCTTATTAGGAAGCCCTCCACTACTGCACCTCTTTCTTCATTTCTTCTTTTACTCCCTCCTTTATCCTTTCCCTTTGAACCGCCGATATGCGAGACAGTTACTGTTCTAATTCCTTTCTCCAAAAGCAGTTTTCAATTTTTTAGCTGACTTTATGGAGGCCTATGGTACCTGTGCTGCCATAATATTCATCTTCCAGTATTTTTGAATCAGGCTCTACAGCTGGATTCTGCAGTACCTCAATGACAACCAAGGTTTCGAGTGAGTCAAATAATTTCTTATGATCTGTGAAGGCTATATAAAGGGCTGACTAAACTCTGAACATTTCTGTATCACCAGATTGGTAAATATGATCTACTGTCAAGTATCCTTTACAATGGCTTGCCAGATCACCTGGGCGGTGCAAGTCTAAGGTTCTCCTGACCCCATTAGCGATTACCTTAGTAAATATCTGATAAACAACAAACAGTAGGCTGATCGGTTTGTAATTTTAAAGCCCTTGATTTCTCCTTTTTATCAATTCAGATGATGTTAGCATTCTTCCAAGCTTCTGGCATGCTTGAGGTCATAAGGCATTGCATATACAGGATGGCTAGTTTTTCAAGCACAACCTCCCCTCTGTCTTTCCGCAGATTATATCCTGATCCTAACAAGGTGCTTTCTCTCGTTGCATTGCTAAGGCTTTGTTTACTTACTGTTTCATTACTGGCGGGATGTGGCCCTACTGTGCGATACTGCCTCTCTTCACATCCTTATTAAATTGTATACTGTATAGACTTGCGTAGAACTCTTCGGCTACTTTAGCTGTCTTATCCATATTCCTAGTGATATTGTCCTGCTTGTCTTTTAACTCATACATCTGATTTTTGCCTGTCTACTTTCCTCTTCAACAATTTTACGCTACCTCTGTTCTTCAGAGCATGATCGATTCTTTCCATATAATACTTTTTTATATCTGTTACCCTGCACTTATTGATGAACTTTGGTAGCTAAGACAGTTCTATTCAGTCTGATGGGTTAGAAGCTTTCATACTTTGGCATTTGTTGATCAGCTCTTTCGTAACCTGTGACAGCTATCCGGTGTCCTGCCAAACCATCCTTCCATTTATTTTGTTGCGCTCTCCATAATAATAGGTTTGAAATTATCGTTAACTGCTTGAACGTTGACCGTCTTCCTCAGTTGAAGCCGAATATGTATTCTGCATCGATGTCCAGAATTCCTCTACTCACTGCCTTTCTGCTAAATTGTTGATAAGCCTCCACTTTGCTAGTTTCTACCGTTCTCTCCTAAAGTCTAGGCTAATTTTAGACCTTGCCACCCTGTGGTCGTCGCTACAGTCCACCTCTCTGAGGAGCCCCATGTCCTTCATAATGCTAGGGTGAGCGCATAGTATGAAGTTTATTTCATTTTCAGTATAAAAACATAGGCTCTTTGACTGCCTGGTCTCTGGTCTGCAGAAGATATTCATGATACGTAAATATTTCTCTTTTTCTCGTGTGGAAAAAGTATACAGCAGCGGCATCTTACCGGTGCTCACCTAAGAGGCAGAAATGTGATGTGGAGTCTGAACGAAAGGATTTAGATGAAGTTAAGCAGGACGCAGCGCGCTAGGAAAAGAACATGAATAGTATAACGTTTACACCAGAAGCGAGCAGAGTGGCTAGGGAGGGTACAAACGCAGGTTGTTGACATCCTAGTTAAAATCAAGAGGAAGAAATTGGTTTGGCCGTTGTGGGGTCATAGTGGCTGCAGTTAGCAAAGGAGAGGGTTAATTGGCGATATATGAGAGGGCCTTGCCCTGAAGTGGACAGTCTGGCTCATGCTGATGATGATGATGAAACATTTCTCTGTGAACTCTATTAAGTCCTCTATTCTATTCCGAGCGTATGCCGTAGTCGCCTGCCCTGCCTTCTCTCCAACCTTCATCTTGTTTACCTTGGCATTAAGTTGCCCCTCAGTACAATGTACTGTTTTCATTTTGCTCACTGCCGATTCCACATCTTCACAGAAGCTTTTGAAGGTGTGATCATGACTGAATGCAGGCACATTCCCACTTTCACATCCTACCTCTCAACAACTAATTATGATAATTTCCACTCTCTTGTTAATACTATGGAACTCCTCTATGTTGCCAGCTATATCCTGATTGATGAGGAATCCCATAACTAGTCCGATAATCCATCATAACATCGTAAGGGCCTACCCTTAACCACTGTATACGCCTCATTTATGCTCCTTACATCACCAAGCCCCATAACATACCATTTCATGCCCGGAACTTCTTCGAACAGCACTGCTAGACAAGTCCTAATGGATAAGGTACAAGCATTAAACGTTGCCAGGTTCCGTTTCTAATAGCGATCTGTCAGGAACAAGAGATTCTTGGAACCCTCTGTTGCATCAGGCGTCTGACTGCCGCCTTGGACAGTTGCTCAGCAGCCGCAGGGCTCTGAGGGCAAAGGGCTAATCGGTTTATATAAGAGGTTGTGGCCAAGTACTTACTACAACAGGAAGGCCAAAACCTGTCCTGGTCACGGAGAGTGTTATCAGTTGTGGTCACCAAGATGAGGCCTTACCCCTGGCCTGGTTATGCAATTCCATTGATACACGGAGCTTTTTAATCTGTTGGAGAATTGCACGGCACAGGAATTAAAACCCCGGTCCTCTTGCCCAAGGGCAGGATGCTCTGCCTCGAAGTGATCGTAAATAGTATGATTCATTACTGTTGTGAACATAGGTTCAAGATGGTAAATGTTCTTTTTCAATGCTCTCACAGTTATGCCATTGTACCCGGTTCCCTAGTTCATAGCTTGATTGTCGCCGACTGCAGTGCATTGGCTATTCACAGTGGCCTCCAGTAAGACGTCACATGAACTCATGGCTGTTCTAGCACCAGAAAAAGAAAGCTATTCATTTCTCAGTAAAGTACTGGCATCACCCAACAGCTCATTTTGATTGTGCAAGACAGAAATAGAGCGCATGATGACGAAACACAGCGAAGGATAAATATCTGTGTTTCGTGTCTGTATTTCCTTGAATCTTTACCATCACTCACAAATCGCAGTGCTCTGCCAGTATTTTATAAGTGCTATTTAAAAGGAAGCGCAAATCTACCCAAGCAGATTCAAAAAGCATTCCACCTCAAAACTTCCATCCAGGCCCGACTTAAAAACATATCCTGTAGGTCGTAAAATAGCCAGTATTGAGCGTTTGAAATCGATACTTATGCTTCGCAGCACTCGTAATCCTGTTTGCTCCCGGTGCATCTTTCTTCTCCTCTGATATGACCAGGAAAAATTTCTGAACATTTCTGCAATTACGCATGCGCCAGTCACGCTGCGACCGCTGAGCATGAGTAGCAACACTGTAGGCACTGAGCAAGACTACGATATGGCCTCAAAGGGATGCTGAGGACCACAGTCAAATTTGTTCTTATTAGAAATCAACCATATATTTCCAGCGGGGTATGATGATGTTTGTTGGGCTCAAAAAACACGTTCACTGCTGAAAAAAACGAGTTTCATAAATTGGGTTTTGCTCACCACTTCAATTCACTATGTCAAAATTGAACAGGACCCTGTGATGACATTCTAGAAAAGAGTGGCAGTCTAGCCTACGGGATCCAAGCGAAAAAGAAAAGGACAAAGAAAGTCTTGAGCGTACAGTATTTTGCTTGCGCAAATGATCGATGGTGGCAATACCTGTAATTCATTTTGCGGCCCTCTCAGGAGTATAAAAACTCCGTTTTCGCTAAGAATGACCCCTTCAAGGTTATAATGCAGCAATTTACCGATACAGGTGAAGTTCACTTCACCCTCAGTCCCCCTTAAAAGTCAGCGATTGCACGAACACTTCTGTCTATTCCTTGTTTGAACATTGTCAGAAGCGAGTCGACACTTGCTCCACAAATGTTCTTACAGAGTGCAGTTTTGTTTTCTAAGCTGGTGCCCTGGGCATGAATAATACTAGCAATTCTTTGACATGTTCAATACAAGCATAAATATAAATGCTGTTCTTGATTGTGCAATCAGCATTTTCTTTAATTGCGGCAGCATCTGGCTGTGGCCGTCTCATTGACTGTATCACTGGGAGATAAAGGCAGGTCAAGAGTTCAAGGATTTTTCTGGCCCCATCTCTTTGCCTCTGCACTTTCACTGTCCTTATGTGGTAAGGATGCATCAATCGTCATAGCCGTGCCTACAAATAAATTTTGGTATAGCACGATTAGGCACTTCGACGGGTCATCACGCGGCCAAAGCTACGTGCTCTAGAGGCCATGCAAACTTGGCCCATGGTCAACCTTAGGAAACAAGTGGTGGCGTGGCTCAGGTGATGGCATTAGAATTTAAGTTAAGCACTAAATCAGTGACAAGTGAGACGAGGCGGAAAGTAGACAGGAGACAAAACATCGTGAAGAACAAGATATTGGAATCCTTGCATAGCGTGAGGTAGCTATGGCAGACTGAGAAAAGAATAGTATTATTAAAGAAAAGAAACACACAGGTAGACACCAACAACAGAGCTGGCTGCAGCAACAACATTAAGGCTAATGAAAAAGGAGTTCCAAAAGCACAGTCGAATTTATTAGAGAATTGTAAATTTACTTGAAATTACTCTATTGGGGAAAAGCACTACCCTACTTCACTTCTCAACATAACCCTTTCAGGTGCTTTGTACACAAATGTGTACACAGGAGCTTTTTCTGAGATACTGGTGCTCCTATAGCAGGGATTTCACTGTTTCAGTCGAATTCAGCATAGTGTTGTTGCAAAAAAGTTGATTCTTTGTATCATGTAGTAAACGCAGTAACTAATATCTCATGTACCAGTGAGCTAGGTAGCACTTTGACATTTTTGCACAGTCAAATTTTGCCACGAGTGAAAACATTGATTGTTTCTGGTCATTTTTGAGTGTAATGTGCATCTTCGAAACATATTTAGCCCACAATTCCCAGGTTGCTTGCTTGAATGAGAACATTTTGACATTACTATTTCTTACAAATCTGACACTGTACAGAATTCTGCCCAAGATATCAAAGATAAGGACGATGGGTTGCACATGCCACTGTGAAGAAGCCAGTCTAAAAAAATTTGACCAGAGATGGCATGGTTTCGGTTGCTCAAAAACTTCATTCAGGCATTTCATAGGGCACACCTCACTTGTCTCTGTCTGCGCTTCCCCAAATAATAAAGCACACAGCACCGTCCTGAGTGAGAAAAAAAATTATGATCATCACTTAGACAATTGCCTTGCCTTCTCCACTGTGAGGCTAATTTTTATGGCGAGAACATTTATATGGAGCCCACAAAAAGAGAATGGTCACAGGGAATGAGCTGCACAACTATGTAGCAGAGTTGGCATGGCAGTGAAGGCGACCGCTGCTGCGTTAAGAGATGGAATGCATTTCCAGAGGTCACTTATAGCCACTATATTTTGTCAACATTGCACCCCGTTTTAAAGGCTATCCTAATGTAAGATATGACCTTTGGTTCTACCATTATAATTAATTACTGTCTTTAGCTGCTTATGCAATTCTTGAAGGCGGTGCAAAAATTTCAATTTCAAAATTAATTTTTACCGTCAAAAATGTTGTTAACTCTTGCTGTTCTGGTCTCATGTGGGTTTTGCAAAATACAGGCAAACAATTCAGAAGTGCTACTTTTATTTGCTATGCAGCTGGCTATATTTTCTAATTCGCACTCAACTTCATCATGATAGTTACGTAAGTAAACTTACTATCAGTCGTAAGGTAGGATTTACTTTTCTCAGCAAATGATTATGCTTTTGCTGCAGGAATCATAGAGATGAAAAGAAGCAAGTCGATCACCAGAAGAACAAAGCGAGACCTAAAGGCTCAGCATATTTAATGCCTCCTTTCGCCTTCTAACTGCACCATGAAAGCAAAATGCCCTGACAATGCACCTTTCAGCAACAACTAAAGCTAACATTATGTGCTCTAATCAATAAAAGTGACAGTACGAGATTTTTCACATCTGAATAAGAGAGCATGACCAACACTGATGCTGTCGACAAACACCCCATGTGCATGCTTTCGCATGCACAGCATGTAAGTATTCGTAAGTACCCTGGCCAAATTTTTTTGTTTTTAGTCACTGTTGCCTTTTTTCGGCTTCAGGGAACTTCAAAGTCTGCTCAATGAACATGGCTCGACAGAGTCAAAAGCTTGAGCAGTGAACGACAGCTCATTACTCACGAAGTGGCCTGCAGCACATAGGATAGTGAGCGAAGATCTCAGCTATTCATCACTCTCACACATCGCAACTTTATTACTACTAATAAACAGCACCGGGAAAAGCAGGGATGGGTCGTAGTTTCTACCACTGTCCGAGTAGATGTAATTGCAGTATCTGGCGCAGCACAGGTTGAGTTATAGATAGTGCTAGCTGCATATACATATAAATGGTCATGCAACGCTACCATATCATCATGCATTTCTGCCGCCGACATCATAGAAGCACAGAACTAGCCAGAGGAGCACACTGTGACGTGGGAGAGGCATAAGCCTGCAGCCAAAGAATAAAACTGGCTTTGTGGAAAGGCAACACGCTGTAACCATTTAGCGTCTCAGTCCCCCTGACACCCTCGCTTGACATCGTTAGCTTTACAATCAGTGCCAGCACACAAAATAACGTAACACACATGCACCACAGGCAAGTTCTTTTGAAGCCTCCATAGCCAGACTCAAGCGGCGAGTCCGGCCGTCTCTTGAGCACATTGGTTCAACTATCTCCGGGAAGAAAGATCGCATCGGGCGTTGAAAAAAACAGCGAACTTATGTTGCACTTACGTTGCGCAAGAAATTTGAAAGCTGTTTTCTCCACAACAGAGAGGGGAAATCCCGATCACCGAAAAGCAGCGACAAAGACCACGCAAGAAGGTGGCCAACTAGAACGCTTGTGGCCGGCTGTGTTTGCAGAATGTTACACGCAACTGTACAGATGTGTAGCTCCAGGCAGAGGGATGAGCGTGGCATCCGCTAAAAATGTTCGAATCAAAAAATTGAAGAGGACACTTAATCATCGCTTTAAGGGTATGACGCGATAGTGTAGGGAGTTAGGCTTTCCATTCTAAGCAGCATGACACCTTTGAACGCATTCTTAGTTTTTCAATTGTTTCGAATAATTATTTGGTCAATGACACACTCTAAATTTTAATTACCATCATCATGCATTGACTTTTCATTCTGAGTTGTTTGACAACTTTGCGCCCCTTGCAATTTTTTTCATTTCTTAAAATATTCAATCATAATAATTTCATTATTCCATCAACAATCACACACCAATCATCAATAACTAGAACCACAAATTACCATGATACCATTTTTTACACCACCCCAATTATTTCTGACTTGTGGTCCAGACTACTACTACGCTGATGGCGTTTCGATTGAACGAGCTATATATGCTTTCGCGTAAAATACTTCCCGCATGGCAAACACGCAAAGTGGTCAAGCTGTTGTATTGAGGCAAGCATATACAAAGGATTACACAGGAAAGCACTTTTTATAAAACTGAGGCTCGCCTGCGTTTGCCATTTCTTCTGATGAGCAGCCTGAATTTGAAGAATTTAGGCTCCATAAACCCTGTTAGCATTGCTGCAAGAGCAGAGGGACCATTTTCATACCAAAGAGCAGGAGAGCGGGCGCAGGATGTTATTGAATTTACCTTTACAATAGTGCTGAGGTGAAGTGGAATGAAGGTAGGATGCGATGATTGCTTTTTAAATCCTGCTAACCAAGGACAACTTTGACCGAAAGGTTCCCTTTTTACTTGCAAAAAGAAACAATTAAGCGAGGAGCGAACAATCTAAATGCGCTGAATAACACCAAGGCGGGCTCGCAGACCAGAAGGCAACAGGCAAAGGTGTTGCCTAACAAGTGAAAATGTATTCCAGACGATCCTAAGTATAAAGATGGAATGAACTGAAGAGAAGCTCAGAGGCCATGAAAAGATATATTATTTGAACTCATGAGCGCAAAGTGAAGAAAGCAAAATAAACAGCAAGGTTACGCAATGACGCCGGGGTCGAGTTGGCCTCGGCTGAGTTTGACAGGCGGGAAAGGGGCTAATAGAAACGTAAACAAGGCTTTCTAAAATAATTTCACAATCCATCTATGAAAATGTCTATTCGTTAAGCACTGGCAAATGCGTTTAAGGAGGGCATGAAAAGTATACACCATAATTTTGAAGCTATCTTTTTTTAAAACGTCAAGATAACTGTGCATTATAATCCAAACCATACCCCGCCAGGCCAACACTTAATTGGAGAATCATGTTCCTCCGAATTCCACAAACGTCTTGCAGAGTCAGACATGCTGCCGCGTCTGCTGTTTCCTAACACAGGCTTCCAATCAGACAGCTTAGACAGCTATACAGAAAAAGCATGCTAAGGTGTCATGGTAAGCGAACCGAACAATGTGGCAGCTGACAGAGCAAAGGACACCCCCACAGACTCCTGCATCCGCGGATGCTGATTAAACATTCAGTAGGCAATTGTCTAGGGCTGCTGAATAATATTTTTTGGAATATAGTTGTCACAAATTACATCAATAAGTATTTATGTTTCGTTATCTAAAAGTTATGGAGACTGCATATACTATAGATTCGTGGTAAGAAAGGCACATACTTCATTAAATCAAATCAAGGGCTTGTTTCTCTGAAAGCATTATTGCGCCTGTGGTGTTGTTACATTGCCGTCCGCCATCTTCTGGCATGTGCATGCTACATACCATGCAAAGAAAATGTATACTGGGGCATCTTCAACAAGAACTCACTGGTGTTCCATATGTGTTCCAGGAAATAAGCGTCAGATTTTGTTAGCGCGTACGACTAATAATATTTGACTTGATATATCATTGCAATAAATACCTGTAATATTAAAATGTTGACATAAATATTCATTAGTATGCCTCCTGCATAAGAAGTGATTCCGGAAATATCCGGTCCTCGAACAGGCACAATACCCGTAAAAGCTTCCCTGGAGACGGCAAAGCAGTGCACTCCAGTTTCGGGACATAAACGTAACTAAGGCAAGCGTTCAAAATATCCAGCTGCGAAGCAAGACACATGCATGGCTGCAGCGTGCAAATATCGGACGATGCCAAATAAAAGCAGAGCAGCAAGTTTGGACTTCAAAGGCGCCTCTTCAAAAGCAGGGCATCTAAAGGAGGCGGCCGCATTATCCTCATGACAGAAGATGTCAGCAATCAAACTTTTCGGTCAAGGACATGTGCAACTAAACAGCGCTTTCTGCATACAGCAAACCCTAACTAGTGCTGCCAGAAAGTACTCAAGGACCTTAAATTAAGAAGGCTCCAAGGCATATTTTGCTTCCACCTAGTAATGATTGCCAATGATGCAAAGCAATTTTTTAATCTGCAGAGCCATAATTACACAGATCAAGCTGATAGACTAGGCACGTAATGGTGGGCAAGTTGGTTTGACATCATTGCATTGCTAAAAGGCGCCAAAAAAATTCTGTTTGCCGTATATTTTCTTGCCACCTTTTAGCAATAAAGCTGATAAGCATTAGTCGATACCATGTGAATGTCTCAGGGGTCTCAGGAATGTAGGATTCAGAGATCAGAAAAGCACACTGCCTCTGGGAAAAAAGGGGAAAGATTTCGGAAAAAGTCTCCGCACGCGTGTGTGACGTTCAAGAATTAGCGTCGCTAAACAAATGCAAGCCTACATTTTGACTTCACCCAGGCTCCAAAAAGAAGACCGTTGAGCCCAAAGGCGGCACACAGCGGAGCGGATAGCACGGTACCCGCTCCGGTGGCTCGAAAGTTCCCGGCTCGATGCCGACCGCAGCGGCCGTGTTTCGATGGAGGCGAAACACAGTCGAGTTGGCGCTCGCAGGTTCTCCGCACTGATTACAGGGTTCACACTGGGCGTCCCCGCTGCCATCGGGGATTATTCAGACTTTCCACTGCAAATTCCTACAAATGCCGCATGGGTGTTTTTCTACAACCGTCCCTCGCTCAATTTATGTGTCACAAAACATCTTTGCTAGAACGCCATGAGGCGCCGGGCACCATGCAGCGTCCACGCTAGTGTGACGATCTGAATGCTGCGTAAATCAGAGAAAATCGAAAAAGAAAAATTCCCTCGGCCTAACCGCTCACACGTTAGCGTTCATTATTTGCAAAAAGGTGGCATTTGGTGTTCAGTTTTGTTTTATGCTACGTTTAGGTAGATTACATGCCTGATTCATTCAAAAATAGATCGGAAATCTTCATCGTCTGTGGCGACCGCGAACCACACCTGAGAACTTTCGCATTTGCATAGCTCCGTGGGTCCCAAGCCAGGTGCCTGCTACCTCGTCTGATACCGGTTGTTGTCTGGCTGTTCCTCGAAGTTTACTGTCGGCAATGTGAACCACAAAGCAAACTGCAGCATACATTAAATGTCCTCGATTCAGAGCGGGACAATTTGCTTGTGACAGTTTGTGAACAGTGGCAAGCTGTATGATACATGGTTGCTTGTATTTGTGGCAAATATGAAACCAGGTACTGCAGGTGACGACATTGGTGAAGGGGCACTGCAAAGTTCTGCAAGTGCTTTTGCTCCATGAAAAGTATTCGACCAGTGGTAACGTGGAGCACTACATGATTGTGGGGTGCGGTTATTCCGAAGCAATGAAGACGTAGCTGCACCACAAGTTTATAAAACGGCTTGCCATTCGCAAGGACTTAGCTTTCAGGGAAGTAGAATTCCACACTTTTCAATTCTTCCCATCTAAGAATTCCTGCTTGCCAACGGAGGCTGCCAAGCAGGCCAGCACAACGTTAGTGGATGGGAATAATCCTTGTCATACGGGGTTGAATGTCACAAAGCTTCATACGAACTATAATCGACGCAACAGTGGAGAGCTCCAGATTAATTTCAACCACAGCGGTGCAAGTTCTGTGAAGATTAAATGCACAAACGCTAGCATGCTCTGTTGTGTCAATGCATGTAAAAAAACCACATGATGTCAACAGATTCCAAGGAGCAGATTTAGCTCAGAATTAGGCATAGCAGAAATAGCTCTCATTGTCACTACATTACCATTGCTACGAGCACTGCAGGTAGTAGTGCCGGCCCTATGGCCTGCAGTACCCGTAGCAGTCCCCATTCATAAGGCCTTTTGTACCACAGTGATGACACGCGTAAATGATGTGTCTGGTTGGCACTCTTGAGAAAGGAGCAAGGATGCCTTGCCCACACACCTTTTCCGGGCTCCTCACAAGGATCTCAGCCAGCTCCTCCACTCCTTCACCAGCCGACAGATGGTATCCAACAGCTGCAAAAAGGTGCTTACCTGGTGCTTTAGCTGCATCCAGGAAGCGATGTTGAAAATAAAATAGAATTCGATCAGAAATAGGGCAAATGGAGGAAATACGTGAAACATGGTATGGTATCTAGGGTTAATGTTTCAAACTGACCTGAGCTATGAGAGCTGCTGCAGTGGAGGGTTCCCAATTAACCTCGTCCATTTTCAATATCACACAACAGCACATCGGCGCCATTTTGACACCAGGCTCGGTGAGTTCCCTAGGCACTGAGCAACCAGCGCGGGAAATCATTTAAACATCACAACAGTATAGAGATACAGTAAAATTTCACATTTCTGGTACATTTTCGAAGGAAACAACACATTAAAAGGCAAAAACAAAGCAGACCACACAAACACATCACTTGCTTAAAACAGAATTAATTCGAACACGTGAAACTTCTCGCATATTAAACACGCTTCAGATCAAAACCCGAGTACGCCAGTCCCATCTGGAACCCACCTCAGTTACACTAAGAAACGCGCTCGAATCAATTCAAAGCCATGTCTTGAAAGTCCCTTACATTGACTCCGCATTGCCAGCCTTTGTTTACGTTGTGCATCGCACCCACATATCTCACCACGCTGTGCATTTGTTTCAGATCACTCGCCATGTTGCTAGCACAACCACGTTTTCAGGATTTTTCCACCGAGCAATTGTGGACGGCAATGCCCTTCCCCATGAAGTCTTTGCAATCACATGGCCATTTTCATTCCTCAAAGCTTTGACAATGCATTTTCAAAGGAAATGCTTGTACTTCTATTTTTTTCTCAAATATATGTTACCCCACTCCTCATGTAATAATATCTGCAGAGGTAGTCTTTGAGAAAAACAAAATGAAGATAAAATGCATCTTCAAAGGCATGCATTTTCAAAGGCAGTGCTTGTACTTCTTTTTTTTTTCTCAAATATCTGTATCCCCACCCCTCATTTAATAATACCTCCAGAGGTGGTCTTTAAGGAAAGCAAAGTGAAGATAACATGTCCGAATATATATTCAAGGCATGTCACAAATTAAGCAGACATGCTGAGATAAATATTTTAATACCTGCATATGCCACTTAGCTACGTGAGCTCTGCTTCATGATAGCGAGCATGCACTGACACAGTCACCACCACCTGCAGCAGTCATCTGATTTTATATAGTTTTCTGCTCCTATTTACCTTCATGTTTTTTAGAATGAATCTGCAAACCGACATATGCACCCACTGGTACTGCAATGTGCTGCCATGCATCCTTCATGGCCCTGTGGTTTTAACCTTGCAGGCAGGCCTACTGAAAGTTTCATGACGCCAGCCACTCTATCGAACGTACTACTTGCCGTGAGTGAGAGACAAGACCCTGCACTCCTCTGAACTCTCACTCAACAGATAATATGATTTTACGTATGTTACCCTTGATTTTAGGGGCTGAAAAACCAACCTTAACATCGGCCAACTTCTTGAGATTGTGTGACAGAGTGTGAAGGTAAAGAATGACAGCAACAGTGTACTCTGCCTTTTTTAAAGCTCTGAACAATGTGCATTCACAAAACGTGATGGTTGCAGCACATTTTCGGCAATGCAAATGAGAATATAAGTTGAGCAACTGGAACACATCACCCGCATACATAGCTGCTGAAAACTTTCGTCAATTTCGTCAGGGCAAGACCTCTTCAGAAAAATCTAAACAATAATCAATGTTCTTCTCATGACTTTGCAATGTGCGCAACTGGATAGTGAAAGTAGTTGTGTCGCCATGCGTTATCATGAGTTTTTACTAAGAGTTCATGAAGTGAGCACACGTGTGGTATACTGCATGCAGTCATTTATTATGCAGCAAGCAGTTAGTATGCTTGCAAGTAGTTAAGAAAGTACGCCAACAAGGTGGAAAGTTTTTATGATGAAGGAAAACTGCTTTGTAGTAAATGTGGGTGCATGCCTCAATTCGCAACTGTTTTTCTCTAAAAAATATAAAGTGCAACTGATAGAGTAAAATATGGCAGCTGAGATGTCAGCAGCAGGGGCGAAGACTATATCAATGCATATGCTAAGTTTCTCTTTCACCAGAAGAGGCCGGAAGTAACAGCCACATGCGTTTAACAACGTTTCCTAGACTGTTTGTTTTTTGTTACGCCGCGAACAAACGAAGCTTGACTGTACGCCAAATAAATGTTGTTGCAAGCCAGCAACATGTTCATCTGGTCTTCTACTTGCCTTTTTGCGTGCTGTTCACTCCAAAGGCATACAACCAGACAAGCATGTCGGTACTCACGTCCGGGTTCCGGATGAACACAGACGGCATCCGCTTAACCATAGCCGTCAGCTTGCGGTTGAGTAGCTGGTGACAGCGGTTCAACCAGCGACGGCTCACCTCTGCGTCCGCCGTGATGAACCAGCGTGGCACGACCCCTTCACCAAGAGAACCACAGGGGCCACGTCGCGTAGTAGCTGCAGGACGAGGGCCTAGGATGCGAAATGATCATTCAGAACTCATTACTGAAATCGGAGACGTTCAACGCGTTGTACCACCACGTACATACCTTGATGTTGTCGCAAATCTCCTGCGGATTTGTGTTGGGCCTCGAGAGGTCGTTGCGTCCCACGTACAGAGAAGTCTGCGTGCAGCAGGTTGATGCGCCGCACAGCGCTTGCAAGGCGCACGGCGTCGTAGCCGCTGAAGCTGAATGTGCAGGTCTGGACCGACTGGTGCAACCGTAGACGATATCTGCACAAACTCTTCATCTTACAATCACCAATGAATACTACTCGCAACGCCATGATCGATCCTCGCTGGGGACGACTGAAGTTCGCGCGCGTAGAAAACGTGAAGAACGCACACCTCGAAGTCAAAAACATTGGTTGGGGACATCTGAAAGGCTTCAGGGAACAGGCAGCGTCAGCTTTGGGTCAGCTAGGGACAGCATGGGGCGGTTTGAAGTTTAGTTCACCTCGGTATTTAGTCGGACGCGACTTCTACGGGCGCGCTGGCCACCAGGAATGTGGAGAGAACGCACCCCTGCGCCTCTGCTCATTTCCGTCCCAGCACTGATGTGACGTCAGACCAGCGCGCTACCTTCTGCGGAGAGGGTTTTATGCCTAAGCGTGACGGCAACGATTTGCTGCTAAGGAGGCAACGTCCGAGGGGATAAAAGGGGAACTCGCGGCTGAAAGGGACTCGCTGCCATACTTGACCTGAGTGCCCCGACGAACCCTTTCGCTCTCTTCCAGCCCCCGAACCCAACGCCGGTCGACGTCAACGACTTGATGAGCTACTGAACATCTATTTTATGGATAGGACATTCTTCCGCAGTCTGCTTTGCCTCGCGTTAAGATAAACTATTTGCTAGCGTGCCCTGCCATTGCCTATTTCGTCCGGACCTGCCATGGCTGCGGCTCTGCGCCACGGGTTGGGGAAACGTGTTGCGTACTTGAATAACGCCTGCGTGTAGCTGGCACGAAAGTTCGCCTTCCCGGCAGGCTGGACGCTGAGTGACCCAATACATTGCAACGACGGCATCAGCCGCAGTAAGAGTATTGGGACTCGAGAGGGACCGAGAAAACGACGAGCTGAAGTATTCCCTTTAAACAGCGCTGGAGCCTCTCACACTCAACAAAAACACCAAACGCTTCGCACTACAAGCCTCAGCCAGAATATTTGATCCACTCGGTCTCTCAAGCCCAGCGACAGTCACAGTCAAGATGCTGTTTCAAAAACTTTGGACGCTTGACTTGGTCTGGGATGAAGTACTGCCGCAGGGCGTGAGTGAGAAATGGGGGAATTGGATCGACACCGTGCATCACCTGAAGGACGTTTTCCTACCTCGTTGATATGAGTGCAGTACCGACGGCGGCACCGAACTTCACATATTTACGGACGCAGCCCTCAAGCCTATGGAGCTGTCGCCTGCCTGCGAAGCGAGAGCAATGGAAGAACAACGGTTTCCCTGGTTATGGCCAAAATGCGTGTCGCCCCGATCAAGACGCTATCCCTGCCATGGTTGGAGCTTCTTGGGGCCTTGATAGGCACGATGATGTGCGCATAACTTAAGCACTCTTTGGCCTTGAACCTCGAAGAGGTAACTCTATGGACCGACTCCATGATTGCACTATATTGGGTAAATGGATCAGCTGCTCAGTGGAAGCCCTTTGTGGCTAACAGAGTCCGAGCGATTCAAGAAAAAAACAATCAACTGGAGATACTGCCCTGGAGTCCACAACCCCACGGACCTCATAACTCGAGGAATTTCGTCAGCCGCACTTCAAATCTAAAAAAGTGGTGGAAGGGAACCAACTGGCTTGCGCAGTCACCGGCAACCTGGCCTGACACACCGACTGATATTCCTGCTGAGGCAGTCGACGAAGAAATAAAACCTACAAAGACAGCGGTCATCAACGTTGCAGCACAGGCGCTGCCACCATTAATTGAAATCAAGCGCTCCAGTAATTTGAATCGTTTGCAGCGATTTACTGCTTGGGTGCGGCGGTTCGTGCGCAATTGCACGGGGGGGGGGAGATTTTTGGAGGGTCTGCTCAGCGCTGATGAAATCGAAAGGGCGCAGCATTTCTTGCTGCAAGAGGTTCAAAGAGAAGCATATGGCGACTTAACAAACTTAACAGCCTAACAGGCCGGGGCGGTCGTTCTCAAGGACCACCAGAACTGAGAAGTTTAAGTTTGTTTCTTGACGACACTGGACTGCTGCGACTGAAAGGACGTTTAACACACTCAGACCTCAGCTATGAGACATCTCATCCAGTTGTTTTGCCTGCATCTCACCCTTTCGTCCACCTCCTGATCCAGAGCACTCATAAACAACTCCTACATGCAAGATGCCTGGACACTCTGACTCAGCTGCACAAAAGACTTTGGATAATACGAGGGCGAGAGATCATAAAGAAAGTCCTGGGACGTTAAATGATATGTAAAAAATGAGCCGCAAAAGCGCCACAGAGTCTGTAGTGCCAGTGCCACGAGACAAGGTGTCAGAGGCAGCGCCCTTTGCAGTCACAGGCCGCGACTTCGGGGGACCACATTTGACAAAGACAGAAGGCAAGATCAGAAAGTCATATTTTGCTGCTGACCTGCGCAGTGACAAGAGCAATACATCTGGAAACTGTGAGCGATCTCTCAACAAGCAGTTTTCTCTTGGCGTTCCGCTGCCTGATAGCGCGACGTGGCATCTGCCGCACGATGTATTCTGATAATGCTAAGAATTTCCACCGGGCTGCAGCGGAGTTGAAGAAAATTTGAGCAGTGGCTCGCTATGAAGATGTGCTCAACTGTTTATCCTAGCAAGGAATTCAATGGAAATTCATCATGGGAACGGCAGCTTGGTGGGGAGGCTTTTGGGAGCGCATGGTGCGCTCGGTAAAAACAGCATTAAAGTAGGTGCTGGGTTGCAGCTACGTGAACTTCGAAGAGCTCTGTACCATTATAGCGGATATTGAAGCTGTGATCAACTCCGGCCCCTGACAATGGTCCCCTCTGACGCAGAGAACCGGAGCCACTGACATCGGCACATTTTCTTGTCGGAAAGCGCTTGAAGTCTTTGGCTATCGGTTGTGGACATCCCACGGCTGCCAGCTCCAGCGAACTCACTCGTGGTTGGAGGTACCGACTGCGCTTGACCAAAGGCCTGTGGAAACGGTGGCGAAGCGAATACTTGTGTTCACTGAGGTCGCACCATTATTCCACTCCGACAGCTTCAAGCGACCTGCAAGCCAACGATCTGGTGCTGCTTTATGACGATTTCCACCCTTAAGACATGGAAAATTAGCCACATCACAGAGGTGTTTTCTGTACGAGAAAGAAGAACACGCTCTTTTGTGATACGCTTACCAGGTGGCACGACAGTAAGGCGTCCCATCCAACTAGAAGCACAAAAGGAATTAGTCAACACTCATTCGGCGCGGAGGAAGTTCAAAATTCTGAAACAGTGAAGCCCCCCAAGATGTCTTCACGGCACAACATTGCGTGTCGCCCACTGTGTCTGAGAGAAGGACGCCTCGGCCGCTTCCAAGAACAGTTGGGAAGCGCCCATTAGTCCCTCCGAGGGAAAGCGGTGTGGTTGCGTGACTGCTTTTTATGTGTGTGAGGGCCGGTTGCGCGGAGGGGACGATCGCGTTGCCAAGGTCAGCAAAGCCAGACACTCAGCGACCTCGGAGAAGTGAGGCTCCCGTTTCGACGCTCTCCAGCCAGTGTTTCCTTTCTCTTTATGTAGTGTCAAATAAATCCTAGTTCGTTCTTTTAAAGATATCATTGTCACCTACGTGCTTGAAAAACGAACATTCTTTAACTTTCAGCTGAAAAGCTCTGAGCAGGAGGTCTGTTTCCTGAGTGCAACGATGACCAAACTTTGTCATGACACTGAGAACCTTGGAAACTGCCACAAGGTAAGTCAATTGTTTTGGACTCTATTGGTTCCTATGACCAGCGTGCTTTCTGAGATAGCACGATCGAGTAACAATAGTATTTTACTCTGATTTATGAATTGAAATTGGATTGCATATATAAAAGTGGCTATTAAGTATAGCATTTACACCATTAACGTGTACACGGCCTGCCGTGACAGTCTTGCTTTCTGTCTTGGCATTCTGCAGGAATGCTGCAGTCAGCTGACTGAAATGAAAAGCAAAAAAGGAGGTTGAAAGGCTCACTGAAGAGGTGCACCATTTTCTAGAACTCTGTCTCTATGTGCTCTTGAATGTTTTTTTCATTTCTTTTCTTGTGCGCTAAGTTTTGCCTTTGTGATTTGTTGGCGACAAGCTGAGTTTGGAATATGACATGGATGTTCAAAAGCAAGCTGAGTCACCTGCATAAGTTACCACTGCTTCTTTACTATTATGCCACTCGGATTTAGGTGGCTTCTGGAAAACAATACTCTTATAGAGTGTACTAGAACTTTTGAGTCCCGCGACCGAGGACGGCGCGCCTCGCATACAAGAGTCTTCTTTTTTGAAGAAAGTAGCGGTGGCGCTGGCATCGTACACTCTTGAAGCAAGTTGGTGTGCTCCGACTTGTATGCGTGTGTGCATGCGTGCATGCGAGCTCTATCACAGATTTTTTACTCAAATGGAAAGAAAGCAGCATTTAAATCACTGTTATGCGTCCGGGTGCAAGCCTGGGTACGCTGGCACGGTCCAAGGCCACAAGGTATCGCTTTTTAAAGCCCCAAGAGATGAAGAGCGACGACTTGTCTGGGAGAGAAATCTGTGTAGGCTTGATGAGCCCCTTGACGCCGATTGCGCTGTGTCCGAGCTTCAATTTGAGCCTCATCTAATCATGAGAGATTATGTGCACAGAATTAACGGAACAGAAGTTTGAGTGCCAAGAGGCAAACCAACTCTTCGCCCTGACGCGGTGCCGATGATTTTGCCGAATGTGCCTTCATACCTAACCAAGAAAACGCTGCCACCATGGGCACTGATAAAACGGCGTCAATTCGCGTCCAATAACGACGGCGAATGAAAACGACGTCTCATTGATCGAGATAAAGTGGCGTCATCAGACGAACGTGCAACTGCAGCTGCTGAGAATAATGATGCCGTTGACGTGGATCACGCAGTCGTCGACTTTCCTTCTGAGCTAGCCGCCTCCCTTGACGACCTTTGCAAGCTCGCCGTGCCATCAAGATCGTGGGCACTACATGAATTCCCCCAGTTCAATGGTGTGTCATTTGTAGCGTGCAAGTTGAAATTTCGCACAGACATACGCGCCATCGAGGGATCAGTGTTTTGCAAATACACAGAGGAAGGCTGCGTGTATTGCGAAGTGTTCATGCGGAAAAAAACAATCGAGAAGTGCCGCTTAGTAACCGTGACGGAAGCCATAGACGCTCGTCAAAAAGCTGCAGGCATTCCACTTTGTTGCAGGGCTGTGGTTTCGGGGCTGTGGAAGCTTCATCTCTGTCTGAGCTGACAGCAGGTCTCCAGGCATGGATTGAGAACAGGGGAGGGAAGCATAGCTTGATCAGCATGCACATGTTCTGCTGTCATTTAGTTTTTCTCTGCAGAATGATCACTGCCACTTTTGAGTGGGGCTTTTTACTTTACTTTGTTTTGAGATATTAGCAATGCACTTGAAGAACATGGACACGAAAATAGTGCTTCTTGTATGCCTTTTCCTGTCACCATGTTTGTCAAGCGCTCTGCTTATTAATAAATAAATCTTGAGTTATCAACTAGTTCATCAATACCTACTAGGAATCCAAGTCATTTACCGTTATTTTTATGAATTATTTTATCAAAAAAATAGAATTACAGAATGTGTTACAGTCACTAAGTCCTGGTGCATAATCTTTTGGTTGCACATGTAGTATAAGGTATAGACACTTGTAGGCAGCCACGTTAGATAGCGTCTGTTAGATGTAGAGGCATCTCAATGTTACTTCAATAAATATTTCAAAAAACTGCAGAGCAGCCCTGTACGTCCTGCAAGTACCTCCGGAAAGCTCTGCAAACAAGAAAGTGTCGCCCTCAAAGGAAAACGACAAAACCCTGCAGTACAACCCGCAGGCTGCGAGCCATTAAGAAGAAAGCCAAGAGGCTACAGTCAGCTATTGACACTCTTAGTAACAGCATTGCTAGAATGAATGCAGCCACATCAACGAGACCTGAGGACATCTTGGAGCTGAAACAGCGAAACCTGCCTCAAAAACAGCAGCTTGCTGTAAAGGATTTCTTTGAAGCAGCAAAAAGAAAAAGCTCGCGAGGAATGTCTTATGACAAAGAGTGAATCCTAGAGTGGATCCTGCTGAAGATGTGGAGCCCTAAGCTCTATGACTATATCCGCAGACAAGAGATATTGGTGCTTCCGGGAAGACGCACCATAAGGAAGTACACATCGAACTACATGGCTGCATTTCCTTTTAATAAAATTGATACCTGAAACCCTAAAGGAGACTTCTGTGATGGACCCATATAAGTGCCATGGAGGTTAAGTATTCGATGAAATAAAGCTTTCAGAACATCTTTCTGTTAACACAGCTGGCAAAGTGAAAGGCTTTGTTGACTTGGGTCCTTATACACCACCACAACAGAAACACTTGTCATGCAACCACGGCCTGCTTGTCATGTTTGTACACCTAGTAGAAAGCCAGATTCCTGGAGCATTTCCTATTCATACTAATATCAAAGGAGAGCTGCTGGCAAAGATCATTCTCGAGGCAACAATCTTGGCAGAGAATGCAGGACTTTTTGTTGATTATGCAACGTGTGATGCCGCAACGTGGAACCGAAAGATGTGGCGAATAATGGGTGTGCGAGTAAACTCAACAGACATACTTACAAACAGGAAACACCCATCGGATGCCAACAGACACCTACATTTCCTGTGTGACATTCGTCACCTGGATGAAGAATGTTCGCAACGAACTTTTGACTACAAGCTTCCACACAACAGATGGAATGGTAACTCAGATTTTTGGTAAAACACTTTGCAAATGATCTGTAGTTTCTTTTAAAGTATATGTCACTGAAAGTTATCAATTGGTAATGAATCTAAAGCAACTATTTGCACAAGATTTTTAGAGATACCAGTTAAGCTCTGTCTTAATGTTAAACTTTAGGCTCGTTGTTCTAACAATAAATTTACCCAAATGCAACCATAACACGAGCACACTGTATAAAAAATTTTATAAAAAGAACACCTATGCCCTTATATCTTGTCCCAGAAAAGTTTCAGCAACGCAGCATTGCTGCTAACTTCTGATCCATAAATATGTCATGCAGAAATGACCAATATTCAATTCATTTAATATGATTTGTGAGCACATCCTCGTTGTGAATTAGAGTGAAACGTTACCTTAATCTTTTAGTATGATATTTTCTTGCCTTAGAGCTCCCTTTGCCACTTTGATCTAAATGACCGCAAAAAAATGATTGTGCTTAAAATTTCAGTTTTTGTAATCTGTATTATTTATGACAGAAAACTAATACATTGATTGCCGCGTTTTTCTTAATTTCAGCTCTCTGCAACCACTTCGAGAGGTTTTCACACTTGACTCAAACAACTTAACAAAGATAGGCTAGCCCCCGCCTTACTAAAGTGCATTTGGTTCAGTCGCCGCGGTGGCTGAGTGGTTATGGCGCTCGGCTGCCGGCCCGAAAGACGCGGGTTCGATCCCGGCCGTGGCGGTCGAATTTCGATGGAGGCGAAATTCTAGACGCTCGTGTGCTGTGCGATATCAGTGCACGTAAAAGAACCCCCGGTGGTCGAAATGTCCGGAGCCCTTCACTACGGCGTCCCTCATAGCGTGAGTCGCTTTGGGACGTTAATCCCCATAAACCTTAAACCATAAACCATAAAGTGCAATTGGAATCAGACAACTTTGAAAAAAATAAGATGTTCTATGCATTCCTGATATTCAGCTCTGAATCTTTAAAGGCATTCAGCTGTACAAAGCGCACATTGAAGCACGCTGTGGAAATGTAACAACCCAAAAGTTCTTTAGGTAAGAGTTCTCTGTATAATCAGGCTGCTTACATTACATCATTATTACGTTCTTGTTTTTAAGGGCACTTCTGAAAGAAATTTTAATTTGACAATGCCTGTTTCAACACATGCAGTTTCTATTCCTTAACTATTTGTGTAAACTGTCTGGCATAATAACTGCTGCTTCTATGGATTTCACTTAAAGTAACTGTTGTTGTTCTGCAGGAAAATGGAGTCCCTCATCTCCATTATGACATCGCGCTTTTCAGCTGAGGCCCTGAAACCAAACTCATGCACAAGAGCTTAGGGAGTTCTTGCAATACCTTTCAGATTGCGAAAAAGGCACTGCAACGAAGCATATCCTGAGTGATTCAACGGGAGAAAGGCAGCGAGTCACCATCACAAGTACCTTCGAGCTGCTCAAGTTTCATGCAGAGCTGGGCTATGCTTACTTGATGACTTTTTGCTTGGGTCAGGACAAGATAGAAAACCTTTTTGGTATTGTGAGATTGTCGTTTAAATGTAACGCCAACCCTACACTACAGCAGTTCTTGACGACCATTAACTGCCTCAGTTACTCAACCTAGCAAGAAGTGTTTTGGATTCGAATGTTGAGGAGGATGTAATGAGCTCACTTTTGACTGCTAAGGAATAAGCGGCAGGTTCCTACAAGCACCAAGAACTCATCGACTTGCTCAATAACATGAGGGATTTTGAAGGAGCGGAGGCTGCACTTGGTAACAGCTGCATAGACAGTCCAGGCCATGCTTACAATGCTCAGAGGAGCTGCTCGAGACAGCCGTATTGTGTGGCCACATATGCTGCCAGGTAGTTTGTACTAAAGATGAAATGTGATGAGTGCAAGGAACAACTCTTGTTGACTGCTTGTGAAGGAGGGCGTTTGCATGTTGCTGGCTTCACTAATTCGTCTAACAATGAGGGTCTGCTATATTCATCAGTAAAGCTATTCAGATTCATCAATGCCCTCAAAGACAGCTTTACGCGCTGTTTTAGTAACACAGAGCTCCACCATGAAAGCATAATGGACGTGCTTGCCATCATAGACGAGAAAGGCATAGACAGTGTTGGCTGTGGTGAGCACAACAAGGTGTTGATGGCAAACTTGACAAGTTTTGTGTATTGTAACAAGTGTCTACTTTTATGTTAAGGGCTTAACAAGTCTCGTGATATTGCATGGGAAAGGGCATAGCAGCACTTAATGCTGAGCCGTTGCATCTATGAAGTAGCGACTAGTGCTCCAATTGCACTGTCAGCTTCTGGTGCTCTGCGCCCCTGAAACACTGTGTTTAGTGAATACCATGTACATTTTTTGTCTGTGTGAACCTTTTCCAGCTCTCTGTAAATAAAGTATGTTTTCATTTACACGTTTAAGCATTTTGTTTTCTGGTTTCAAATTTATACCAAGCAAAAGGAATGCATATTTAAATGTATTTGGGATACTGGCCACAATTTCTATATTATTTAGATGTCTTACCAAGTTACGTTTAGGGCAAGGTTGTAGGTGTAACTCACCGGGTTTAGTTACCCATTGCGGTAGGGCGATTGTTTCATGAAAAAAAATGCAAATGAAGTATCGCAGAGGTGGGAAATGTTTAACGCATATTATGTTTTTAAGAGGCAGCATTACTTTGGGCAAACGCTGATTTCTTATTCAAATTGACATGAAGCACGTAAGTGCTCTATTAAGGCAAATACTGGACTGATTAAAACAAAATTTGTTTCATTAAACGGAGTATTTAATTTAAAACAACTGTGTGCTGCAGAATTTTGATTTCAGGCGCTGTACTCTTGACAGAAACTAACGAATTTGAGCGCGTTAAATAAAAAAAAATAGAACAAAGCTTAAAAACCTGTAAATCTGCTTGTAAACTGCATCTGTTGGAGCCTCTCGAGTGGACAAATGCGAAATATAAGTGTACAACTTGGAAGAAATACTTACGATCTTTACGAAGGTTTTGCAACATTCTTCTGAAATTACCAATATATTTGACAGTAGTGTATAATACATCAATTTTGTGCACTGTGGATTTCCCAGTCGATTATTAGGGTATAAAAATTTGTGACATTTTTGTTTAGTACTTAGTTAAATTTTATGCTTGCCTTTTTTAAGTTTCTCGATATTTGTACGAAAGACTGACGGCATTATTATAAACTATTTTTCCTACAGTTTGATAATTTGAAAGTTTTCGTCCAAAATGCAACAAACCCCATCAACATTGGTGCAGTGGATGCCGAGCAAATTGGTCCTTCATTTCGACTGCATTTAGGTGTGCATCTTACAGTTCGAATAGAGATTCTGAAAAAAGACCATGTTTAAATGTAGCGCATTAACTATGGCGAGAACTTAGCGTCACATGCGTGAGTCGACTCGCTCCCGTAAATCAACCCTCATCTGGTGCATTAACGCGATGCGCATTAACGCTGTCTACATAAATAAGATGCGCTAGAAATTCGATGCGTCACTGTCGAAATCATATAAATGCGGCAACTGACAATATCCACCAATTGCATTCGGCAGAATTGCGACTGCAAATATTATTATGCAGTCACCGCAATACTGCTCACATACTCCACTAAGCTCATTAAATGCGCTTTGTACAAAAAAAATTGTTCATAAACAGGCAATAAAATGAATGAAGGGCACTGATAGCTCAAGTAGTGGCGTTTGATCTTGATTAAAAGCAGCAGGTTAATATTATGGTTTTTTTAGAATAACCTTTTTTCGTGCTTCACCACAGCCAGTCAAGTTCGAACCATTTTGCGCGTGATAAAAAATCTATCAGAGGTTACCGGGTGCTCGCCAAGCGCAGATTAGTTGTAGCCGGGACGGTAATGTAGTTCAGTTGTGATGAAACATCCATTTTTCACATTCCTTTTGTGAAAACTTGCTGTTTCTGCAAACACACCAGCGAGAAGCCGCCTGCAAGGCCGGGGTGGCCGGGCGACGCTTTCAAGAGTGAGCGACTACAGCGCCGCCGCTACTTTTCTAGACGAAAGGGCCCTCTCCAAGGCAGCCGGTGGAGCCACTCAAATTATTCTAGTACACTATAACCATGACCTCGGCTTGTTTTGGTTTTACTAATTGTCTTACTGGAAAAAACGTAATTGACTCGGAGTAACTGTCATAGGGACTATTGTAGGGTGTTCTCATTATTTGGGGCAGGTGCAGCTACATTGCTGCCTGACAAAAATCTTATTTATGCGAAAGTAGCGTACAGCCCATCGGCAACAATACCCGGCTTCAGCATCACCGTGTTGTCAAAGAAAAATAAAAATTTTTCAAATGTGCGTCGAATTGACCCAAGACATTCAGATTGTCAGGCAAGCACACAACCCATAGGTCACAAAACCACATTGCTTTTGGTCAAAATGAGGTGGACCAAGTATATGCATTGACTTACGAATGCGCGCCAATAATTAAGCATGTTATGAGAAAGAAAGAGAGAAAAGGTAAGAATAAATAATAGAAATAAAAAAATGCAATGCTTTCCCATTCAAACCACATAAGTATTCTTGAGTGCCCTTCGTAATTTTAATCTTTGTGCAGCTCAGGGCAAGCGAGGCTAAAAACAAGGAAGTACGAAGGGTAAGTTTTTGTGATCACTTCCTTCTCTTTTATTCATCTCATTAGCAGGGTATTTATTTCAAAGCTGTTTCATACTCGTTACCCCTGTTGACGAAAGCTTTGCAAGCAGACATCGTTTTTGGTTGTGTGAATGACATGCACTCTGCGGATGAAAGTCACTTCCGCTGCATTTGGGGAGGTTGTGAAATTTAAATTTGCCAAGAGCTTGCACCCGTAATATATATGCATTCCATGAGGAAATCATAGTTACTGTGAATGTTAGAAGAAATAACATGTATAAGTGGTTTCCAACTTATGGAAATTAGAGAAAACATTATTAGCACGCAAGTGTTTTGTGAGATCAAGCAGTTGCTCATTACATCAAAAAACCTTTGCGGATCCGTCTTGTCAGAAAAGAAGAAATTGTTAGATTCAAAGTGGCAGTGAGTAGCTATATGTTGATTTGATTTCGTTTATGAGGTTTAATGTCCCAAAGCAACTCAGGCCACGAGGGCTGCCGTAGTGGAGGAATCCGGATAATTTTCGACCACCTAGGGTTCATTAACGTGCACTGATATCGCACAGACATACGCCGCTACCATTTTTCCTCCATCAAAATGCAATTTCAGCGGCTGGGATTAAACCTGCGTCTTTAAGGTCAGCAGCCAAGCACTACAATAACTTAGCCGCCTTAGCATACATTCATGTAGTTTTCAATGAACGCTTGTTAGAGGAATTAATTTTGAATTAAACTGTATTTGCTGATACTGCATTTTGCTCAAACTCTTATGCTCAAATATTGTTTTACCCCTGGCAAGTAGCCAATTGAAAATTGTTTATCAAGCATCAGATTTTTCTCTTTCATATAGCTATAGCAGTAGGTGAGTTATGGTGCTTGACTGCTGACTTGAAAGAAGCGGGTTCAATGCCGGCCACGGTGGTCACATTTCACTCGATAGCAGGCACTGGCACAAGGCGAGGCATGGCCAGTTGAAGAGTGAAGCGGCCCCAATGTTTGCAGTCTTCTACACCTCAGTGTTCAATGCTCGCGCTTGCCAGCTCAAAGCGCTCCACGCTCACGTGCACTAGTGCGAGGGACGCGCTGCTGCGATGACCGTCGGTACAAGGTGAAATGGTAGGGTCCCCTGTACTGTGCAATGTCGGTGCACGTTAAGGAACCTCAGGTTGCCGAAATTATCCGGAGCCCTCCACTACCATGTCCCTCATAGCCTAAGTCGTTTAGAGATGTTAAAACTTTAAACCAAGGCAAACAATGTCTTTAACAGTCTTTTTTTTTTCATTTTGTTCTATTTTTGTTATCCAGTCTTCATGTACATATATAAGGTTTACATTGTGCAATATACAAAATTCAGAATTTTTTTTCCTTGGCTACATGCTTCGTTTTTTACTATCAACGCTAAAATTTTCTTCCTGCTGCCAATATTGGTACTGCTAATGCTGAATTTTGCATGGCACGCAATCTATTCCAGGCTAGTCAAGATAACAAAAATTCTTAATGTATAACCAAACATTCTAACATTTAAAAATATGTCATAAATGGTGTATGAAATCAAAGTTCTCACCTCATACTAAAATCGAAAAAGTTTTGGTCCACCTCTAACCAATGCTTGGGCCCAGAGTGAAATGCTTTGCATGACTGGTGTAGCACATTCTGGATGACTCTTGGGTGCAGCTATCTGCACTCTTTGAATCTGTCTACGCCATATCACACAGTCCCATCTGTAATCATGTGGAATGCACTTGAGGAGGCAAAATCCTCTTCCATTCTGTAAGGAATTCAGACGGTACTTACAGCATATGCTAAGAGATGCTACTGGTGTGCTTGTATATATGAACAAGCAACCTTCATTCTTACTCAGCTAACATGCCAGAACAATTTAAACACCCAATCATGCTCTCTTTTTTTTCTGGCTGCAATTGTTTACTTTAAGGGTGGCTTGTGGCTGGCTTCGTTCTCACCTTGGCGTGTGGTCACAATATGCTAACTTTGCTATTCAGGCATCAAAATATGTTCCAGATTTAACGACACTTTCTGACTCTTGAATCATTTAGTTCCATGACTAATTACAGTGCCATTTTCGCTGAGGGCTTGAATGAACAGGATAAGTGATCACAATGATAACAAATGATGATGATAACAATTTATGCCTTTCCGGTTGTGTCACTCTGCTAGGCGTCCCCATCTGTACTTTAACTCGGTCACTATACCAGCCCCTTTGAAGCCCCACCACGAAGTCATCAGTGCTATAATTGTGCTCGGGTATATGTCATGCTTGTGAAACTTCATCTCTAGTCAGTGATGCCAATTAATTTCTGTCGAACACAGTTGCTGTTCATTTAGAGAAATACCTGTTAAAAATTCTATAGGCAAGTTTTTTCGTGAAAGCAAAAATGTCTGCGTCATATTTCACTATATTTTGCTATCAGGATTATCTCAAGTGTGAAATCCAAATACCCTCTCAGGTATATGCAGCTGCTCTTCCATGAAACCCATTGCCTACTTCGAATTAACGTTCCCTTGCACAACAAAGCACCGCTCACACGCTATAAAGACTAGCCTGGTCATCAATGTGCATCAAGGTTGTGCTCGTTCAAGCAAGTGAATTGTGATGCAGCTATGTCGGTTTTCTCTTTGCAGAAAATCGACTCTCTTGAGGCCACCTTGCCTTCAGAGCAGATAAGCGAGCAGAAGATGACTGCCATTATTACATGACATTAGTTTAATGAATAGCAGAGCTGCAAAGTGGAGGATATTTTATACCTTTAACTTCCCTTTGACAGGCCATCACTTCATAGCTGATAGGGCTGCTAAAGACTCCTGCATGTATGTGCTTCAGTGGAACATATTCTACAGTAATACCTGTATGAGGGACTTCAACCTGGGTGAACTGCATTACCGTTGATGTTGGCACTGGTATTTTAGTACATTAACAAAAACTCGCGACAGTCAAGTGATGTCTAAGGGAATGTTTCCCAGGTGGGCTTGAGCATTAAGGGACCTGTGAACTGGAGAGGGGTGCATCCATGGGGATGAGGAGTGAAGTGGGGGTGATGTTCTGCCATTGCTCTCACTTTTCCATGTGCGAGTGGGTGGAGGGGGAAGATGAGGCTGTTAGTGTCCGTTGTGCCTCACCCTTTTCTTCTATGACTGTCAAAACCCTTAACTGTACCAGTTATGACTGTGAGTGGCTGCACCAGATGCTTTACTTCGTCAAACTTAGAAACCATTTATTGGACAAATCTAGGCTTGGACAGAGGTGGAAAACTTTTTGTTTGAGCATGTCCCTAAAAATGGCATTGCGCTTGCGAGAACCCTCACTTGCTTTGAAGCAGGAGCCCACAGTAAGCCAACTATGCCTGTTTTGAAACCTCTGGTTCGGAAATTTTGTCCTTTCCCTCTGAAATTTAGAATGAGTGCCTCAAGACAGAACTGCTGAAGCTGCAGAAGATAATTCGTAACCGGACTAGTGCAGTAGTGACTCGAGACCACCAGGCAGGTTTTCCAGTAGTGCAAAAGCATAATACTGGTAACTGATTGAATCAGATCACGGCTCATTAAGCTGCACAGTCTTTCGCCAACTAATAAACATAGACTTGTTGGCGTTTGTTTTGAAGTTAGTATGGCTTGAAATTCATATAGGCAGCTACTAGTTGCAGCACCATTGGTATGGTTGTTGCAATTGGTCACTTAATTGGGAAGGCAAAATGGCTCGCTCTGCCTTTTAGATGTCAGGTCCGAGTCTCTTGCTGCTGAACTGTTTTCAAATTTCTTCGAATGGAAGGTTGTTGAAGCAAAGAGGAGCTGCACTTGGTGTGAGCTAGTGGTTTTTGTTCCGAAAAGTTTTAATTATTTTTGACCAGGCTTCAACATCTGCCCAAGAGGGACACAAATCCATGACACAAATATTTGGATCTGATATTGTACTTCAGTGTATAAACGTTGAATATCGATACAAGTTTTGTTCTCTTTTTTATCCAGCCAATATGCAGCATAAGATTTTAGACCAGAGCTCTCTTATTATGTAAAACAACAAAGATGGCTATTCATTTCTGACATATTTCTCTTTCTACATTTGTGGTAGTTATTTACGAGCATTGCATGTTTTGCTGCAGGAAGCATAATGGTGTTGAAGTGGCACGTGATTAAACGGCAGTCGGTCACGCACTTGTTTCCACATAGCCTTCCTGCTTAATTTTCCTTAGCTTTGGGAAATTGCGAAACGATTCCGATGAAGCCAAATCCTCCGAGTGCTAACATTTACAAAGCAACAAGGATGTTGATGTAAAGACTTGCCTAACCAGATCCCGAGCAGGTGCCACAATAGAGGAATCAAAGCATCAGCAGGCAGTAAGTGGTTCACTTTCATGGTTAGTTCATTCGTTCTGCTGCTGGGTGCTTACTGCATTATTGAACAAACAAAAATTCTGCACACAAACAGGTAACGTATTTGGGCGTTCTCTGCTGGGTGTTGCTTACCAACAGTTTGTGGAGCTGTACTGGCACGCCTATACCTGTTACCGCATTCCTTAGAATTTAAGCACTTAAAACTTCTTTATTCAACCAATATTAATACCTCGGAGTATAAAATCAAGTTACCTTTCTTTTTAGGTTTGTTTCAACAGTTTCTTTAGCATTTACTAATAATATGGCCCTGTAGGTTTTTGCCTCACAGTGCATATTTTTTTTTCCTCGTGCGAGATTGACACATGAATGTTCAATTTTGTACAGTACTTTCAGTATATTCATATGATGAGTCTGTTATGGCTTTTGAACTAGTCTTGCTTTGTTAAAGGATTGTTTACATGCAACACTGAAAAGAGAAAGGCTTGTAAGGTGCTCAACTCACAGCAATGTGTGGTCAGGAACTCTGAATGCTTTCCTTTGCCACATTGGTGCCTCTTCATTGGTTTTATAACTTCCGTGTTAGGTGTGCCAGCACTCAATGAGAAGGAGTGCTTGCAGCTGTGACAGTCTTCAAACTTGAGGGCATGGAGTATACAATAACCATAAAATGAGATACAAACAGGATAACTGTACGTACAAAGGATAGGGGGTGGGCGAAGCTGTCGTACGTGTGTTATCTTTTTATCCTATGCATTTTCGCCTAACAGAGTCTACAGAATGACTCTAAAGCCTCATAGGTCATATAAAAGCAGATGATGGAATTAAAAATTAATGGGGTACTTAATTATCAATATGCGATGAAAATGCATTAGCATTAGGTCTTCTGCTTGCTTGCAGAGCTAAAGTTGCCAGCTTAGTGCATTAATTAGTGAAAGCTGTTGGCCATTGGCTGACTGGCTTTCCACTTTCCACGGTAGCCACCAGCCGGGTTGCTCCCATGGCAACACTCAGGTTGTGCATTCCTCCACTGGCATCAGAACATCCTCTATTCCTGGTAGCCACCCTGTGGGTTATTCCAATCGCAGCCACTTTCCATCCTCTCCCTTCTCTCCCCACAAGTGGGGAAGATTCTTCTCACTTCAGTTAGCCGCCTGCCATGGCGGTGTCCGCAAAACTTTTTCTTTGCAGTGGGGTTTGTCTTCGGCGTGCCTGGCAGCTTCGGAAAAGGTGGTGCACTCAGATGCGTCACGGGTGTAGAGGAGAAGATTATCAATGTGAACGGAGGAATGGCGGCCATAAAGGAGGAAGAAAGGAGAAAATCCTGTCGTAGACTGCGTAGCAGTATAATACGTGAATGTAATTTAAGAGAAAATAAGGCCCCATGTCGTGTGGTTCGTACCGGCGTACATAGCCAGCATGTCGCCCAGAGTGCGGTTTAAGCGTTCAGTGAGGCCATTGGTCTGAGGGTGGTAAGCGGTGGAAGTCCGATGGATGACGTTGCCCTCCCGAAGCAGAGCTTTGATGACATCAGATAGGAAGATACGGCCTCTTCGCTGAGGAATTTTTGAGGAGCATCGTGTCGAAGGAAGAACCGCCGCAGAAGAAAGGATGCCACATCCTGTGCCGTGGCAGCAGAGAGTGTGGCGGTTTCTGAGATGATCGACGGCAACAATGATCCATCGTTTGCCAGAAGCAGTATATGGGGGGGCGCCCATGTAAATCAATGCCAACGCGGCCGAAAGGGCGAGGCGAACGACAAGATAGCGACTGTAACTCGCCTGCAGTACAGGTATTGGGTGTATTGCGGCGTTGGCAGCTGAGGCACGAGCGAACGTATTTAAAAACGAAATTGTACATGCCACACCAGAAGTAGCGGAGGCGGAGGCGCGTGTAAGTCTTGAAAAGGCCTGTGTGACCTCACTGTAAGTCATTGTCAAAACAAACAGATATAAGACCGTAGGTGGCGAGGAATGACGAGGGGCCATTTTCGTCCATCAGAATGATAATTTCGGCGATAAAGCAGGTTATCTGTGATCTCTAAATGAGAAGCTTGACGGCGCAGCGCGCGTGATGGTGTAACCGCCGATGGGCCGGACAGAAAGTCGAGAAGAGCACGAATCTAGGGATCCTTGCGCTGCTCAGAAGGCATGTCACTGACGGTGGGAGATGGCATAGGGGCTCCGATTTCGCAGAGGCTGGCAAGTTCGGCGGGAAGCGTGGAGCGAGTCAAGGCGTCGCCGTCCTGATGCTAGCGGTCGAACCCGTTGACGACTCGAATGTTATATTCTTGAAGACGTAGCGCTCGTCGCGCCAGGCGGCCGGAAGGACCTTTCAATGAAGAAACCAACAAATGGCGTGATGATCCGTAACGACGTCGGAAGGACCCCGTACACGTAAGGGCGAAACTTGCCTAAGGCCCACACAGTGGCGAGGCACTCTTTTTCAGTCACAGAGTAGTGAGACTCGGCCTTAGTAAGTGTGCGGCAGGCATAGGCAACGACATATCCGTCGTATCCATATTTTCGCTGGGCGAGCACTGCACCAAGACCAATACCACTGGCATCCATAGGAACCTCAGTCGAGGCCACCGGGTCGAAATGGCGCAAGATGGCTTGTGCCGCGAGGAGACGACACAAGGTGCTGTAGGAGTCGTCGCAGGCGGGTTAACAAGCTGAAAAATTGTCATTGGCGCCGAGCAGCTGAGTCAAAGGCCAGCAATTGAGGCAAAGCTGTAAATTGAACGCCTAAAATAAGAGCAGAGTCCAAGGAACCGGCGAAGTTCCTTTGTGATGGAAGGATTGGGACATTCAGTCACGGCACGAAGTTTCACGGGGTCAGAGCGTGAAGTCTTTCGACACAACGTAACGTAATATTGTCAGTTCACGGGCAACAAAGGTGCATTTTTTTAAAAGTTCAGCTGCAGGCCTGCGTTTGTGAGACATGACAAGACGTCATTCAGGCGAGATACATGCGTTTAAAACTCCAGTGAAAAGATAACGATAACGTCCAGGTATGACAGGCACGTCTTCCACTTGAGGCCACGCAAAACGTTATCTATCATTCGCTCGAAAGTAGAAGGAGCGGTACACAGTCCGAAAGGCATGACGATAAACTTGTAGAGGCCGTCAGGGGTCACAAACAACGTTGTTCTGGAACGATCTGCAGCTGCCATTTGGACCTGCCGATATCCAGAGCGCAAATAAAGGGAAGAAAAGAGCTCCACGCCTTGCAGACAGCTCAGAGCGTCATCAATACGGAGCAGAGGGTAGATGTCTTTGCGTGTGATCTTACTAATGCGGCAGTAATCGACGCAAAATCGAACAGAGTCATCCTTCTTCTTGACGAGGACAACCAGGGAGGACCAGGGGCTGGTGGAAGGCTGAATAACGCCGCTCTGAAGCATGGTGTGTCCTGTTCTTCAATAACTCGTCGTTCAGTGGCAGAAACACGATATGGGCACTGTCGCAGAGGGGCATGGGCGCCGGTGTCAATGCGATGCTCAAAAGTCGACGTGCGCCCCAAAACTCGTTGGTGGCAATCGATGGAGAAGCGAAACCCCTCAAGAAGCGCAAGAAGCTGGGTTCGCTGAGTTGGAGGTAGAGTGGCGTCAATGGGGCGAAGGAATGGGTCGGTCAACAACGGGGCGGGCGCAGGAGTAGTTGAGCTGAGGGCATCCATGGCGACCGGCGGTGATTCTGCGGCAGCGTCGGGGTGGTTGAAAACAGAATCAAAGAGCTGCGCGGTGCCGCCGCATTCTCCACAGCGCAAAGGGAAGGGGCTTGAAAACGGGTTGAAGACCTACAGTGCGGTGAGGCCTTCGGAGAAAGTGAGCAGGACATAAGGCTGCGGCAGGCAATGGCGACACAGAAAAGTAGGAGGCGGCGTGAAGAGGACACTGGCATCGCGAACACAAGCACAGGAGAGAGGCACAATCACGGAAGAAAACGCAGGAATATCGGTACTGTCGGCGACAAAACCTTTGGCAGAAATAAGCACACTACAAATTTCATTCTCTGGCATGGAATTCGGCAACGTAGAGAGCGCTACTTGAGTCCGAGCACAGTCGATGACCGCGTCGTGAAGCGATAGGAAGTCTCAACCCAAGATGATCAATGCGAACATGACGGCGGAACGATGAATTCAACCAAATACAAAATGTCTTTTGTTGACTACTCGAGCAGTACACGCTGCTAACGGCAGGATGAGGTGCGCACTTGCAGTTCGTAATGACAGGCCAGAAAGGGGCGTCTCTCTCTCCTGAAAGATCGGCAAAGCGCTGCATCTATGACAGAAACCACAGCAGCGCTGTTGACAAGCGCCATCACAGATACGCCCTTTACAAAAAATTCAATTAAATTAGCGGCAGACGAACGAGGCATTTCAAATTTCGACGGTTGCGCAGTTCTCGCCTCAGGAACTGTGGCGCCTAGTTTTCTCTTGTGTGGTCGAGCGACGCCGTCGCATCGGAGAGATGGAGCGCCGTCGTGGAGAAGGCGAACGGTGTCCAGAGAAGGAGGTGCGCTCAGGAGATAGAGAAAGGCTTAGAGGCAGCTGAGTTGGTTCATGAGACGTTCATGAGACGTTCATGCGTCGAAGGCAAAGCCGCGCCACATGACTTGGCAAGCCGCAGAAGTAGCATATCGGGTGGTTGTCAGGTGTGCGCCAGGAGTTTCCCAGTTGAGCAGGCGGTCGATTATTATCAGGCGTGCCCAATGAGGTTCGCAGTTGAGTAGAGGGCGGAATAAAACCAGTGGGCTCTCGAACGGGACCAGGAGGCGGAGCATAGATAGGTGGACGAGGTCGCGCAACAACGTCCGCTTAAGTCAGCGGGGCCGCGAGAGTAGTGGGCGGTAGGCGGTAGCGTTTGGTTGCAGAGTTGCAGGGTGAGATGATATTACCCGGCACTTGAACTAAATGTAAGGTGGGGTTCATTCGGAGAAGCGTCTTAACGGGAGCAGGGCCAATAGCAGTCGGAGGTCAGCTAGTCCAGCCAGGAACGTGCAGCAGGCCATAGCAATGCGGCACGTGCCTATGCTCGTCGCCTTCCTTACATGTGTAAAAGTTTACGAATGAATCATCGTGATAGTGTAGATGATCTGATGCGTGTCGTTCGTCTGGCGCCTAATGCGATGAGATCTGCAAGTGCATTGCAGAGAACTCCTGTGTGCGATGGAATGTGATACATGTGAATGGGGCTATTAGAGGGTAAAGATTTTAAAAGTTTTGATGAAAAAATGCGGTGGTCTGTAACATTGTATTTGTTTACATTCTTTAGAAAGAGACAAGCAGTCAGTGTAAAATGTATAGGTGTTGTGCCAGGTGTAGAGTTTGTAATTGGCATTTAGCCGAATGCGAATATTGTGTTGGCAACTAAGATCAATAAAAACATGGCATCTTAACGAACAAGCTCGCGTCATCTGCGTCTCGTTCAATGTAGTCAATCAGACCCACTCCTGGTCTACGGGAACACTAAACTAGGCAATGTCAATGAATAATTGAAAGACTCGTGGAAAGCGACCAGCTGGCCTCAATACGCGCTGGACGCCAATTCCACTCTAAAGCAGCCTACTGATATCAAATGATCTGTGTGAGAGACCAGCAGTAGCCCAAATTTATTCTTTCATGTTCAAATGATTTGTGCACCTAATAAACATGTTAGCATTGATCATGTGAATCATCTTTTATTTAATGTGCTCAAGTCTGCTACCTATTATTTTCTTTGAAGAACAAGTTAATGCCTAATTATGGTGATATCACAAATATATGTCACAAGCTAATATGTTGTGTTTCTTCTAGTTCACATCTAAGAGCCTCCTGTTACTTTCTCATGTTCCTTCAGCAATGGTGTCTTGAGGACTAGGCCAGTGAATAGTCTGGCACAGCTCTGTTTATGTTCAAACTAATAAGCTACTGAGTGTTATTGTCTCCAAGTTTTTGGTCATGTTCTGTTATTCGATACAAGTTTTATGCTTACATCATCTTCCGTTAAGCGATTTACCTTTGCATAATGTATTTATCACAATTTGTTTTTAATGTGCAAAGTGGGACCAGCAATGAGGATGTTCTTGGTTTGCCCTTCTGAAAGAGGGATGACAAAAATATGGCCCCTGCCACTTACAGGACTGCTTTTACCTTGCGACTGGCATCTATTCTGCAGGGCATACTATGAAAGAGTATGAGAACAGAGTGTGGGCCTTGTGTACTCAGCTAGAGAATTTTTTCCTTTGTGTTACTGTTCTTGAGCACCAAAATTCCTAGCAGAGGTTTGCAAGCTTATTGCCTTTGAATGTACCATTATGTTGATGGTTGCGATAAACACAGTAGTCGTATGTAATCACCCAGTTTCCTCCACTTGAGCTCAAGGTTAATCCAACTTGCAAACAATGCATTGTTGCAAGCACAATAAAGTGACACCTTTGTCATAAACTACTACAAGATTGACATAAAGGTATGTATCTCTTCAATGCAGTTTTTCGCTAGCAGGTTGCAAGAAATAAATTGTAAAATGGAAAAAGAAACAACTTTATTACTGTGCAACAAAAATTTTGAATCCTGCGCCAGGCTCGCCGAAGACAACTGCTTCGAGGCTAGCCAGGTCCCCGCGCATTGATAGGGGGTGGTTTGTACGGGCAAGAGTGGCAGATCGGGCTAGTTGGTAATTTTCCATAATGCGATACAGCGCGAATAAAGACGGGGACGAAGCGAGACAAGACAATAGGGACAATAGAGACGGGCAATAGGGACTCTGAATGGCAACGAGGCTGGAGAAAAATGGAATGTTAAAGATTAGCAAAGAGCATAGAGAAATTGGGGCATACAGGGGCTCTTAAAGTTGACAGGCAGGGGTGAGGAGTGTGAGTGCACCAAAGAATGCATATAGTTAGGAGGTGGCGAGATTTTTCGGGAACAGAAAGGGCAGAGAGAGTCTCTAATGTGATAGTGAAGACTGATTATTTATTGCTTGCAATAGAGGGTGGCATATGTCCCATGTTACTGGATAAAGCCAAGATATCCCAGGCACCTAGTGTTGAAGCTCGCAAATGAGCCAATGCATCACCTCTTTACCTTGGACCATAGCGGGACCAGGAATCCACCTCAGAGTGAGTTGCTGGGGACGACAGTCCGGGGTGGCAGAAAGATACAGCAGACCTTCAGCCTGCTACCTTACCTAACCTTAAGCCGTTGTGCCCGATCCCGTGCCCCAAATTCTCATGGAACAGTGTTGCCGTTCACGTAAACCTAAGGCCTCCCCAGCTTTCACAATGCTGTCAAGAAGCCGGCTTTTCCTCGCAGCTAAACAGCCTGGTTCGTAGGCTAGCTCTGGGTATCCAAAACAGGATTTCTTTTTCTTTTGCTGAATTCATATCATGGTTCGAAATAGCATGCGAAGCGCTTTCTGAAGCACATAATTTAAAAAAACATTGATGGCAGTTTTGCCTAACTAATCATGAAATTTGCGAAAGCAGGTTTTCTTCAGGGGGACACCAAAGCCATGTAGCTGAAAGCCCGATTAAAAGCTAGTTTCTTTTCCTTTCATGACTTCTGCGCAAATGGAAGGGAAGGCTTAATTTGAGTGGAACATTGTAGATTCAGAAAGTTAGGGGCCTTGTGTGGACACATGATTTGTGCGTCAAGCTTATAGATCTGCAATTCTCCAGTCTGCAGAGTTGTCACCAAAATAAGGCTTCGATATACCCATACGCAGTTCTTACACAAGTATGATTCAACAACCACTTCATGTTGCAGACAGCAGCTAAATTTAGCTAGGATTATTTCACAGTTATCAGCACGACACATAAAAGACAGCACCCTAATTGCAGTTCATGTAGGCCTAGCTTCCAAGATGCAAGTTCCTTGCTTCAAAACTCAAACTGGCTCAACATAAATGCAGCAGCCTTCCCTCTAAAGAGTTCTTTTAAAGTATACACATCTAAGAAAAGCACTCGTCAGCATGTTTCAGTTTTTTCGGTTCAACACAACAGCGTGTACTGCACGCAAGAGCAACTGCACGACATCTGCAGCTGGGTTGCTGTCAGCCGAGCACAGAAAGAAGCAATGTATTCAAATCATATAGCTGGAAGAACACTTCGGTGCTGCCTCCTGTTGTCCAAAGTTTTCCGTGCCACTCACTGAAAGTGGTTGAGGCATTGGTTCTACAGTTGTTGCAGTGCTTTTCTATAAAGTAGTAGCTGTGTGGGGGCTAAATTGTGTCATGTGTATGTTGCCAGTGCCCAGAGCTATCTTTGCATTATAAATCATTTTTGTATTGTACTGATGGTACGCTGTTCTGTTGTGCATCTTTCTGTTCTATAATGACCTCAGCCTCCTTCACCTCGGTCGTGATCGTTCCTTTGCTTGGTTCGGAATATCAACTGCTGCAGATGCTTCATTCCCCAGTGGTTAAAGGTAATTGCTGAGTTGCTGTTCCTGAAGACTTTCTCACAGGAAAGTGCAGGCAAAAGCCATAGGCAAACTATATTTACATAATGATCATTGTAGGTTGGAAATGGCAGCAACCCCCTCGCCATACCTTTTCTTGGTTATCCTCACAGACTTTATAAAAACAATAATGCACAGGGCATCCATGGCAGCTCTGTCTTGCTCCCAACATGATTAAAAAAAATTGAAGGAGCACTCTTTCAAGGGTCGTGTGTATGACCAGCGTTAAAACGATATATTAGTATGATGCATGATCAGAAATAAACAAGATTACACAATGTGTAAGCACCTAACCTCATTACAGGATGACCGAGAATGTACCTGCTGTATTGCTGCAAGTCTTGTGTCAACCCGAGAATAGACATAATTTATCATAGAAGACAAAGATAAATTTTTTTAAATAGAAATTAGGACCTGCCAGGTAAACAACGCTATACAAGTCTGCATTATTGCATTGTACGCAGATTTCACAGGCGAAGTTCTCGGCTTTTTATAAAATGGCACGATTAAATCTCAATGCATTGCATGGCTGTGCTGGCTTTCGTGGATATATTCATGTTATCTGTTTTTCTTTGTAGTCTATTGAATTCCCTTTATTTTGTTGCTTCATTTTTCCCTGTCTCTCTCGGTTCGCCTGATGATGTTGCAATTGTCTATATAAAAGATTTTGTTGCTTCACAAAATCAACTTAAAGTCAATGCTTGTCTCACGTTGGTTATTTCCTCTGCATCATCCTTATTTTTTCATGCTGCTTAAAATACGCAACAACATTCCTATGTAGTACTTACCTATGGGGCTGAAACTTGGTCGCTAACAGTAAAAGTTTTGAATTTGACTGAGGACAGCAGTGTGAATAAAAGGAAACATTCAGAGATAGCAGGAAGGATAACAGAATACATGCGAGCTCGTTGTAACCTAGCTGTCCGATATCAGCCGCATATTGATTGCTAGCTGGATGTGTCTTCTTGGAGGGTTAAGACGGTTGGAAATTCTAAAAACTGAAGCAGAAAAAACAAGCAATATGTGACCAACAACTCCTAGATGTGGAGCCTAGATAGCTAGGATGGCTATTTGTTCTTGAGCTGTAGTCTATCACCTGCCATGTTCATGTGGTCACGCCTGTATTTTAGGTATAACTTATCCACAGGTTGCAGCCTATGTGCATTAGACGACCATATTTATCACTGGCAGGTAAGAAAGTCATGAGACAAGATCTGAACGCTAACACATCAGACATCATGTTTGCGTTTTTCTGTTACTCTATTAGATTAGTACAGGCACTGTCAGCTGGTCATGTTTGTACTCTGTTTCATTCAGGTTTTGGTTTTGCTTTTTATGTCATAAGATTCCTGTGTACAGACCGCTCTCTTCTACAATAAAGTTGTAAAGCTGTGTGTAATTTGGTCTCTTCTATCTACATCTTTATCACTTTTTCACGCTGTTTGCCATCACAAGCTCTGCTAGACAATCAAAATACCTTAAAGATGGTATCCTAGTTAACCAGTAGTTTATTACTGTGACTAAGTAACAGGCAAGGCTTGGGAAAAATGCAGTCAATGTTACCTAAGGATCATGTGGAATGATAAGATTAAGAAGTTTTTTGGAACAGCCTGTTATTGGAAAGTGCAACACAATGCTGACTGGTGATCCACGAAAATTTTATCTTTCAATATAATTAACATTGCTGTTCAGCACCCCCATGTTAAAAGCCATTTAAGTTGTGTCAAAAAAGTTGTTTAGACAAATTTCCCACACAAAATTTCATCTCCATACCTGTCTTTTCCTTGTCTAGATATAAATCTTAGAAATGCTAAATCATGAATCCTCATCGAATTTTGCTTCGCATTTTTGTGGAAAGGAAAGCAATGGCAGCATGCAGTGTGTGAAAGAAACATGCAAGTTTCAAATACACAGGATTAAAGTTCAGTGTCCTGTGGTATCCAAAGAGCATTTCATGAATGTTTTGAACTGTCAATAATTCCAGATGCCTGGTTAAGTAGCGAGCGTGTTAAAGCATGAAACATTCGTTCTGTTGCAATATGTTCACTTATGGCGTGGATATGCTCTATTCCTGAGTATCCCTTTCAATTCAGGTCTGCCTTTCGAATTTCTTATGTCTACATTTTGAAAATTTTATCACAAATTACAACTGCACACACAAAAATAGCCCACACAACACGTAGCATCACCTGAGGACAAATACTGAGCCTAAGTCATGGGTATTTATTCATGTGAACACTCACAAAGCATTGCCTGAGGTTCTCTTCTGGAAGCAGAATCTCCATATTGTATAAAGGTGGATGCTACTAAGCCGGTACATATTTATGCCGGGCCAATAAATGAAACTTCAGCAGATTGGTCTGTAAAGATGTGCATGCAATCTTCCCAACAAACACCGACTTTCGTTTTTTGCAGCTATGCTCATCTTAGTTATGAAATTGAACTTCAGGGCTTATGCTTACGAACTGGTGTGGACAGTGGTAGTCGTCGGTCTGGCGCACAGATACCCCACACACAGCAGTGGTGTCGCGTGAAGGCATACCCTAAGTCCTGAGTTTTCATTTTCACGACAAAATAGTTGTTAAAGAAGTTGAAGAAAAGACTATAACATGCCTGAATAAGTGTAAACTTCCTAAAACGTCACATATCATAGAGAGCTTACAGGTTCATTGTCATGTCTGCCATATCCTCCCTACCCACGAGCTTCTTTCTAGCTATGCACAGGCCTGTAACTGGATTTCGCTATATTTCGCTGTACTTCGCAAAAAACTATCAAACGATTTATGCTTTGAAGAGACAACTTTAAATCTTGGACGTGCATCCTAATGATCACACTGCCGAAGAAAGCGTGCATTCAAGAATCAACTTACTATGTATGCATAGGCATGGAAGAAAATATATTCGGTCGTTCCAGCGATGGTGGCAGCGCCACGCGGCCTCTTCCTTAAGTGGCAAGTCGGTGATCTCTCTGCTCGGCGCTTGCAATCGCAGTGGTTTGGAGCCAATGGTACGCGTCAAAAGTGAGTATATCCTGTTATTCTACAATCTGCTGACATTCCAAATAGCAAACATGTTGGTTCTGCCAACATGTAAAGAGTTAAAAAAGCAGTGATTAAGTTCATTCTACAGGTTGGTAACAAGTTTAAACCCAGTGACCCGTCTGTTAATCAGCAACGTACTCTGTTGACGTCACGACACCATGTCGTCAATGCATTCGAATTCGGAGTTCATGCTACCAGCGTAGCCTGTTACAGCTGCATGAAAGCAGTGCAGAGCTTAAACACTTAGCTGATATGGAGTATATTGGTTATATTTTAAGGCGGACGTTTGCAGCAAACAGATTTTTCATCTTGCTTCAGTTCATTCTGGTCTAGGCTATACACGCTTTCTGGCCACGACGGAATTCCTAAAGAGTGATATGAATAGCAAGAACTTCACAATTGTACTTTCATTGCGCGGATATAGTGCGTAAAGTGGTTCAGTAATTGCAAACGCGTCTTGGCAACTGTCGTCTGCTCACTCGATCACAGCGTTTTCGCCCGATAGTCAGAAACACATTTTGAGCGCTAATTTCGACTGTATTACAAAGCTCGAATGGCCCCCTGGCTGCCGCTTCAAGCAACAGCTTCATTGCCTCTTCTATGACCGCATATGTTTCCAACGTACGCTGCAGACGGACTATTATAATTGGACACAAACGTGCAGTAAAGCGCCGCCCACATTCAGGACCACCGAACAGAATTCCTCCGTGAGAAAATGTAGACCACTGGTAAAACTTTTCTTTATGTAAACAAGCAGCAAATCACGCGTCGAAATTGTAGGCTCAAGGATTTTGACGTTTCTGGTTTGTTTGATGTAGTCCAACATTAAAAAGTTGATTTCGATCACTGTTGTAATTGGTAAGTGTTGTAATATTACGCTGCGGACCTTGGCCAGTGTTACCAACTGCTGATTTTTTTTTCAGTTGTGTCCTTGCAAGGTCAGCACGCAATAAATACACATACCGTGTTTACGCGGTCAAGGGCCGCACTCGTGTAGACGCGAAATATAGCGTCAGACTGTGTGGGTCATTAAAGTGGTTTATTTACGCTTTTCGGGTGAGCCGCCGCGCCAAATATTCGGTCATTCCAGCTCCTACAGGTGGCGCGGCGGCTGTACAACATGGTGGACGAGGCGGTGATTGTGCCGGGGCCATAGCGTGCGTCTCTATCGAAGCATTGCGGCTTCTTGACGTTGTGGCGCCTTTCGTGAGATTTCTAGAGTTTAGATAAGCAGCAGTAAATAACTGTCGGTTAATAATAAGATCCTATGCTCAAGTTTGGCTGCATAATAGGCTCGAAATAAATTTTTATCAATATGAGCTTGGAATCGCTACTTCGCAAGTGCCGCAAAAACTCCGTCGGAGCTGAAACATGCGAATTCAGCATAGTAGAGTGCGATAAACACTTTGAGTTGTATTGTTTTGCGCGTTGACTTCCTCGTTCTTTCGGCACTCTTCCGAAAGCAGAAAGAAACTACTTTAATGACTCAGACAGTCTGACGCTATATTTCGTGCAGCCCTTACCTGCATAAATATGATGTGCATTGATTGCGCGCTGATCTTATGAGGACACAATTGAAAAGGAAATCAGCAGTTGGTAACACTGGCCACAATCCGCGGCGTAATATAACTGCACTTACCAATTACAACAGAGTTTGAAATCAACCTTTTAAGGCTGGGCTGCAAAAAAGAAGCCAGAAAGATCAAAATCCTTAAGCCTACAATTTCAAGTCGTCACATGGCTGCTTGTTTAGGTAAACACAAACGTTTTACCAGTGGTCTACAATTTCTCACGAAAGAATTCTGTCCGGTGCTCCTGACTGTTGGCGGAGCTTTGCTGAACCCCTAATTGTATCCTACTATAGTCCACCTGCAGCGTACGTTGGTCGCATATACGCGGAAATAGAAGAGGCAATGCAGCTGTTGTTTGAAGCAGTATCCAATGGGTCATTCGAGCTTTAATTAAGATATTATCGAAATAGCGCTAAAAATGTGTTTTTGACTAGCGATGGAAAATGCTGTGGTAAGGAAGCGTTTGCGGTTATTCATCCACTTTGCGCATTATATCCGAGAAATGAAGGTACAATTGTGAAGTTCTTTCCGTTCATATCGCTATTAACAATCACGTTTTGCCCACAAAGTTGTGTTTAATCTAGGCCAAAATGGACTGAAGCTTGATGAAAAATATTTGTTTGCTGCAAACATCTGCCTTAAAATATAATAAATATACTCAAATCATCTTATTGTATAAGCACTGCGCTGCTTTCATGCAGCTGTAATACGCTACGTTGGCCGCATGGAAAAAGCACCGAATAGGAATGCATTGACGACACGGTGTCGTGGCGTCAGAGCGCGTCGCTGAGACGGGTCATTGGGATGACTCGTTACAAACCTGCTGAATGCACTTGACAACTGCTTTGTTAACTCTTTACATGTTTGCTGTTCGAAATGTTCGCACATCGTAGTATAACAGAATATGCTCATTTCTGACGCGTATCGTAGGCTCCAAACCACTACGATTGCACGCGCCGCGCAGAGCGATCACCGGCTCGCCGCTTCAACGACCTGGAACGCTGGAACGAACGAATATGTGCTAAAATGACCGAATAGAAATAAATTAACCCACATTATTACTATGCTGCTATATTGCGCGTACTTTACATAATCTTTGGACCAGCCCTGCTGTTCTCAGATGAACATTTCTCTCGGCGCGGAGCGACCGTGCTGCCAAAAGGTTGTTTTGGGTCGTTGGGTTCACGAACCTATCTCTTTGTGGTCTCTCGTACTCTCGTGGTGGCGAGCAACCTGCGAAACGGCACCGTTAGTCGAGTACATCTCGCAGAGCAGGTTTCCGATCTGTCTTCGCTTCCTCCGCGCGAAAGAAAAGAAGCGCACCACAGACCTCGTCCACAGAATGGAACTCCACTTACCGTTTGTGTCTGCCGAGCTTGCGAAGTAAAAAGACTCTGCACAAGGTGGGAGCTAATGTTCCTGTATATACTCCCGCAGGGAGCAGAGTTACGCGACTGTTTTCCCCGCGCCGATCATAACACTATTCGAGGAGCGGCACTCACGTTTCCACGCTGACGTATTTTGTTCCGAATCCTGTCTGCTCATGCCCAACACATGAGCCCTAGGGCGACAGCCGCTTCCATCTTGAGCACAGTCTACTTTGTTACCCGACTGAAAGGGTAATGTGAAGCCACCACTGGGAGGAGGATGGGGCCGGAGGTTCCCCATGTTGAGCCCAGTCTGCTTTGTTATCCGACAGGGGGGGTATTGTGAAGCGCCCAAAGGGATGAGGAGGATTGCTTTCAAACGGCCTTCTCGTGAGGTTCCTGCCACACGAGAAACGGCTTTCCCGCAGAGCTTGGAACAAAATGATGGACCTTCGTGCCACTCTGCTCCCTGCAAGAGCATAAACAGGAACACTAGTGGAAGCAACCAAGCAGCGCACCTCGGCGCTTGGCAGAGCGGCGCCATTTGCAAGCAGGCGCCCGCGGTGGCATTGTCCAATACCTCCCGAGGAACATGCCTGAAGCGTCTCCTCGATTTAAATAGGCCCCGAAATCGCCACAACATTGCGCAGACTGGTCACTGGGCGGCGCTAAAAGGTGACCCCCAATTTCGGTTTCAAAGACTTGGAGACTGCGGTGCGCGGCGGCCGATCATGCGCTGTTTCATCCTTTATTCGAGCTTTGAGCATCAACTTTTATTTTGTCAATGACAAAAAAAAAACATGTTTTTGAATGTCTCAGAGTGCAGCAAATGCTTTAGAAGTCATAGCTGACTAACGCATAATACTAAAAGGGGATCATCAGTTTCGATTTCGAAATCTGAAAGCGTGCTCTGCACGCCGTTCTATCATGCCGTTAGCACCTTTTGACTGCTGCATAATCAGTAACTTTTGGACATTTTACAACAAAAAATGTTCAAAACATCCATATTGCAACAAGTGCTTGAAGTGGCTAGAAATGCCACAAAATAAATGTTTACACTGCATGATGCATGGTTGTATATTGTACTGCTGCCAATGGCAAGAAATCAGTAATTACTTCGGACAAACAAAAGGGAAAATAATTCATGAGATAGAATAAGGACAGGAGGAAGTCAGGAATTTCCTGAGCTCTCAACTGTAGCCAGGTGACCCGTGGCAAAGCAGGACTGCATATGGCGCTCAATGATTAGAATTCGGAGACGTCACTGTAACCTGCCTGGGGAGTAGTTGGCACGCAGGGGGCACATCAGTCATATTTAATGTTCTTCGAACTTTGCGAAGCGCGAGTCTGTTGAAATCTTGCTGCGGAGCATCGCGAGAGATGTTTCGATAGGGTGAAGCAGATCTAGGAAGGCCCAGTCTGCGCTGTTTCTAGTCATTTTTCCGCGGAGCGTTCACCGAACGGTACCTCCTTGAATATCGTTGAAAAATTTCAAATAAAGTCATGCCCCTTTTCTCTATTCTTCCCGCAAGAAACAAAGCTCACTAGGTTCCAGTGTGATGCACATGCGCACAGTGACTTTGGGAGTAAAACAGCAGGCCTGACTGACCGGATTTGTCCAAATGACAAGCACGTGCGTTGATGAAACGACTACTTGAACAAGGGGAGTATTAGACATGGCGAGCGGCTTGAGAACATTTTAAAAAATGCGCTTGAAGGCACAGACACGTGCGCACTTACAAGAAAAATTGGCATACGTCGGTGTGATGAAAGCGGCGGAAATCGTTTCTTACTGCCGTTTCAAGAATTTTTGGGAAAGAGGTTTCTTGTTGTACATCTTCGCAACTGCGTTCTTGTCTGTTGTGTCAAGTGCATAGTTTGTTAGGAACGGTTTGATGAATTCTTTGCTTATAATATGCATTCAGCAGTGCTTCCCTGTTGCCGCTATCTTTGTTCTCGCGGGTAAGGATATGGCAAACCCGCTATTTATTTCACATTAGTTTTAGAGCAAGCATTTTAAGTGTTCGGTCTTTGAGCATTATATCAACGAACTTCCTGAGGTCATGTAACACTCTTCGGAGTGCTGACGTCGGGTAAAAGAGTTCACCCCTGTCTTGGTGGGCAGTCAAATTGTCTACAGTAGCATTTCCTTGGCTGTAAATGCAAACTACAAACTGCAGAAAAATTTGATGTTGTGTTTGGCTGCCAGTTCTTTCTTTGAATTACCTTGAGCCGTCTTTCCCGGAGTTCTAAGTCAGCAGGAATTTCATGGAACGAAACGCTGGGCTTCTTGTTTCACTGACTGGACATGCAAAAGGAAACACAACAGCAATGCATTTTCGCTCGCTACTCATTCCAGCGACTGCAGTCATCGACGCGTCACTTGTGAAACGGTAACACTAAACACACCACACAAATAATATAACAGGGCACCAGAAGGCACACTTCTTGCTGCAACGGCAGTAACAAGAAAATTTTGTGCTGCCTGCGTGTCGTCTGCTAGGATGGATGGATGCATGGATGGACGGACGGACGGACGCACGGACGGACGGACGGACGGATGGATGGATGGATGGATGGATGGATGGATGGATGGATGGATAGACGGACGGACGGACGGACGGACGGATGAATGAATGAATGGATTGATGGATGGACGGACGGATGGACGGACGGACGGACGGACGGACGGATGGATGGATGGATGGATGGATGAATGGATAAGGCTGGACCCTTTAAATCGGGCAGTGGCTTAAGCCACCTAGCCATGACTTATGAAATTTTACTCTAGTCTTGATTTTAGCCACCAATCAGATAACCTTCGCTTGGTTACTTCTACCCACTTAAAATCTACTTTCCCTTCACTGTCCTTAAACCCTAATTCCTTGGATAAATCAGTCCCGCTGCTTTCCACTCTAGGGTGAAGCCCTTTAGAGAAAAGTATCAAGTGTTCAGCCGTTTCTCCTCCTCTCCGTACGCAACACACAACGTGTCTCTCGTTGTACCCGACTCTAAATGTCTTAGTCCGCAAAACTCTCGTCCTGGCCTCAAACAACAAAGAGCTTCCCCTAAAATTATCATAGATATTTTCTTTGGCGATTTCCTGCTTAAAAATCCTAAATGTTCCCAGTGCTGATTTCGTCAGTATCTCTGTTTTCCAAAGAGCTCTCTCCGTTTCGTTAACCTTTTTCTTTACCGATAATTCCTGATTTGCCGCTACTGCGGTCCAGATATTTGCTTGACAATTTGTAGTTCGCTTTCTTCATTTCGATCAAAATTCCTTGTATACTGGTATCTGAAAATTTTCCTAGTCCACTGCTTTTCTCTCATTTTTCTCAATCGTTCCTCAAATGCTATCTTACTGCTATCCTCGTTCTCTCGAACGACGAACATCCCATATCACCCTGTACCCCCTGATTTGGTGTATTGCCATGTTGTCCCAAAGCTAGCCTCCCTATGCCACGTTGTTTAATTTCTAACCTTGCTTGAAGATCTGGTCTCATGCACAGGACCGCATTACCGAATGTCAGGCTAGGAACCATCACCCTTTTACAGATCCCTCTTACCAGTTCATACCTATTTTAATTCCACAGTGCCATATTTTTCATGACCGGTGCATTCCTACTAGCTTAAATTTAAACATTACATTTTTTTCATGCTCTGTCAGATACTCAGCACCGTTATTTATTCACACCCCAAGATACTTTTAATCATCCACTACTTCTAGCGTGAACTCTTGTATTCTATGCTCGCCGCCATCATCATTAAATATCATGACTGCAGATTTTTTCTTACTAAACTTGAAACCTAATCTATCTCCCTCTGTACCACGTATGTCTACCAACTTCTGTAAATCTTCCTTGTTGCCAGCCGTTAGCACTATATCATCGGCGTATGTTAGTCTCGGTAATGACTGTTTAATCCATTCTCTTTGCTTGAAAAAACGAACGGTTGAAGCCTAGTCCGCTCCTCTCTAGCTTGGTCTGCAACCCTTGCCGGTACAACATGAACAACAAAGGAGACAGAGGACATCCTTTCCTAAGCCCCCGCTGTAATTGTACAGGGTCTGACACTTTTTTTTCTCATTTTATAAGCACTCTTTTACCTTTATATATATATATATATATATATATATATATATATATATATATATATATATATATATATATATATATATATATATATCTTTTAAAAGATTAATTACTCCATCTTCCACATCCAATGCGCCCAGTATGTCCCACAGATACTCTTGATTAACGTTGTCGTAGGCTCCCTTAATATCAAGAAATGCTAGCCATAGGAGCTTGCGTTCCTTTTCAGCAATCTCTATACAATGCGTCAAAGAAAACAGATTGTCCTCTAACCTTTTTTGTTTCCGGAAGCCATTTTGTAGCTCCCCTAGCACCGCCTCGTTCTCCACCCAAGCCTGCAATCTGTCCTTTATAATCTGCATCACCACCCTGCACACCACAGATGTCACTGTTATGAGACGGTAGTTATGTCAACTTTTCCCCCTTTCCCTTATATATCAAGTTCATTCTACTTAATCGCCATTCATCGGGGACTTTCCCAACCTCTATCATTTTATTCACTACCTGTATTAATGTTTGCTTGGATTTTGTTCCTAGCTTATTCATTACCATATTCGGAATACCACCTGGTCCTGTTGATGTGCCACTAGGAACCTTCTTCTCTGCCATTTCCCACTTTCTTTGCTCAAGTGAAGCTATTGCAGTAACCGGTCTATCCTCCTTCGATAAATGATGTGCAACCTTTTTTCTTTATATTTTTTTACCATCCTTGTTCCTACGTGTTGTATCGCAGCCCGAAGAAAAGGGCGCGAAAATAATATAAGACACCGGGCAGGGAGCCCAACCTCCGATAACGGCGAAAAAAACCAAAGAGTGCGTTCATTTGAGGTAAGTGGCTTATAAACCCTCCTCCAGGGGGAACACAATGTTGTTTGCGCAGAATGAGTTCAAAAGGTTGCCAACACGCAACACGGAAAGAGCTATACCTGAGAACCGCACACTATGTGTTTTATCGTTTCATCCCCTTCTAGTCGAATACCCTGACCTGCAACAATAAATTAAACCTTTTCTCTAGCCTAGTCTTACTACTCATTGCATTTAGATGTTTCCAGAATTTTTTAGCTGCTTTTCTATCCTTTTTATTTACTTTTGACAACCTGTGGGCACCCTTTCTCCTAATTTTCTCATTAATCAAATTGGATGCTTCCTTTATACACTTTATGAAGGTATCCCATTTTCTGCCTACTTTAACTTCTGGTTCTTCCCTATTCTTTGAATATCTGTGTTCTGTGGACGCTTCCTGACGTTTCTCTATCGCCCTCTTGATCTCATCCCACCAACTCTTGGGTTTGTGTCTTTTCCCTTCTAGCGTTACTCGCACCTTAGCTAGCTCTAGTTCCAGTAATCGAGCTAATTTGGTATAAGTCCATTGTGTTTCACTATCCTCAAAAATTACTTTCTCAATTTGTTTGGCTGCTGCTTCCAATTGCTTTTCTGAGTAAAAATTCCCCTCTGGTTGTTCATCTCGCTTCAGTCTTACAGTTGTTTCTCTTCTCAAAACTCAACTTGATACGCTTGTGGTCGCTACCTAGACTTCTTGAACCAAGGTCATCTATGCTCGTTACCCCTAATTTATTATACATCCTCTGTGACATTAGTGCATATAATCTATCTCCGGCAGCAGACTCCCTGCCTCCCATGTTATGAGCACTTCACGTTAAACCTGCAGTCAGCCGGCGCGCGGACGACTTTCCACCGGAGGCGAAAAGTCTCATCGAAGACCTCAGGACACGAAAAACGTTCCTGCCAGCACCAGACTCTGCAGCACTTGCAATTTTACAGGAGGTTATTTGGCTGGCATTGTTCAAGAAAAAATTGATTGCAGCAGCTGCACTGCTCTTCTTACTGGACCAGCCTCATCTGCGCCCTGTGACAGTTTGATCCGTGATCAGGACAATGGAGGCCTTCTTTATCCGTCAATGCAGTTTGTGTACGTTCTGTACGCCCTGAAGAACTACGTCGAGGTGTTGCTCAACAAAAAAAAAGATTTCTAGCAAAACCCCTGCAAGCTGCAGTCAACAATGCAGTTGACGCTCTTTCAGAACATGGATCACTGAAATGTGAGCTTGCTTGCAGTGATCACCACGGCCACCTTCTGAAATTCATCTGCACAAAGTCTGTTTTTGCGAACTATGCGTTTCAGTGACTGACAGGAACGACGTAGTGAAGCCGCTCACATCAAAGCCTCTATCTAGAAAGCTTTTAAAGTTTTGAAATTTTTTTTCGCATGTATGTTTTATTCTAACTAGGCAGTAAAATTTCTTTCCATTCACTCATCGCCCAAAAAATGCTGCATTTATATTTTATACATTGGATCAGATACGACTTGTGCTGAGAATGCGTGTTTTGAAAAAAAAAAGACACTAATAGTTACCGTCGATAAAGCTGAAATCTGAGGAATTCATCTCGGTACTGCAGCAACGTTCGATTTGTATGCCCGGCCACCGCTTTCATAATTTTCTTGACGAGCAGCTTTCATTAAAGTACATATGAACATGGCTTAACAAAAACAACTTAGCACTTTAACGATCTTGCCCGCATATCACTCTTACTACAAGAATAGGAGTATACACAGTATCAGATTTGCGCGCCGCGTTTTACGCTGCGCGCAACTCCTGCCGCATCGTCTCCTCCTCAGATGGATGGATGGAAGGTAGGAGCGTCCCCTTTGAAACGGGGCAGTGGTTGTTGCCACTATGCTCAGGTTTTCCTTTATTTTTGTTTACTCTGCTATAATTTGTTAATACAATTCGCCATTTCCTTAAAAAAAGTCTTCCTACACTTTATAACTTATGTCACCTCTCTGCTTTTGTGCCACCATTGCTCCAATCGCTTTTGGCTAATTTCCACCGCAGATTTATTTACATGACTATTGTTTTCTCTAAAGTCTAAGGCCTCAGGAAGAGTAACTGTGCCTGCATCGACATCGGGATGGATACCATCGCATTTTAAGATGAGGTGTTCTATTGTTTCTTCAGATTTACCACACACAGCACTTGTGTCACCTTCGTTAAACTTTTTTCTGTAGCTGAGCGTTCTAAGACACCCTGACCTAGCTTCAAAGAGGAGGGCACTGCCTCTTGAGCTATCATAAAACGTTTCCTTCCTGATCTGCATTTTCCAGCATCGATATAGTTCTACACTATGCTTCTTATCCATTGAATCTATCCAATTATTAATGATAATAATAATTGGTTTTTTGGGGAAAGGAAATGGCGCAGTATCTGTCTCATATATCGTTGGACACCTGAACCGCGCCGTAACGGAAGAGATAAAGGAGGGAGTGAAAGAAGAAAGGAAGAAGAGGTGCCGTAGTGGAGGGCTCCGGAATAATTTCGACCACCTGGAATCTTTAACGTGCACTGACATCGCACAGCACACGGGCACCTTAGCGTTTTGCCTCCATAAAAACGTAGCCGACGTGGTCGGGTTCGAACCCGGGAACTCCGGAGAGTATCCAGAGTTCCCGGGTTTGAACCCAACCACGGTGGCTGCGTTTTTATGGAGGAAAAACGCTAAGGCGCCCGTGTGCAATTTTTACCTTCGACGTTTTCAACCTGTCGTTTAATGCTCTTTCTCCTTCCTCGTCTCTGGTAAACTTACTGGCCAGCTTTCTAGTTCGTTTCTGCCACTGTGTGTCAACGTTCTTTCTGTACAGGTATTTAAATACCTTAGCTGCCCACCCGTTATCATCCAGTTTCCCCAGGCGTTCTTCGTATAGTACTCTACTCTGAGCTTCCCGTGCCTCGAACGTTGCCCAGCCCATATCCCCCTGTACTGCCTCGTTTGTGGTTTTCCCGTGGGCACCTAGTGCAAATCTTCCGACGGTTCTCTGATTTACTTCTAATCGCGACTAAACTGCAGCCCTTAAGCATAGAACCGCATTCTCGAAAGTAAGCCCCGGCACCATTATTCCTTTCCAAATACCTCTGAGGACTTCATACCTGTTGTACCCCCACAATGCCCTATGGTTCATCCAGGGCTGCCGCACCACTCGCCGGCAGCTTCGCGTACTATCGCGAACGGCGCCTAACAACGGCATTCCCCGCGGTGGAGCGGGAATGAAAAAAATAGAGAAGGCTATCCCGGTCGCTGGCTGTGCCAATGCCTCCTGAAGAACACGCCTGAAGCGTCTCTTCGATTTCAATGCGCCCCGATATCGCCACGACATTGCGCAGACAGGCCGCTAGGCGGCGCAAAACGATGACCATCAATTTCGGTTTCAATGGTTGGGAGACTGTGTTGTGCGGCGCCCGATCATGCTGTTTCATCCTTCTTTTTCGGCTTAGAGCAACTTTTAATTTGTTAATGACAAAAAATATGTTTTTGAATGTCTCAGTGTGCAGGAAATGCTTAAGAAGTCTGAGCTGACTTCCACATAATACTGAAAGAGGTCATCAGTTCCGATTTCGAAATCTAAAAGCGTGCTGCCCACCCCGTTCTATCATGCCGTTAGGACCATTTGCTGCATAACCAGTAACTTTTAAACGGTTTACAACAAAAGAAGCATGTTCAAAACATCCACATTGCAGCAAGTGCTTGAAGTGGCTAGAAATACCACAAAATGAGTGTTTACACTGCTTGATGTATGGTTGTAGTGTACTGTTGCCAATGGCAAGAAATAAACTACTTCGGACAAGCAACAAGGGAAAATAATCCATGAAATAGAATAAGGACAGGAGGAAGGTCGGAATTACCTGAGCTCTCAACTGTAGCAAGGTGACCCGTGGCAAAGGAGGACTGCTTATGGCGCTCAATGAATGGCAGCCGGAGACGTCGCGATAACTTGCCTGGGGAGTCGCTCGCCCGCGGGGGGGCACATACCTCAAATCTAATGTTCTTAGAACTTTGCAAAGCGCGAATTTTTACAATCTTGCTGTGCAGCATTGCGAGATGATGTTTCGAACGGGTAAAGCAGATCTTGAAAGGCAGCCTGTAGCCGCCGCTGTTTCTGGTCATTTTTCCGACGAGCTTTCGCCGAATGCTTCCTCTTTGAATAACGTTGACAAATTCTAACCCTTCTCAAATTCCCTCTTCTCAATTCTGTTAGCTAGAAGCACAGCTCACTATCTTTCTGTGTGATGCACACGCGCACAGTGACGTCTAGAGTAACACAGAAGGCCTGAGTGATCGGATTTTTCCAAATGACAAGCACGTGCGTTGATGAAATGACAGCTTGAACAAGGGGAGTATCAGACATGGCGAGCGACTTGTGAATATTTAAAACACTGCGCTTGAAGGCACAGACACGTGCGCACTTACAAGGAAAATTGGCATACGTCGGTGTGATGACAGCGGCGGAATTCGTTTCTTAATGCTCAGTGGTTAGGGCGCTCGGCTACTGATCCGGCGTTCCCGGGTTCGAACCCGATCGTGGCGGCTGCGTTTTTATGGAGGCAAGACGCTAAGGCGCCCGTGTGCTCTGCGATGTCAGTGCACGTTAAATATCCCCAGGTAGTCGAAATTATTCTTGAGCCCTCCACTACGGCTGCTCTTTCTTCCTTTCTTGTTTCACTCCATCCTTTTCCTCTTCCCTTATGGCGCGGTTCAGGCGTCCAACAATATATGAGACAGATACTGCGCCATTTTATTTAGCCAAAAATTAATTATTATTATTAATATAATTACTGAAGTTTCAAAAATTTTCGGGAAAGAGATTTCTTGTACATTTACATCTTCGCAACTGCGTTCTTGTCTGTTACGTCTGGTGCATGGTTTGTTAGCAACGGTTTGATGAACTTCTTGCATATAATATGCCGCTATCCTTGTTCTCACTGGTCAGGACAGGGGAACCCGCGATTTTATTTACACTGTACAGCAAGCATGTGTCCAGTGGCCTTTGAACATGCGTTCGGTCTCCGAGCATGATATCGAGAACTTCTCGATGCCACGTTACACTCTTAGGAGCGCTGAAGTCGGTTAAAAGAGTTCGCCCCTGTCTTGGTGAGCAGTCAAACGGTCCACAGTAGCATTTCCTTGGCTGGAATTGCAAGCTACAAACTGCAGAATAATTTGATGGTATGTTTGGCTGCCAGTTTTTTTTTTCGAATTACCTTCAGCCGTCTTTCTGGAGTTCTAAATTGGCAGGAAATTCATGCAACGAAATGCCAGGCTTCTTGTTTCGCTGACTGGACATTAAAAACGAAACACAACAGCAATGAAGTTTCACTCGGTATTCCCTCCAGCAACTGCAGTCATCGACGATTCACTTTTCAAACGGTAACAATGTCGGAACCGCGCAGTAATGCGGCGGGTCGTTTCAAATGCTTGTGGTGATGTTTATCGCAGAGGTACTGACGGTGCCCGGTTTGCGGGGCCCCGAGGCCGGCTCCTGGCCATTATTGGCCAACCGGTTCCGCCGATGGTGCCACAACCCTATATGGAAGCAGCGAACGAGGTAAGCTTAAGTTTTAGGTTGTATTTGACAAAGCATTGATCACAGTGGTGAATATGTGCAATTAGCAACAGGCGTGAGTAAAACGAAAAATTGTGATTTTAGTGCGACAGTTGGAAGTCGTGTAGTCATAGTGCACTGTGTACAAATTTTTTTCTTCTCTCAGTGTCTTCTTTATCTCTTCCCTTGGGGCGCTGTTCAGGTGTCCGCCGATATGTGAGACAGATACTGCGCTATTTCCTTTCCCAAATAGCTAGTTCAATTCAATTCAACCGTCGTGCTTTACATCAATAAAAATTCAATTTCGCGTTACAAGCTCCAGCCGGACTGAGCTGAAGATACTAATGTTTACCAGATAAACTGTTATGCTTGCACAGAATTTTTTTATTAGTGTTGTTCCTTGGGAGTGCAATAACTTTATCCAGGGGGATAAAGCACAATGCCACGAATGCCATACCTTGATAATTTCTCTAATAAGAGGTCATGATCTAGAGAATCAAATGCCTTTCTGATATCCAATATCAAACCGAGTGTGTATTTTAGATTTTCTGTTATCAATTATCCTCTCCTTAATATTAAGTAATACCTGTTCCGTCGACTTGTGCTTCCGAAATCCGTATTGAATATTTGTTATAAGTTAATGTGTCCCATAAAAAGACAATATTCAGTCCAGAATAACACCTTCAAAAATTTTAGACATCACTGGTAGCACTGATATAGGACGATAATTAGAAATACTATCGATACCACCTCCTTTGTAGATCGGGTAGGTCTTTCAATTTTAATTTTTTGAGGAAATAATCCTGTAGTAAGTGAAATGTTTACAATATAAGCAAGGAGTTAAGATAATAAACAAGCTATATATTGTCACGTAGTGGTGACGGCAGTCGAAGCAGCGATGAAGACGGACGAAAGGGTCTTCTAAAAGAACTGTTTATTGGGCTGACTTGCACCCAAAATGGACTGAATCACTCGGCGGCGGCGAAGCGACAAGCGTGCTCGGCGGTCGTCGAACAGAATGCCCGCCGCTGTCGGCCGTGCTCAATTTAAAGCTGATAGCGAACATTCGAGATAAAGGGCGCAAAGTTACTAGAACATTCCGGAACAACGTAGAATCAGCTTTGCCTGGCTGCGATCAATCGAGATAAATCTAGTCGCGTCTTGCGTCGCAAACAAAGCGATAAGGTGGTGTCGCGGCAGATTTGAAAAACGAACAAACACTGCAAATATTGGCGGCAATATTTTAACTCACCAGGACTAATTTTATTCACTCCCGGAGAGACGTCATTCTTTTTACATATCAACTTCTGATTTTCGGTTGTACTCAATGGAGTCATGAATAGATTCTCTCAAAGAAGGAATACATGACATGGATTCACTTCCGCTCTCTCCGTTCATCGAATGACATGTTCCTGCCACCAAGTGTGTGCTCATGGCATTTGCTAACATTTCGCCAGCCACCACTTTGGCACCTACTGAAATTTCTGCTATCTGGGATTGAGTTTTGGTCTTCCTATTAGTCTGTTTACTACATCCCATAATTTTCTTAGGTTATTATAAATATTTTTTAATTTGTCCCGATAATATTTCTGCTTTGCTTTTTTAAGTCTGTCGTTAAAGTATTTCGAAACTTTTTATAATCAAGAAATAGCTCATGTTCATCCTTTTGTAGGAACTCATTGTATGATTTGCTTTTATTCGTAATTCGTTTGTAAAGCACACCTTGTTGATCCATGGTTTTCGTAATCTTCTCCTTAATCGATGTGTAATGGTTTCAGTGGGAAATGCAGCGTCATAACCGTTTTTCGATACAATTACAAATGTATCATAAACTTCGTCTGCATCATTTTGAATGTATATATCCAGCCAACCGCATTTACATATGAGTAGAAGTTTTGTCTAGTGGTATCATTTATTTGTGGCCTGACGGATTCTGACTTATTGCATTTTCTTTACCGCACTGTGAAGGGGAAAGAAAGAACATTAGTAGGTGATCACTTAATTCATATGAGACAAGACCACAGTTGAAATTTTGTGAATTCATATTTGTCACACAGATATCTATTAACATGGAACTGCGCTTTGTTAACCTTGATGCTGAATGTATATAGTTTACCGAGCTAAAGGTAGATAATAAGGTATGAAACTCTCTTGTGTGTCTGTTTTTTGAAATAAGATAAATATTTATGTCTCCCATAACATTGCAAGACTTCTGTTGAAAGAAAGTGGATGACAGAAATGCCTCAAAAAATTTTAAAAATCGTTCCGTTCGCCGCAATGGTGGCTGGCATATGGTGAGTACTATGCATTTCTGAATACGCATGGCTAAGTTTTCAACATCTGATATAAATGAAAAGTCTTCCAGAACCTCACTGGCTAGTGTTTCCTTGTGGTATATTGCAAGTCCACCTCCCCTCTTACGATTTCTACACATGTCCATAGACTGATAACCATAGAAATCGGATACAGCTTTGGGGTCTTGAATCCAAGTTTCAGAAAGACTTAAAACAGCGAAACATAGTGATAGAGAACCTAATAGGACGTTTTTGTCATCCACCTTATTTCTTAAGCTTCCACTGTTTATACGAAATGCAAAACACCATGCTTTTTTTGAGAATTTACTATGAAAATCAGTCTTACTTTCAAAGCTGTTTTTCGTTGGATTTAAGCAATTTTATTTAAGGCTTACTCGTTTTCAATACTGATAGCTACAGCACCTACCTCTTTTTGCACAAGTATGGCTCCATTTTTAATGCATACGTTGCGATATCCCTTGTGCTTAGTTATGGTTTTTGCCATCCAACACAACTTTTTTAAGCGTGCTGTCAAATTTTCGTTAAGGTATATGTCTTCACCCATGAGAATCTTCCTTTTTTCAAACATATTGTGTCTAATTTCCGTTCTCCTGAAGCGAAAAAGTATCTGAGGGGCCTCATCTGACCCACCCTTAATTCTGTGTACAGCTTCGATTTTCTCTTCTATTAGTGCAGGCAGTTTCAGCTTGCCAGCAAGTGATGTTACAAGCGCACGCAAGTCCTCATTGTCTTTCCATGTAACACCATGAATTTCCAGGTTGTTTCTTCGTGAGTAAAGCTCTAGTATACTCAAATTAGCTTCCATTTCGCTAAGCCACAAGTTCTTAACCGATACATATGTTTGCAAGCCAGTTACATCCTTATTTAAGTGATTGAGTTCTATTTAATGCCGATTCATAGTTTCCAGAAACTCAACATATTTTGAAGAGAAAAGGCTCATCGAAGCGTCTACGCCTTGAATTGTTTCACACTGCTTCTCTAATTTTCTGGTCTGTAGCATTCTGCATGTCAAGCTGCTCTTCCTGTATTTTTTTAACAGCATCAAGACATTTCAACACTTAATCCAACTTTGACATTCAATCAGCCAAAGATGGCTCAGTACTACCTGCAGAGCAGCTTGCATTCCGAAAACTGCTAACGTTTTGCTTTCTGGGCGAGGCAACTTTGCGAGCGAAGGAACTCGCACATAGCCATGCCTTCATTTCTTCGGGTGCCATGCTCTTTAAACGTTGTTTTTAAATCTCAGAACATTTCTTACCCACGTGGTAAACATTTCCATAGTCATTGCACTTTACACAGGCACTCTCAGCCTCTGCTTCCTTAAGGCACTTAGGACAATTTTGGTTAAACATTTTAAACAACTGAAAGGTGCAGCTGTTGAACTGCAGGCTGCTGCTTTTAAGCAGTATCCATCGTGGTGGCAAGCTGCCATTGGGTGAAGTCCTGGTGAAGTCCCTCCTCGTATCCGATGGAGTTATTGCAGCTTCTGGGACACTGCCAGTTTTTGGCCAGAGCAGCTGTCAAGATGCCATTTGCCGACAACGGAGTAGATGCGCCTCGAATGTTGTGCTCCTTGTGAAGAAGGCATTAACCCGGTTGATTCCAGTGCAGACAGAAACGCATCACGTACTCTGGCCTGCGCACTCCGCCGGCAGCCCAAAGGAATTGGTTGTGGTGCTGGCTGATAGGGCTGTTAAGTGAAGGAGGCCCGCCAGCCAGATTCGTGAAGTAATGGCGCCTTTGATATGTATGCCAGCCGCGCGAGGCACGATGCTGCCTCGTTTACGACTCAAATGGGGTAATCACGTGGGGTGAGTGCTGTTACACGTTTAACCAGGCAGTGATGCGGCTGGTTGTTTCAAATGTTTGTGGTGATGTTTATCGCAGGGGTACTAGCGGTGGCCGTTTGGCGGTGCCCCGAGGCCAGCTTTTGGCCATTATTGGTCGATCGGTTGCACCGACGAGGACGGCACTCTTTATGGAAGCAGCAAGCGAAGTAAGCATAAGTTTCAGGTTGTATTTCACAAAGCAATAATTGCAGTGGCGAATATGTGCAATTATCAACAAGTGTGAGTAAAAAGGAAAAAATGCGATTTTAGTACAACAGTTGGAAGTCGTGTAGTCATAGCGCACTGTGTACTATGTTTTTTGTATAAGTGAATGCAGAGTGTTGAATGTAAAGACGTGAAAGCTTACAACAGAGGTCTAAATACCAAGTTATAAATATGCATCAGTACCTGATTTTTCGGGAAACGCAGTGCAGCATTCAGGTCTTCCAAAGTTGGCAGATTGATACCTTGTAATCAGTGAGCCCACTACAAATGTTGTGAAATGCGAGAAACAGTGCTTACAAAGAAAGGCAAACGAATGTGGCAAGAGAACTCTGCACCAAATACAAGGCTATTTATTTGCTACCTTTTCTGAGGTTGTCTACAAGGAATGAAAGAATCAGAAGGAAAAGAAAACTAATCTATCATAGAACGCTGAAAACGACTTGAAAGGGGTGGAAGAGTGTGATAAGTACAAGTATGCTACAATAATGACGACAAGAAGCACACACAAGGTGCCACCAAACCATGAAAGCATATATTGCTTGTGTTATGCTTCGAAAGGTGAAATAACATAAAAGTAATCCTTTACCTGAGCACAAAGTTGAGAGAAATGTGATGCTGGAAAAAAAATTAAACACCAAATTACCACACAAAGACAGTATGGTTCAGTGACATAATCTGGAAGTCTCCTGCCGTTACATTTTAGTGCGCTAGTTGCACATAATATGAGCCGAATGGTGGCAACCGCGACTTTGACTGGTAACTTTAAAGTAACTTTTGCTTCCTTTGCTCTTGGCACAGTGTAACGGTGGCACGCCTGAAGCTGTTGGTAGGGCCTGTGCCCTGTCTGCGATGGCGGCAGGCGCTGGTGCAGCCTCTCCACCTGGTGCCTGAGCCCTGTCTGTGGAGGACGCAGGTAGCAATGCTGCGGGCAGATCAACTGACCTGCGCTTGAAGCTCTTTTGCACAGTAAGTAATATGTTCTAATTATGGCATGTTATTCGAGGCAAATTATTTACTCATTTGACACCAGTTCCTCGTATGTAGTCTCAGCTATGTAAGTGTGTAGTGTTCTGTGTAGATCCTGACGCTGTGCACAACAGTGTTTGCATGCAAAGTGTCAACTCCCGTGCATGTCCAAAATGCATCTTCGGCAGGCATTAAATTGTGCGGCAAAATGGGACGTTTTTTGTACACTAGCTCCATGTGTATTGTAATTTGTTATGTTATTAATTTTTACAGGAATTGAGTATTTATTATCTACTACAAGTAAGTTTTGTTAATAGATAATAGGGTTGCAAAATATCTGGATGTCCTGAATGTACTATGCTGTTCTGAAGCACCAATGGTCATGGCAGTATAGCCCAAGAGACAGGGAGTGGCAGTTCGATTGCAAGAAAATATTCATATTTAACTAAACATCACAGGGTCAGTGACAACAAAATGAAACATGACTACGATTACACACACAGCTGCATTGGAACATAAAGACCAACCAAGATGTACTTGTAAGCATGACGGAAGAAAAAAAAATTAGAAGGGACACCTAAACTCGGCCCTAACGATATGACCCAGTGGCATTAAGAGTGAACGAGTGTCTTAAAACTAACTTCTTTTATTTATGACTAGAATCTCATAAAAGTTTGCACACAGATGCCTTTTTCTCTTCTGATTCCAAAAATGTATTAATCAAGCTGATGGTCCTAGGTCAAAAGTTATCATACAAAGTCTAGAGCGTAATCACGTATTGTTAAGCAGTTTTAATGAACTTTCGCAATGAATTTTGTTGTTTTTATTTTTAATTGCATGAACTGATAGCCGGAGTGTTCCCATAATTGATGAAATTCTTCGTTTTTTGTTTAAAGGCATGTCATCCTGATATATTACGTTGAGAGTAAAAGGTTGCAGAATTTGACACTGTAACCCATTAAGCTAATTGCGTATAGGTATTTATGCGTGGCCTAAACAAGTAAAGTAAAAATGTTATCAGATACCTTATTTCTCTCCAAAGAAAATGGTGTCAAGGTTATTCGTGTGAGACAAAATGAAGTGATCGAAATCCTGCATAAGGCTGAGGAGATCGACCAAAAATGTGAAACTGAGAAAAATGCATTTGAAGTTTGATCATACGTTATAAGATGAATGGTCGGTAGCTTCACTGTGATATATCGCACCAAAAATGACAAGTTTTTTTATTTCCACTGTCTTCATATTCTAAATATGTCAACCAAAACTGATGATATCACAGACAGCCCAAGGTCAAGATGGCAAAAGCCATTAGGAATTCAGCAAAATTTTTGAACTTGAAATCTAGCGAAGACAGTGGCAATACTTTTTAATGTCTTGCCAGTTATTATATCAGGGCTGCAAAAGCTCAGTAATTAAACAGTTCCCGTCCATGATGACGATGATTTGCACTTGACATCGGCTGTAGCCCGGAGTGGTTAATATTGGTGATCTACACCTGCCCTGGGCTGTAGTCCGGAGACCTGTCTCCACTGTGCCTCCTAGAGAGATCTTTTTTTGTAAGCATTATTGCTCAAAAAGGCTGTTGCTTCTTCTTAAGCCTTCTCTGGTCCTTTTCAAGGCTGCGACGAAGGATGTTGCAGCCTGCAGTGTAGCTGAGGTTGCGTTGGCGACTTTGCACCCATTCCGGGCTTGATCATGCTTGCGTGTTCTGTGCGCGCAGGCATCTTCTCCGCTGTGTAAAACATCGTGTCGTGTAGACAAAACGTGCTGTGACCGGGCCTGGATTCTGGAGCAAATTGATCAGGTGTTGGGACAGGCGACGCTAGCCGAGCCTCCGAACAATCCTCATCCGGCACGGTCGAACATCGCACAGGCGACGAAGCAGGCAACGCTCGCTGTAACTTCGAACAGTCCTCATCCGGCACGGTCGAACGTGGGACATACGATGAGGCAGGCGACGCTGGCTGTGGCTGCAAACAATCACCCGGCACGGTCTAACGTCCCGACGTCAAACCGTGCTTCACGTTGGGCGGGCGACGCTTTCTCCGGTACGTACTACGCGCCGTCTTCTTCAAACGTGCGTCTCCTGGCATCAGTTACTTTGCACTGACAAAGTGTGCGACGTAGGAAAAAGAAACCGCAAGGAAGATATCGAGAAACTTCGCTAAGCGAGCGCTACGCAAATAGAGACGCGGTTAAAAGCGCAAAACGAGAACCACGGCGGCACCAAAAAAGAGAAAAAAAAACAAAATATCGTGCCGGCCGCGTCGGTCAATGGTAGACCTCGGACGAGAGGCTTGCCTTGCGCGCACGCCCTCCAGCCAATTAGTGGCCAAGGAAAGGCCTTCAGAAAACCGGCTACTGTGGTCGTTCTCATTGACTGACGCTTTTTTAAAATGCAACAAAATGCGCACAAAGAAACAAGCTTCAATATAAACCTAAGAGGGTGCCAATCGGCTAGAAGCGTCGCCCGCGGCACGCGCGGGAAGTTCAAACAAATTTTGCCTGTTTCGGTGCATTTCGTGGCTCCCGTGATGTTTTGAAAGTCGATTTTGTCGTATTTCCTGATCGAATTAAGTCTTAATATTTTGAGGGCAGGTACTTGAAAGTACAAACATTTCTAAAATGCCTTTATCTCAAAACCGACGTTTTGGCCATATTTGGCCATTCTAAGACCCGCGTCCCACTTAACAGATTATGTCAGCAACTTGTGGTACTCTTTGCACATCACTTCACCTTGGTAGCACAAACATGGTCACTTATGCGTGATTCATAATTGTCTACTTGACATTCATAGATCGTGGCGAGTTTTCATCTCACTTCTGGCACAGTTGTGCAGCGGTTAAGCAATGTGTTACTGCCCAGGCAGGTGGCTGCTCGCAGCACAGCCACTGGTGGGGCTTCTGAGGTCTCGGTTGTCCTCTGCAAGCAGCCTCTCATGACCAGTCATTAATCTGAAAGCTGAAAGCTACTACTTGCAGTGCTAGCGAGGTTGCCCCCAGTGGCAGTGTGCAGGTTGCGATGACAATGCCACTTGATGCATGTGGCAGGTGGGTCACCTGCTTTTTTGCTCACAATGCCGACAGCACACATGCAGCCTTTCCTGCAGAATGAAAAACTTATTGTTATCGCCTTCAAATGCAGAGTCGTTTTTGTACTGCCATTACGTTGTGAACAGTCGGTAAGCGTAGGTTGATTTGAATTGCACTTTGCAGCAAATGACAAATGCTAGGAGGAACACTCGGAAAAATGCGACCTATCACATGCACTGGTATGTTTTGTACTTATGATGGCTGCAAGGTGTGAAGAAATTTTCGGTGGTTTTTGGGAAGTCCTGTGTACCGTGATTTAGGATGTAATAGGGGCTTCATGAGTGTGAGATCTTCACATTTTGCCAGTCGTTGCTAGGAGTGGCAATACTTTCTCCTTGTCCGCAGCAGTCTAGTTCTGGTTATACATCTAGCAGTTATGGGCAGAAGTTTAACTCATTAAATGTAGCATGATATGTTGCCTTACACAGGTTTACGTCTGCTTATCAATGAAGAATTTTCATTCAACTTTCGTTGCCTTTTACAATGGCAAACATTAAGAGTCGTTGCTGTATTTATTGGTTTGGTCTGTGTCATGTGTGAAAAGAAATGTTATAGTTAAGGCTGACATCTGGTCCTTTTTGTCACTGCCTTTCTTAGAAAATTTCATAGTGGCTCAACACTGAACATCTCGTTTCTCATAGCAAAACACAAGCTTACTCACTGGAATGAGTTCCTGAATAAGGTCTAGAATGAGCTCGTGGAAAAAAAATCGAGCAACTAATCAGTGCTAGCAATCAATTTTTGGTAGTGCATGAATGCATTGTAGTACTGGACGGTGCAGCTTCTGGTGAGGCATTTTTTTGATGACTGAATGTTCTTATGCTATCACAAGCCAATTGAGTGAGATGACATGAATGGCTGCATGGAACATAATATGGGCTTTGAGGCGAGGAATGAGGGCTGGGGGGGGGTTTCAGTGATATCAGACAGCCTTGAAGGGCGTAGACGTGCCCTCACTGTGCAAGTGTAAAACGACCTGTAGGCTCCCTTGAAGGGCGTAGACGTGCCGTCTGTGTGCAAGTGTAAAACGACCTGTACGCTCCCTTTTAAAGGTATGCAAATCGTATTACTAGTTGACGCAACGGTGTATTTCGGAGGCGGTAGAGTATGCTACTGAATAACAGTCTGGATCTCTGCTGCTTTTTTAATGCAGGATAGACTGTGTACTGTTTTATTATACTGAGGTAAAGAAATAGCTAGTGCTGCTACTACTGTGCCAGCATAACGGTCGGTAAATGCTTTAAGCTGGCAGTTGTAGTTTGAAGATATATATGCAAGCCGGGAAACGAGCTGGTAGTGTGTCCTTTTTGAATGCGGAATATTTTGAATGTGTGGAATTGAATTTGCTTGCAGAATATTGAGACATGATAGATGGTATCACTTCTTAATGAAGTGCGCAAAAATAAAGACAGAAAAGTTTGAGGACAAGCTGTCCCATTTGTCACACTTGCTTGCGTGTTTTCTTTTTGAAAGTGGTAGGTTTGACATTGATATGGGTGAATCAACCTGTGACGTTTACGTATAGCACTGCCAATTGTATAAATCGATTTATTTCCGGCGCCATTTCGTTTTCAGTTTCAGAAGTTGAATGATAGCTATGGCGAGTAATTTTTGTTCAGGTCACATGAAGCAAGAAACAAACAATATAACTGCTGATACATCCTGTGTTGTCATTCAAGCTATTAAAGCATGCCCGTATAACTGCGTAGCTCAAATTAAAACTAGGCGTTAGTGTTTATCAAGACGTTTTCGTGTGACCTAAATGCCAACTGCATTTCGCAGTCGCCATTCTGTTGATGAAACGGTAGAGTCACGAAGTCAATCTGTTTGCAGTGTTTTAGCGTGCTATACATGAATACCGTGGGTACATCATGTATATTATAATGTAATAAATGATTTGCAGTAATAAAACATAGAGGCAAAAGTGTAGTGTCTGAGGTCCTTTAATAAAGAACAGTCTTTCTGGTATGTCAAGGTTTTGTGTACAAAAACTGGTAACCATGAAGGATGTCGCTGCTGGCAGGAATGTGAAATGAATCTTGGTGTGCTGTCACGCAAAATAAAATTTAGAGAAATCTTTCCTTCACATTTCAAGCTTCTAGCTTTCAGTGTTAATTCGATTTACCAACACAGTCCTCTCTTTCTGTTTCTCAGTGGCGTATGCAACCCTGATACCTTGCTCTATATATTCTGCAAAGTACAGGCACACTGCATGGTTATTGTCAGCCATAAGATTGCTTGAACAACTGTATTTGAAACAACGATAGAAATTACTGTTATGGAGAACAATCATTGCATGTGTCATGTTTCAAGAATGCCTAAGGGCCAAAACTAGAGGAAAAAATGTATGGCAACCCACCGCGGTGGCTCAGTGGTTAGGGCGCTCGGCTACTGGTCCAGAGTAGCCGGGTTCCAAACCGACTTCGGCAGCCGCGTTTCGATGGAGGCGACACGCTATGGTATCCTGTGCTATGCATTTCAGTGCATGTTAAAGATCTCCAGGTGATCGAGAGAGAGAGAAAAAACTTTATTGGCGCCAAAAATTGGTCGATTCAGCGGGACCCGGGTGTCTTCATGTCGAAGTTCCGAGTCTTCCAGGGGTGGTGCCCTTATTCCAGGGCCCCACTGAGTCTTGCTACTTCATACGCGCGCTGGACCAGTCCTTTTTGGACCGCCAGCACGCTGCTGGTGAGCAGGCTCTCCCACTGTTCCGCATTGGGCTCTTTTAGTTTATGGAATGAATAATTGTTTCACACTCCCATGTAATATGGTATTAAGTGGGGGTGGCTTTACACCACTTCCATATGTCCGCGTACTGGTTCGGAAACATTTTGTAAAGTATGTGTAAGTTATGAAAGCATCCTGTTTGCAGTCTACGCCAACCGACTGCCTCATATTGCGTTAATAGCTGGTGTCGTGGAGGATATGATATCTTCTGTCCTCTGTACTGATTTAGGTTTTCCGCGTACGATGGTTCCACCGTTGTGGTGGGCTCAGGGTCACTTGATGTATCTGCTCGGTTGTTAAGCTCGCGAGCTAGATCGTTGGCCCTCTGATTCCGTCACCCCGGTGTGCCCCGGCATCTAGAAAATTTTGTGCTGAATTTCTTTTTTCGGGGGTCCCGCCTGGAGGATGACGCGTAGCGCTCCCTTGCTGATCCTACCGTTAATGTAGTGCCTGCATGCTTCTTTGGAGTCAGCGACTATTGTGAGAGATTTATTTCTGCGGTATCCTTCAGCTACTGCTAGCGCAAGAGCAGCTTGTTCCCCCTCGGATACTCTGCACCCGCTCTGTGATATACTAGTGACCACGTCCCCTTGATGGTTCACCACCACCGATACTACTCTGTGTTCCTTCGTGTTTCTGTTCCATCGATGCAAAGCCGCATCTGTGTATACTACATTTGTTTTTCAGCCAAGTGCTTTTCTACACATTCTGCTCTCTCAGCTCTTCTCCCTGCGTGCAGATTAGGGTCCATGTTGAGAGGGATTGGGCAAACCCTCTGTGTTTGGCGAATGTTAGCACGTATGCCCGCAACCCTATCTGCCACTTCTTCACTTAAGTAGCCCAGCCTTCGGAGGAGCGCTCGGCCGGTGGTTGACTGCTGGAGCCTGTACATTTGGGCCCCTATTCGAGCTTCCTTTAGCTCGTCAAACGTATTGTGGACTCCCAACTTGAGGAGCTTCTTGTTTGACGTATTTCTTGGTAGATTTAGGGCCGTCTTGAAAGCCTTCCTGATTAAAGTGTCTGCTTGTTCCTTTTCGTGCTGTGTCATCTTCTGGTAGGGGAGTGAGTATGTTATGCGGCTGACCGCCAGGCTCTTGAATAACTTGATCGTGTCACTCTCCATGCCAAATCTTCTCTGTGATACTCTGGTGATCATTCTGCTGACCTGTTGCATTGATTGTTGGAGAAGGCTTAGGGTGTGGCGGCACTTCCCGCCTCCCCTTCAATTTTTATGTTCTATTTTTCTTTGGATGGTCTCTTGCCCACTCGTAGAATTTCCGACTTCTCGTTGGAGCATGCCAGGCCTCTCTCTCTGACGTAGTTGTCCACGCATGTGGCTGCCTGCTGCAGGAGATCTTGTTTTTGCCCTGGGGAGCCCTGGCTGATCCAGATCGTTATAACATCGGCGTACGTAGCGTGCTGTATTCCCTCTATCTGGCTCAGCTGTCTGCCTAGCGCAATCATGGCTATGTTAAAGAGGACCGGCAAGGTCATTGAGCCTTGCGGGGTTCCTTTGTTTGGTGTTTCGAAGATCTTGCTGCGTAGGTCCCCCAGTCCAACCGTAGCTGTGCGGTTTGACAGGAAGGCCCTTACGTAGTCGTGTACTCTTCTTCCGCAGTTGGTCGTAGTTAGCCCTTCCATGATGGCGTCATGGCTGACGTTATCGAACGCGCCCTTGATGTCCAATGCCATGATGATGTTCTCTCCTGTTTTGGGGGCGGCTTCTGCGACTTCCTCCTTGATCTGTAACAGGATGTCCTGCGTCGATAGATTTGTTCTGAAGCCGTACATACTGTGCGGGTAGAGATCTTCATCTTCCAGGCATTGTTGTATTCTCCTTGTGATGACTCTCTCAAAAAGCTTTCCTAGGCACGACGTGAGCGAGATAGGGCGCAAATTGTTTATCTCCAACTTCTTGCCTGGCTTGGGAATCGTCACAACTTCTGCATGCTTCCAATCCCGTGGCAGTGTGCCTTCTGTCCACAGTGTATTGAGGTAGTCTGTGAGTTGCATCCCCGCTTGATCGCTGAGGTTGAGAATTAGCGACTTTATGATTTTATCGGCTCCTGCTGCTGCGTTTCTGGTAACCGCCCTGATGGCCGCATAAACCTCTTCATTGGTTATCGGCCTGTTGAGGTGCGGGTTCTCCTCCCCTTGATATTCTCCTTGGTATCCTTGCGGCTTGTCTGTGCCATAGCACTTCTTCTTGACCGCCTCCAGGACTCTTCATCTGGCTCTTTGCTGTTGTGGATCAGCCTCTGGATTGCTTTCCCACTTTCTGCTTTGGTCTTTGTTGGATCCATGAGGGCTTTGAGTATCTTCTGCGTTCTGGCCGTGCTAAGGGTGCCGTTCAAAGAGCTGCTAAACTGCTCCCACCCCTATCTGGCCAGGTGTGCCGCATACTCTTCTGCCTTCTTGGTGACCTCTGCGATCTTGAGCCGTAGCTTCCTGTTAAGCTTCTGTCTTTTCCATCTCTTTGTGAGCCCTCCCTTTGCTTCCCATAGCTTAAGCAGCCTCGGATCCACTTCCGGTGTGACTTCCGTTCTGTCTATCTCTTGCGTGTTTTGTTCCTGCAACTCTTTCACCTGCGTGCTCCATTCTTCTATTGAGGTGACTGCGCCTTGCATCTGCCCACAATCGGCCCGGAAAGCGTCCCAGTCATTTATGTGGGCGGTTCCAATCTTTCTTTTAGTATTATCTGCTTCAAAAGTGACCTTGATTACATAGTGGGCACTTCCCAGGTTCTCCAGGTTATCGAAATTATTCCGCAGACCTCCACTATAGCACCTTTCTTCCTTTCTTCTCTTAGTCCCTCCTTTATGCCTTCCCTTGCAGCGCTGCTGCCAATATGTGATGGGCATGGCAGTACAGCAGCAATGACCACGTCCGCTCACCTGCGTCAGCTGTTTGTTGCGCAGGTACTGGTGCTTGCGTTTGTACCACTAGGTCCTACTGATGGTCTCCACGTCGGCATAGAGGGGGCCATGGGCGCCTCAGTCCTCCCAGCACCGCCACCTTTACGTGTTGTCGCTCGGATCCACTTCCCTGCCCGGCTACGATCGTCTGATCCAGATCAACACATCCAGTGTTTTGGTCTCCCCCGCTGTCCGTGTGGCCCATGTTGGACTGCAGTAGCAGCAGTAGCAACTCTGCTATCTGGATGAATGTGGCCTCGAATTGCTTCCTGCACTCTCAGCATTGATCATCAGCATAGGTACTACTACCACATCAACCTGTGAATGCCATAAAAAGACCACTCTACTATCCCTCACCTTTTATGGGCTAGGCAGCACAGCACGGATGGCCACGTCTGCTCACCTGCGTCGCCCCTTTGTTGCGAAGGTAAATTACTGCTACCCACTATTTGCAAAGCATACCAGTCATGCTGCATTGCTTGTGCTGCCAAGCCCACAGTGTTGTTTAGCGATTGCTTATGACTGTCTCAGTGTCATCCATCAGTTACTAATATTGGCAGGTGAAGTCGAGGAAATTCCCAGACCTAACACCGGCTCTACTGATACATCAGATGAAATAATAGAAGCCTTGAATGGAATACGTTTTGGGCAAGCAGCTTTGTTAGGCGAAATGTAAAGCATTTTTTGGATAAATTCTCAGAGTGATAAAACATTAGAAGAAATCAAAGCAACGCTCGTCACAATTGAAGAAGATTGTGCATTTATTGCCGCAATTCAGAAAGATGTTGCCGATTTGCTACCGTTTGCAGAACAAAATTAAGGTGAAATTGCAAATTTAACTTCCAAAATAGCTAATATTGAGGATAGATCCCACAGAAACAATTTATTATGTTTCAGCTTGTCAGATACTGACAAAGAAATATGGGCCGAATCAGAAAAGTTGGTTTCATAGTTGTGTAGGGACAAACTCAACGTCACAATCAGCCCTATGGTTGTTGAAAGAGTGAAGAGGCTTGGAAAGTTTCAAAATAACAAGAATTGGCCAATCATCAATAAATTCGCTCACTTTAAAACTGGAGACAAAGTTCTTTCTTGTATTAAGATACTAAAAAACCATTGACTACAGAATCTCGGAAGACTACTAATAACATACTCTCTTTTTCAGGAAACAGTAGAATTTGCGAAACTCCATACAGAAACATACAAACTCTGCTGTAATAAACTAAACATTGATAACACTGTTTATATTTTCTACTATGCTTAACAGAAAGTTGTCCCCCGCACGCCATAGCTACTCCACAAACCTCCCGTCGGCCCGAAGCTGAGCTTCTTGTCCTTCCTCTATACTAACATCCGAAGCCTAGTGCCCAAACTTGCCGCACTTTTATGTCCTGTGCGCACAATAGATAGCAGTATAATCATACTCACTGAAACTTGGCTAACATCATCTGTACGTGACTCCCAAATACTTTCCATTTTTCTTAACTGCACTAATTTCCATCGCGATAGAACAAAGAGAGGAGGAGTAGGCGTGTTAATAGGAACCCATGATTCGCTTCGTTGTTCTGAAATTAAAACTTCCATCTCTCTAGAAATATTATTCATTCAGTACCACGTGTCATTTCCACCCATAATCATTAGCGTTTGCTATCATCCACCTGATTTAACTGATTCTTTTGTTGCTAATTTCCAAGAAGCATTTCGCATGTTAACCGTGGCTCACCAGCATAACCCCATTGTTCTTTTTGGCGACTAGCTTTCCTGCAATAATGTCACGGATCTCCCTGGAGAAAACTCGGACCGAAAGAATGGACTAGTTGACATGTGTGCCCACACAGACGCACATTTATTACACCCTACATGACACACGATGCAGCGATGGACGATGCAGCGATGGCCTAGAGGTAGAACATCCGCCTCGCGTGCAAGAGGACCGGGTTTCAAATCCTGGTGCCGCGCAATTCTCCACCGGGTTTTAAAAAAATCCGCGTGTCGATGGAATTGCGTAACCAGGCCTGGAGTGCGGCCTGATCTCGGTTACCAGAACCGACAACGCACTCTCTCACCAGAGCAGGATTTGGCCACCCTGGTGCAGTACTTGGCCACAACCTTCTATGATCAAACCAATTAACCCTCGGCCCTCAGTCCCCAGCGGCTGCAGAGCAACTGACCACGGCGGCGGTCAGACCTGTGACGCAGCGGAGGGTGCTAAGAATCTCTGGCTCCGGACAGGACGCCATTTAAATCTGAACCTGGCAACGTTTAACGCTAGAACTTTAGCTAGTGAGGCTAGCCTAGCAGTGCTGTTTGAGGAACTAGCGGGAATTAAATGGGATGTGATAGGGCTTAGCGAAGTTAGGAGGACAGGTGAGGCGTATACAGTACTAAAGGACGGACACATACTGTGCTATCGCGGGTTAGAGGATAGACGAGAACTAGGTGTGGGATTCCTCATTAATAAGGATATAGCTGGCAATGTAGAGGAGCTCTACAGCATTAACGAGAGGGTGGCAGCTATAGTAATTAGGCTGAATAGGAGGCACAAGCTGAAAGTGGTGCAAGCCTACACACCCACATGCAGCCATGATGACCAGACCGTTGAAAGTTTCTATGAGGACGTGGAATCGGCAATGAATAAAGTAAAATCGCAGTACACTGTACTGATGGGCGACTTCAATGCGAAGGTGGGCAAGAAGCAGGCTGACGACCACGCAGTAGGTGACTATGGGATAGGCTCTAGAAATAGCAGGGGAGAGTTATTAGTCGAATTCGCAGATAGAAATAATTTACGGATCATGAACACCTTCTTCCGCAAACGAGAAAACAGGAAGTGGACCTGGAAGAGCCCCAATGGTGAGATTAAAAATGAAATCGACTTCATACTATGCGTTAAACCTGAAATCGTTCAGGATGTGGCCGTCCTCGGAAAGGTGCGTTGTAGCGACCACAGAATGGTAAGGCCTAGCATTAGCTTAGACTTGAAGAGGGAACGGAAGAAGCTAGCGAAGAAGACCATTAACGAGCTGGCGGTAAGAGGGAAAGCACAGGAGTTTAGGATAGCGCTGCAAAACAGATATTCGGCTTTAACTGAGGAAGATGATCTTGATGTTCATTCAATGCACGATAATCTGACATCGATAATTACGGAGTGCGCAGTAGAAGTAGGCTGTAGGACAGTTCGGAAAGATAACGGGAAGCTATCTTAGGTGACGAAAGATCTGATTAAGAAGCGCCAAAACATGAGGGCATCTAACCCTACCGATAGAATAGAACTAACGGAGCTATCAAAGTTAATAAATAAGCGCAAGGTAGCCGACATAAGGAAGTTTAATATGGAGAGAATCGAGCATGCTATAAAGAACGGAGGTAGCCTAAAACAGTGAAGAGGAAACTAGGCATAGGTAAAAACCAGATGTATGCATTAAGAGACAAGCAGGGCAATGTCATTAGCAATATGGATAAGATAGTTAACATAGCCGAAGAGTTCTGCACAGACCTGTACAGTAGCCAATGTAATCAGAGCGTTAATGAGAAAGACAGCAGTGCACAGCAATGCGTCATCCCGCCAGTAACGAAAGATGAAGTAAAGAAAGCCTTAGAAGCAATGAAAAGGGGAAAAGCAGCTGGGGAGGATCAGGTAACAGCAGATCTGTTGAAGGATGGAGGGGACATCGTGCTAGAAAAACTAGCCACCCTGTATACTCAATGCCTTATGACCTCGACCGTACCAGAAGCTTGGAAGAATGCAAACATTATCTTAATTCATAAGAAGGGAGACGCCAAGGACTTGAAAAATTACAGGCTAATCAGCTTACTATCCGTTGCCTACAAAGCATTTACTAAGGTAATCGCTAATAGAGTCAGGACAACGTTAGACTTCAAACAACCAAATGATCAGGCAGGCTTTCGTAAAGAATATTCCGCAAAAAATCATATTCACACTATCAATCAGGTGATAGAGAAATGCGCAGAATATAACCAACCTCTATATATAGCTTTCATTGATTACGAGAAAGCATTTGACTCAGCGGAAACCTCAGCAGTCATACAGGCATTGCGTAATCAGGGGGTAGAAGAGCCTTATTTCAAATTACTGGAAGATATATACGGCAACTGCACAGCTACTATAGTCCTCCATAAAGTCAGCAATAGAATTCCAATAAGGAAGGGCGTCAGGCAAGGAGACCCGATCTCGCCAATGCTGTTCACCGCATGTGTACAGGAGGTATTTAGAGGCCTGAATTGGGAACAGTTGGGAATAAGAATAAATGGATAATACCTGAATAATCTGCGATTTGCTGATGACATTGCCTAGCTGAGTCACTCAGGAGGTGAACTGCAAATCATGATCAATGAGTTAGACAGGCAGAGCAGATCGATGGGTCTAAAAATTTACATGCAGAAAACCAAGGTAATGTCCAACAGCCTAGCAAGGGAACAGCAGTTCATAATTGGCAGCGAGAGCCTAGAAATTGTGACGGAATACGTCTACTTAGGGCAGGTAGTGACAGCTGATCCGGATCATGAGAGGGAGATAACTAGAAGGATAAGAATGGGGTGGAGCGCATATGGCAAATTCTCCCAGATCATGAGTAGCAGTTTACCAATTTCTCTCAAGAGGAAAGTGTACAACAGCATAATCTTACCGGTACTCACCTACGGGGCAGAAACGTGGTAGCTAACGAAAAGAGTTCAGCTTAAGTTAAGGACAACGCAGCGAGCCATGGAAAGAAAAATGATAGGTGTAACGTTAAGAGATCGGAAGCGGGCAGAGTGGGTGAGGGAACAAGCACGGGTTAATGACATCCTAGTCGAAATCAAGAGAAATAAATGGGCTTGGGCAGGGCATGTAATGCGAAGGCAAGATAACCGCTGGTCCTTAAGGGTAACGGAGTGGATTCCAAGAGAAAGTAAGCGTGGCAGGGGGCGGCAGAAGGTTAGGTGGGCGGATGAGATTAAGAAGTTTGCAGGCAAAGGGTGGATGCAGCTGGCAAAGGATAGGGTTAATTGGAGAGACATGGGAGAGGCCTTTGCCCTGCAGTGGGTGTAGTAAGGCTGATGATGATGATGATGATGACTTGACAAAACACATGACAAAACACAAATCATAAAAATACATACGACCCGGGAACACTGCTAGCACCGTCTACTATTAGCGTTCTACTGTTATTGGTCGGCGTTCGTGCTCAAGGTTGGTTTGATGCGGCTGCGGCGTTGTATGAATCCAGTAGCCGGCGTCAAGGCGGCGTTCGACGTGCTTTGGCTGGCGTCGCTAGCTGCGTCGTATAAGCTCCCGGTCCAAGTACCCGTGGAGCTGATGCCGGTGTTGTTGGCGTTGGGGGCACCACCTGGATGGGTGGCAACAGTGTTGGAGACACCCCTCGCCGTAGCAGGTGGTAGCGTCCTACGTTGACTCCCCGGAACGGGCTCAGGCACGGCAGGAAGTCCACGATGCGAAGCCGTACAAAGCGAGGTCACGGTAGCAGTAGCCAGCGTCGCTCTCTTCCAGCCGAAGCGTCCCTGAACCGCCGGAGCCTCCGCTTCTCTGTTCTTCCCCTCGTGCTTCGCTCTCCCTCTCCCTTTTTAGCCTTGATGTTAGTCCACGTAAGCCTTGTCGTCGTCTTCTCTTCCTTCAATACTCCACCAACCATCTCTCTCCACCTCACCGAATGCTTCCTCTTTATTCTTTGGTTAATCCACGTCATCTTCTTAACCCCTCTTTCCTTCATAATTTTATTTTAGACTCCGTATTATATGTGACAAGGGCCCCCTCTCTCAAGATCTTTTCCATGAAAACTGCTCACGTCATACTCATCTTCAAGCCATCCAGCCAACCGACTATCTTCTGTAGTGATTTTAGACCCAGCACACAACAGACCGCAGATGTCCAGCACACACCAAGAGCACACCACTATCTTAGCATACCAATCTACGTTTTCAGAACACTAACACTCCACTGCCGTTGTCCGTACAGAGTCCTTAATAAACATGTTGGTGTCGACAACACACTCTCTTGTATAATCACAACACAAACAACAGCAAGAGCGGCAACCACAACAAAAAGATACATCCCCGAGATACCAAGAGCTGTTTAGTTAGCTCTATCTGTATACAAGTCTATTTGTAACATATGACCTTCGTTTTGCCTGGCCCTTCAGAAAACATCTCCCCCTTGATTTGTAATAGAGCTGTGGTCGTCTGTCTTCATTCACATTGGGCTTCATTAGTGCCTCATTACCTCCTGCATATTCTTCCCACTGCACGTAGGCGGTTTGGCAGCATTACCTGTTTCCTCGGAAACTACTGCACATGTTATCTTGGGGCCGTACCGCCGTACGGGACCTCTTTCTTCATAATTCTTCAACATATTTACATGGAAAACCTTTTTGTGTCATCTATCAGTATCTCATAATCCGTGTCATCTTTCTTCCGCGTCACAAGGTAAGTGCCCTTCCATTGCATCAGTAAATTATTATGATCCGTCGGTAGCAGGATGAGAACCTTGTCGCCCGGATTAAGATTCCTGTGAGTGGTTTTCTTCTCATAGCAGCCCTTATAGCGTTCGCGCGCCCTTTCCAGGCCTTGATTTGCAAGCCTGCATGTTTCCTCCATGTTGTCCCGCAACTAAAAAACGTATGTTATGTTGTCTTGAAATCTGATGCAATTTTCATATCAGCCCACAGCTTCTTGAGTATTGTAAGTGGACCTCTAACGGTTCTCTCATACAACATCTCGAAAGACGAGAAACCAAGACTCGTTTGCGGTACTTCGCGGTAGGCGAGAAAAAGAGCTGGGAGATATCTATCCCAATCAGTAGGACACTTCTGGCACATTTTTGTGATCATATTTTTGCTGGTGCCGTTGAACCGCTCTACAAGCCCATTACACATGGGATTTTAAGGCGTCGTCAGTACTTGCCTTACTGACAAAAGGCGGTTAACCTCCTTCATTAGTTCCGATGTGAAGTTCGAGCCCCGGTCACTAAAAACTTCCCTCGGGACCCCATAACGCGAAAACATTTCCACAAGACCCTCCGCCACTTGGATACTGTCAATAGTTCTCAGTGGAATAGCATCAGGATAGCGAGTGGCGACGTCAGCCAGAGTAAGCACATATCTATTGCCTTTGGCGGATATTGGGGAGATTGGTCCACCAATGTCAGTAGCCACTCGCTGAAACGGTAGGTCAATGGCTGGCATCTTGCCTAGAGGTACGCGACCAACTCTTCCCTTCGGAACTGTGCGCTGGCACAGGTCACATCAGCGAACAAAGCGCTAAACGTCACTCTGAACAGCAGGCCAAAGGAACTCCTGGGTGATCCTAGACACCGTTTTTTTACACCCTGGTGTCTGACCATTATGGCGTCATGTCCTAACCGTAGCACGGTGTCTCGCATATCTCTCGGTAACACAAGTTGTTGTACCCGCCTTCCTGTACTAAATTTGCATTCCCTGTGCAGAAGACCATGTACCAACTGATATTCGAATGATGTACGACTCTTCTTTCTTTTCACTTTTTCCTCAACTATTTTGAAGCAGGCTTTCAAGCTCTGGTCTTCTTTTTGCCTAATTGCAATTTCGCCCGGTGTTACGCTCAGGTACATTGTAACAGGAGCAGAGAACGGACACTGCGTTGCTCGGGCTGTCACTTCAGTTCTTGTCTCCACTGCAGACGAGAAACTGACTGCACCCGTCAGAGCTGTCATGGGCCTTTTCCTCCTTTGGGTGTTCAACGTCGAGCTTCCTCCACTCGGGATCTGGGTCTTCGACACTTCTTGTACCCGTAATGTTTCCCAAGATGAGATGGTAGATGGGTTGGTCTGCGCATTTTGCCACTACCTGCCCAGTATAATATGACGTGAACACTAGAATCCTGGCTATAGGAAGGTACCTTACTGTGCTATCTACAAGAGTGATCGCCGACGCTTCCCCTGTAAGATCCTCGTCCTTCACGAGGCTTCTCCGAACCAAAACTGTGTTTGCTCCGCTGTCTCTAAGCACCAATATAGACGGTCCCCTATTTGCCCAACCATCACCGGCATTGCTGCTTTCGACATGGGCGTTCCACTCACCATCTCATTTTCCAGCGGCGTTAGCTCTCCTTTTTCACCTGTGGTACTTCAGGTGGTGTGATAAGTTCTACCCAAGAGTCGACAACGCATGCAGCTCAATCCTGCGTTCTGTATCGGCACTCATCTAGAGTTTGACCCCTCCTCTTACAACATTGACACACGGCCTGTGCTTTTTGGGCAGAGCTATTAGTCCGACAGTCAACTGCACGGTGTCTCACCTTGCCGCAGAGAAAACATCTTACTAGCGCCTTAGATGCACCGCCATATACACTTGGATTCGCGCATCTGTCTCTAGGATCTTTTGGTTTGGGTTTCCTCTTTTGCCTTACTCAACTTTCTTAGCCCTTGATCCTCAAGGAATTGGTCTGCAGTGTCCGCGAACTGTTCCCGTGAACACAACTTTCTTTCAGGAATAGCGCTAGATATAAGCTGCAGCATGTTAAAAATTTCTCTGTGACCAGCTTGTCACGCACCCTTGGTCATAGCAGGTAGTAGCTTCCTCCGTTGACTCCCCGGGACGCGCTCAGGCACGGCAGGAAGTCCACGGTGCGGAGCCTTAGAACGCGAGCTCGCCGGAGCAGTAGACGGCTCGCTATCTTCCATCCGAAGTGTCCCTGACCCGCCGGTGCCTCCGCTTCTCTGTCCCCCCCCCCCCCCCCCCGTGCCTCGCTCTCCATCGCATTTTATAGAATTTGCGTTAGTCCACGTAAGCCTTGTCGTCGTCTTCTCCTTCTCTTCTCCTCCATCATCTCCACCTCACCGAATGCTGCTGCCTCTTTATTCTTCGGTTAATCCACGTCGTCTTCTTAACACCTCTTTCCTTCATAATTTTATTTTAGACTCCTTATTATATGTTCTTTTCGATAACTTTAGCTTTCTGCAATAAGCTGGTTCGATCTTTCCTCCACAACATGTAAAGATAACCTCGAAAGTGATTTTTCCAACACGTGCCTAACCTTTGGTCTGTCCCAACTTGTATCAAACCCGGCAAGACAAAGAAATCATTCATGCAGCATACTTGACGTCGTGTTAACTTCTCACTGTGATAACGGCTCACAGGTACTTCATTTACCAGGGCTCAGTGATCATTCCGTAATTAAATCCAGTTGTCAGGCACGAAAAAATACCAAAAACATTAACACTGTACGACAAAGGTAACTGTGAAGCCATTAATTTCGAACTAGCTGTTTTCTGCTTGTCGTTTCTCCGAAATGTTTCAGAAGGATCAGTCGAAGGTAATTGTTGACTTGCCAGAAAGAAGATGCATCAAACAACAGATAAACACATCCCTACTATCACCGTCACCGAAAAACCATTGTCGGCATGGCTCAACAAATACCTGAAATGCCTCACAAACAAAAAGAAGACTTTTTCGATGTATAAGATGCTTTGACACCGCATATGCTTGGGTAAGGTATTATTCAGCAGAAGAAACATACTTATCGTTATCAGGTAAAACTAAATCTACATTTTTCGCGTCTTTCCTACATTCTTTGTTGCGTGCCAGCCCCCGCAAGTTCTAGAAAACTATAAACCCATCACATTCTAACCTCCAACATTACATGACGACAAAAACCTTATTCTGGAACACGAGTCTAGCCATGTTCTTAACTTTTTTCTTCGGTTTTACAAGCGAACCCGACGGTGAGTTATCGAAATTCTTAGGTCTCGGCCACCGAGTTATGCCACAGATTACATTTGATGCTAATGGCATCAGGAAAATTATTGAATCACGGAAACTTACATCTTCATGTGGTGTTGAAGGCATAAATTCTAAAGTCCTAAAAATACTAAAAACGTTGCAAGCATAATATTATGCCACCTCTTTCAGCAGTCGATATCAACAGGTGTCCGACAAGGTTGGAAAGTTGGCAAGTTGATTCCAATCTCCAAAAAAGGCTCACCTGTTTCAAGCAAAAATTACCGCCTCATTTCCCTCTCAAGCTTCTGTTCGAAACTGAGGGAACATATTATTTATTTGCACATAGTCAAATTCCTTGTCTCAGTAAAACTTTTCCATACTCACCAACGTGGCTTTTTGAAAGGACGTTCATGTGACTCCCAAATGGCTCTCTTTATTTATGACCTAAGCTCCAATCTTGACCGAAACATTCCTACTGACACTCTCTTCCTTGATTTCGAAAAAGCTTTCGATAAAGTACCCCATAAAAAACTGGTACTAAAATTAGCATACCTAAATCTTAATCCATTAGTATTCAAATGCCTTTGTAACTTTTTGACTAAGAGAGAGCAATTTGTCTTTGCTAACAATTATTTTTCTCCTCGTAGCCGGTGATTTCAAGTGTTCCCCAAAGTACAGCCCTAAAACTCTTACTTTTCCTCATGTACATTAAAGATCCGCCGCGGTGGCTGAGTGGTTATGGCGCTCGGCTGCTGGCCCGAAAGACACGGGCTCGATCCCGGCCGCGGAGGTCGAATTTCGATGGAGGCGAAATTCTAGAGGCCCATGTACTGTGTGATGTCAGTGCACGTTCAAGAACCCCAGGTGGTCGAAATTTCCGAAGCCCTCCACTACGGCGTCCCTCATAGCCTGAGTCGCTTTGTGACATTAAACCCCCACAAACCATAAACCATCATGTATATTAACGAGCTTCCCTCCAATATTTCATCAACTTTCTGTTTATTTGCTGATGATTGTGTATTTTACCGCCTCATCTCTAACGGTACTGACGTTGGCATTCTTCAGTAAGATCTTAAAGTTCTTAACTGAATCGAAACTTGATGCAAACATTGGTTAACGTCTCTTAATATTTCCGAAACATGTTTGTGATTTCGTTTTGTTGTCGGCAGATGCATGCTCCTTCTAAATACACTCTTTTTGGTCTCGAAGTGTCATCCGTCTCATCCCGTAAGTACTTGAGTATTACAGTAACGCTAAACCTAACATGGTCATCTATAATGAACATCGCTAACGAGGATAACCGTACCCTTGGTTTCATACGACATAATCTACGATTTGCCATCCCATCCATCAAATCATTAGCATACCTAACTTTTGTCCGTCCTAAACAAGGATACACTGCAGCAATATAGCATCCACAGCAATGTAGCCTCTCTTTAATCTTGGAAAAAATACAAAATCTTGCTACTCGTTTTAATTATTACGATTAATAATTCTATACTAGTCTGCTTTAAAATCATGAGCCAACTTACCCAGCCTAGAAACGCGCCGAAAAATTTCACGATTATGCCGCTTTGTTGATTTATCATTCATCTTTGGGAGAATCACTCATATCACCTGCTTATCGCCTCTCAAGCTGTATTAGTCGCCATAAGGCAGCAACTACCCCACATTCTCGATTTTTTTTCTTGACGTCATCCCGGGACTGGAATGATCTACCACAGGGCGCTGTGCATCATATCAACGCCGTCCATTTTAAGAACGCTATCAAGATCATTGTTGTTTAACTAACATGCGCATTCCTCATGTAATTCCCCATACCAGGGGCCTTTGAGGTATTAAATAAAATAAGATACTGCAGCATTTTCTTTCCCCAAAATCTAATTTTCAATTTTTTTCAAGGATGGAGAAGTGAGTTGCATCATACGCGCTGTGCATTCTTCAGCAGCGGTGAGAAAGCAAAATGTGATGATGTGAAGAAAGTGGCCAACTTGAAACTGTGATAAAATAATGAAATAATGTCACAAGCAGTAGCCACATGTCCTAATGTTTGCATAAAAGAGGATATGAAATGTGTATTACGTGATTCATATAGCAGCATGGGGACGGTTTTCTTTCCTTGGAGTTTGGAATTGTAGGCATAACATTTAGTTTTCAAGATTACACTAAATGCATTGCTGATGGCAGTTTTCTTCGGTATAGCGAATGATGTTGACCAGAAAAGGCCACTAGTGCATGGTTTGACATTGCTGGGTATAGGGGTTAATGTCTCCTAATGCCTGTCAGTGTGATGATTATGCAGCACTTGCTACAACCTACACATACCTGTTGCCGTAAACGTATGCAGGACATTTTTTTCTGAAGTAGGTTAGCGATAAATTGTGTGTCTTTGCTCCTGCTGCAGCACCTCCAGCAGTCAGAAGGGGAACCGCGCTGTAGGAAAGAGCAGTGGGGGACGGTGCCTACCAGGTGCACCTGGCCGAAGACAGCCATGTGACGTAGGTGGAGCTGTTGCAAGAGCAAAAAGCCGAAATGTATGTATCGATGGGTTTTGAAAGATATGTCTCTATTACGTTTCTGATTTCACAGCGTTGCTTTATAATGAAGAATCGCAGTCATTAAAAGGCAATTGAAGAGTTTTTCAATACATTGCTTACTGCCGCGCGCCGAATGGGGCCGTTTGACGCTTCTTGTGCAGTGTAATAAGCTTAAAAGCGTCAGATATGTGATACTGTAAGATAAAGCTTGGAAACCATTTCTGCGCCAGAATTTCAAATGCTAATGTATTTGCCACGTGAAACTGGAGTGGCTTTTAGACTTGTCTGCAGGGCATAGTGATGTTGCGTGGAATATGATGGCGTTGTCTGTGTTCGATGTACAGGTTCAGCTTTGACTCGACGGCCCCGCACCAGTGGCAGGACGATATGTTGGCGGTGGTTTCTTGTCTGCATCAGCCGGTTGGCACTCATGACTCTGCGAGTCCTGTGTGCGTGCAAATGCATTAGTCACGTGGTTTATTTTTATTTCACGGGCTTTCTTTGGAGTTGGAAAAAAAAGACACGTGAGGGCTTCCTTATCCTAAATTATGGAATGGGGGTTTCAGAAGGTGCTCGACAACTCTGCAAATGGAATTTGTTGTCTAAATTAAATATTCACTAATTTAGATATACAAACTTAATTACACTCTTAATTAATTGCAAAAGAAAAATTGCCTGTGGTGCACAAGAGATGGCTGTCACCAATATGCAACTGCTTTTGACTCACCTCTCTCTGAAACTTTTTTTTAACCTTAGCTGGGACACCTGGTATATTACACACATCATATTATATATATATATATATATATATATATATATATATATATATATATATATATATATATATATATATATATATATATGTTTGTGTGTAACGTATATATTAGTGACATATGCAATATCAGGAATCCAGTTAAATGCATCATAAACGTGAAGACCAATATGAATGTTCTAGCCAACACCGCAAATACAGAGTTGGTGTCATTATCAGACTGGTTATTAATAAATTCATTAAAAAGAAACAAAGGACAACCAAGGCTTTATTAATCCATCCGAAGGGGCAACACATTGTGAGTGTGCCACTCCTGTACTTGGACAACACTCCCATTGAGTATCTATAAATGTTTACCACACATGGTGTGGTGTTTACTGCCACTAAGTCCTAGGCGCCTGCGTCAGCAAAGTCTCCGTAGCTCTGTCTAGATTTGTTGGGATAATTATGCGGAGTAAGATCATTCTACCGACCAAAGCAAAGCTGGATCTTTATTATGCATTTTTTATTCTCATGTCTCATATTGCTGCCTTGTCTGGGGAAGAGCTACAGATTCAAACATAGAGAAGCTCCTCTCCTGACTCTACAAAGAAGAGTACTTCGCATAATTGCTAATCTTCTGTATGATGCACCGACTTGTCCAATATACCTGGAATAACACCATAATTGCCTTATAATGCCGAAATAATACCCATAAAAAGAATGTTTGACTACAGGTATGCATCCTTCTGTAAAAAAGACAGACAAAAATAATATACTTTTCTAGCGTTGTGAGACACACATGGCACCAACCACCGAATGGGACATGACAGTGCATTCCTAATCTTTACCGCGGTGCAGAACAAACTTCTGTTATTTGACATTAAATTATCTGCTTTCTAAATATATGAGCACAATATTTTATGATTTGCTACACAGTATGTCTTGTGCTGCTGTTCGTAAAGCGTTTGTAGTCTAGATCGTAGGGTATGTGCAGATGTGTATAAAATTGTAACTATATACAACCATTATGTACAGTTTTCTGTAAATATTATTTATGCACACAAAAGTATCTTTCTTGTATGTAATATGCATTGTTTTTCAATGCTTCCTTAACAGCATTCAGGTTTGTAGCCATTTCAGTCGCTAAAAAACTGCCTCTTTGTAGGTGTGGGGAGCTTGTCAAGCGGTCACGAGGACTGCTTTTTTCTTGCTTCCGTCAGTTTTTGTATTGTAAAGAAAACTGAAATATAATGATTGATTGATTCCATCTTCGCAGAAGATTGCTTAGTTGCGATTTTATTGATGAAATTTTTTTTCAAAGACAAGGAAGCTTGGCGTTCCTTACAGTTCAAGCGAGAATGCTTCATCAGTGTCACAGACTTACTGCAGGCCAAAGTAGCCTTGTTCTCCGAGTCACAACTGCCACTTATAACGTCATATATTCTGGTGTCATTCGCTATGTCAGTGGTGCTGGGCAACTGCGTTTTAGTTTCTTCGGACAATCTCAGTCCCGTGTGGCTACATACACAAAAAGTTGATCATAGCACAAGCAGGGCACTCCTTGCGACTGCATCGTATCAACTTTACAAGCATTTACTGTACAAGAAAGCAGAAGGCTGCGAGCCTCTCCTCTATGACAATCTCTACTAATGCTGTTTCTATTAACTTTACTGTAAACCGTGCAAAACTTTTTGGTGTGGCTGTTTCTGTAATAAATAAGTGTAGTGGATCTATAATTCATCCAGCCAGTATCAACACTTTTATGGAAGAGCGTTGGTTGGCTGACACACAGCTGATTGCCTGCTGTCACTTCTAACTGCCTGCGCAAAAAGGTGAGCAGAGCGCGGCAAGGCATCGCAACACTAAACTGGGGCTGCAGTTCCTGCCGAGAATTGGTGTTGTTTGCAAGTGGTGATGGCACCTCAGCAGGAGGGCGTGGACTCCGTGTGGCATTGAATGCCGTGTGTTGTGTCTCTCAAGCTGGGCTCTATTGCCTATTTATTTATTCAAGGTACCTACAATAACCGGAAGGGCATTATTGCAGGGGCAGTCACAAGGACAATAGCGTGCGAGGAGCCAGGAGACAGTGGTTCAGCTGTGAGGGGGAGACCTCGGTGATCCGCAGCCATTCCCGCTTATTGTAGGCATTGAGGCGTCAGCTGAATGACAAGAAGCCGAGCCAGGGGAGCACAATTGCAAGAAGGCCGGCAAGGTGAGCTGGGCAGCAATATTGGCAAAACCCACTGCTCTGGTAAACAAAAAAAAAACACGCAGGCTACACACTATAAGTGCAATGAATGTGCAGGTCTTATGAGGTAGATTGAAGTTACGCGAGCCAAGTTAACAACCTCGCTTGCGAAGTCGATTGGTTAATGAAAACTTTCAGACACGGTAGCTACCATGGTGTGCAAGGAAGCAATGGATGCCGAGGATTGAAAGGACCCCAGGGAGGTGACGCCTCCGCCCCTGGCAAAAGCATCGAGGTTCGAGCAGCAGTCCACCTACCTCATAGAGAATGTCACCATTCGGAGACAGAAACACCATTCCCACAATGTGAAGGGAAAGGCATACAACAGGCATTTGCGCATGGCAAGCGACAGTGAATAAACACAGGGTAGTCAGGTGCAGGCATAATGACCAGACATGATAAGGGACATATAAAAAAACCAGAAAGCTGTCAATGGGACTACCAAGGCTTCAGCAAGAAGCAGCGCAATCGAAAACTTACATGCAGACGGTTCTCATCAACCCAGATGTCACAGTACAGTAGGAAAATGGCTGTTCTCTTTGTCTAATGCGTTGCGCTGCTTATTGGAGTCAGACAAAGGGGAAAGTGGCAACCACAATAGTGACAGCGATCAAACATGCGGCTTTCAACATGGACATCAAGCACGTGCTGACTGAAATCGTACCGCACAAGAGAGGTTATCATCAACCTGACTACGCCATCTGTAGGGCAAAGGCCTCTCCCATGTCTCTCCAATTAACACTGTCCTTTGCTAGCTATGGCCACTGTATCCCCGGAAACTTAATCTCACCCACCCACCTAACTTTCAGCTGCGCCCTGCTGTGCTTGTCTTCTCGTGGAATTCATTCCGTTGCCCTTAACGTACAGTGGTTATCTTGCCCTCACGTTACATGCACTGTCCAATCCCATTTCTTCCTCTTGAGCTTGACTAGGACGTCATTAACCTGTGTTTGTTCCCTCATCCACTCTGCCTGCTTCCACTCTCCTAACGTTACACCTATTATTTTTCTTTCGATAGCTTGCTGCAGCGTCCTTAACTTCAGCTGAACCCTTTTCATTAGCCTCCACGTTTCTTCCCCATAGGTGAATACCGATAAGATACTGCTGTTGTATACTTTGCTACAAGTTAAGGGTAAGGCACAAGGGTAGAGAGCTAAGAGGAGCATATTGTAACGAGAAAGAGCGTCCGGCAGACAGCCTGCCGCTGTCTGAGTGCCCTGCGTCGACGAAGAGGAGGTGCGGAAGAAGCGCGGGAAGCAAGCGCGACTGAGAGGGCGATAAAATATCACTGCGGCCGGTCATGTTTCTCCTGGTCTCTTGCGTCCGCCTGTGCATTTATTTGGAAGGGCCTGCTGTCCCGCGAAATATATTTGTGGCAGCGGTGGGATGGCGCTCACCTGACCCCGGAAACGAAATGCGGGCGCGGCTGAGGACCATGGGCCACCACTGGCTGATGCGGCTCAGAGCGCGTCAGATGGCTCCGCTGATCTCTGGTGTTGGTACGGCCTGCCCCTTTTCCCGACGCTGGAGTTCTCCAGTGCTTCAGCAGGCGACTGGACCATTTGGAGGCTAGGTTTGATGCTTTCGAGCGCGGCACCTCATGCTATGCCGACTGACGAACTGCGGAGGGCCGGTGCCTCCCATCAACACCATGGAATCCGTACCCGCGCCTGTCGGGCGTGCCTCGCAGTCCGACCTTGGGGTGCATGGCACGTCACATCTTTCCTGCCCGCTGGGGATAGTGGCGGATTTACCAACTTTCGATAGCACTGCCCTTGGGAGGCGTACCAGCTCTGCTGGACACCATCGCGGAGGCGCAGGGATGGGACGCTCGGACGAAAGCCGTAATGTTCTTCGCTAAGCTGCGGGGAAAAGCGACGGAGCGGCTCCCGAACGTACCCCGTGCGGATCTTGGCAGATATGACGCCATCGCTGGGCTTCTCGCCGACCGTTAAGCATCGGATCAACCCAGGCTCTAGTACCAGCACCTGCATGCTCACCGGCAGGAGCCCGATGAAAGCTACCAGGACCTCTCCGCGGCTGTGCAGTGGTTGGCGTCGCAGTCGCTGCCGGGTGCGCCATCGACCAGTGTGGCCCTGGTTGGCACTGAAGCTTTTGTAAACGCTATCAGAGATCCCGAGGTCAAGTGCCAGGCCCGCCTCGGGTTCCCCGAGTCGGTCCGCGGCGCAGATCATGGAACCGACAGCCGTGGCCGCCCGGGCGTCACCGTTTCTCGCAGGCTGGCGGCCATCCTCGAGCGCCTCAACCAGCGCCTGGACTGGCTTTTCGGGCGGCTGGAGAACATGGAGTGCGACGTTGGGTATCGTGGTATTCCGTCTTTGAATGACGACACCAAAGCCTCGGCGCGAATGGACAGCGCGGGCGAGAACGAGGAGTCTGGTCAGGCGGCCGAAGCCAAGTCAAAGGAGAAGAGCAAAGTAGAGGCTGGAGTCCTGGAGCAAGAACTTGGCGTCTGTGGCGATGAGGCAGCGCCGGACCACCCGAGCACGCAAACAGTTAGGGGCAATGGATGAGGAAGTGGCAGGGACCAAGCTGGCTGCAGGTGGCAACTTGCGTGAGCGGAAGAGGATAGTGCGTCGGCCGGGAGGTAGAGGCGAATTGGATGCCTGCGACTGTCCCCCAGCTGTGCCCAGTTGTCTCGCAAATGCCCATATTGTTAATGCAGCCTGCTCGAAGGTTGGCGTGGGGTCTGTTGTCACGTACCATTTGATGTTTGCCACCTCGCTCACCGAAGTGAAAAGCCGGTGTAGAACGTTCTTTAGCGACTGCAGACGCCTCCACCCAGTTCACAAACTTTAATGTCAATGAACAGTCTGACCATTCCATCCCTGTTGGCCACGTTGCATCATTCCAGGTGAGCCTAAATCAGCGACCTATATGACATCGCCACCTAAAGATGAGTGGCGCCAACCAATGCACTGCAGTCTCTCGATCCAGACTGCCCATGTGGAAGACACCCCCTTTCTCACGGGAACACAGGAAGAGGCCAAGCACGGTGGTGTGCCTCTAAAGCCAAACACAAAGAAGCAACAGGAGGCACAAGAGCCAGTGGCAGATAATGGTGTTGAAGACGCCCAGTTGATTCAGCTTGAGGTGATGGTGGTAACTGATGAAGTATCCTTGACGGAACATGTGGTTGAGGACGACTCGGGAAAACAGATTTTTCAAGAGGCACAGCGAGAAGATGAGGTGTTTGTATTTCCTAGTGTGGATACTCTTGCCGGAGTTGTGGATGAATGCGCGATAAAATGCGGTCAAGACGAGAGCGCAAGACGCGCAAGAGTGTGACGACACAGAGGAGAGCAAAGAAGCGTTCAATGGTTGCTCAGAAGCTCCGTCTGAACCTGAGCTGGAACACTCGGTGTTGTCGTACACGGCAGAGCTGACTGCAAGCAACTCCGCCATCTACCTGGACAGTTTGTTATCAAATGGCACCTCAACGTCATCACCACTTGGTGATGCCTACCACGAATCAAGCTATGCTCCTGAGAACCTGAACCTCGAATACCGAGTGGCTCGTCTGGAATGTGTGTAGCCCACCCAGGCAAAGGAACACAGACTTCGAGCTACTGATCAGACTCAAGAACGATAGCCAATGATAACAGCCAGATCCTGTTAGGAGTGTAACACACAACACAAGAGCTTGGTATATGTATGGGAAACCATCAAGGGCCAAGGGCGAGAACCTGGAGCGAGTGGCTACACAAGCGCACATGGACCTTGTAACTGATTTCACACAGCCCACTAGACTGGGTAACAGCGTCAGGAGAGATACGTGCCTTGACCTCGCTTTTGTCAAGGACGCCAAAGGCGTTTCATGGGAAAACTTGAACGTGAGTCTTTGTAGTGACCACTGCATCCTTGCAGTATCGTTGGCCGCTGCGAGGGTCAGAAGAAAGTTCGGACAAGCAAAAATAACTGATTGGAATATTTTAGAGCGGATTGCACGAAGAAGCCGTAGCGTGGCCTTGTGGTAGAGCATCCGCCTCGCATTCAGGAGGTGCTGGGTTCGATTCCCAGTGCCACCGGGTACCCACCAGTTTTGTAGTGGGTAGATGATTTCCCCTAAAGGGTCCTGGACTAAGCGGTTACCTTGACACATCAGCGATAAGTTCCGATGTCAAGCGATCCTATATCCGCCTCGTGCAGTAGAAGCCCATTTGTGGCCCTTTTTCGATTTGCCTGTGAGTCTACTCTGCGTTTCCTCCAAACCCACAGTGACGGGATTTCAGGGCACAGGTGCCTTCCCCAGCCGTGCAGGCCTAGCAAGCCGAACACTAGGCCGGGGCATACCTTGTACTCATTTTGAGGTAACCAGTGGGTAACTAGAACAAGAAAATCCGCGAGGTGTACAAAAAAGCCACCAAGACAGTGAAAAGGGTAAACACGGTCCTTGAAATCGGTAAACATCTTATCCAGTTATGAGAAGCTTGTAGGAATTTGACTAAGAGGCGGAGGAGATAGAAAGGGAACAGGAAGCTCAAACTATAGATTGCCGAGTTCATGGTTGAGGCAGAGCAGTATGAGCAGGAGCTCCGCTCAAGATTTACCTGCCCCGGCACCCTCATCGCAGGTACTGGATGCCTCCGGCGTTACTAGAAAATTCCTTGGCACACACGATGACGACATTGCGATGTCGCTGTTAACAGAGTGCGAGAGTCGCGTGACGCCGCTGCTGGCAATGAAACGCAAGCAGGCTAAGCTCACAGATTTCTGACAATAAAACTTAGGAGTTATTGCCTTGCATTTTTGGTTAATTTGACGACAGCGAAATTTCGGGAGAACCAAATTTCTCGCGCGTCCCGTAGATTTCGTTATAGCGGGATTAAACTGTACCACAAGTCAAGCGTAGACTGGTGGAACTCAAAATGCAAGACTGCTCATCAGAGTCTGAATAGGCATGGTCGAAATTACGCCAATACCAGGCTGCTCAGAACCTAATAGCTTTTAAGCAAGGAAAGGTGAATGGCAGGCGTGTTCAAAATATTTCTAAACGAGAAAGCTGGGCATCATTTCTTGCCTCGGTGAGCTTCTATTCAGACACACGCAAGGTTTACAATAGGCTAAGAGCTCTTAAAGGGCACACAGCACTCATCCAACTCCTCTTTTCAAACTAGCCCAATCACTTGCCTCTATGTCGAGGCTGACCAATGGTCACTGCAATAAAGAAAGAATTTGTAGGCATAACCTGCGACACAAAAGTACTAGTGTCCCAACTGGAGCATCCATGACGACAGCTTCTGCTTGGCACAACTAATAAACGGCTGTTCTCGAGACCATCACTAGCGCAATCATACCCAAATACAGGCCCAAATGAGGCTGCCTGCTTGTAGTTATCAGAGAGAGGCCCGAAGTTCTGGTTCGCAATAGTTTGCTTCTATTTTCTTTGGCGTTTGTTTTCTAGCTTTGTTTTCTTGCGCCACATTCATACATAACACCGATCGCAACTGCCGCAGCGCGGTTTCTCTGGCGAGATAGGCTGTCGCCCGAGAGGGTGAAGCGAGCGCTGATAGCTCCCTTATAGCGCTTTGATTTTGCTCCTTTTATTGCCGTGATATAAACGTCCGGTGCGAACAAATAAAGGTCGACCAGTTCTAGAAAACACGTTTCGTTGTTTATGATCACGCAAAGGCGATACCGTCGGGAGCATTTATACGTGAATCCAAACGTGCGCTGAAATATGCACATTCTCCGTGCAGAGACAAGGAGGCTTTATTGACAATGACGGCAGCACCACTCTTACGAGACACGTTCATGGAAGCCTTGCCTATATGTCGGTGAGGTGCATTAGATGAGAAATCTGCAGCTGCCTTATGATGCAGAAACGGGGAGTTTTAGAATAGGCACACCGTATCGGTTGGGTGCATAGGAGAATAGCAAGGCTCTAGACTAGCAATTACCCGAGAGGTGTAGTCGTCCTGCGCGTACGCACTGGTAACTTTCAATCACGTAACCAATAGGTTCCCTCTTCTAACACTGTAATTCTAATACTTGGTGAATTTCCCTCCAGCGGCCACAACAGCTGCCATTCGTTGCGGAATGCTGTCGAAGAGCCGGGCCGCAAAGTCTGAAGTTCGTAGGCGCCCCCACGTTTCTTGCACAGCGCCCCACAGAGCGTCCTGGGCGCCACACTGGAGTGGCCGCCGCGAAAGTGCCTTCTTTATGGCACCCCATACATTTTCGTAGATTTTCATGTCTGCAACTTGAGGAGACCACTCCAACACCATAACTGCAAGCTGTTGTAGCAGGCACGTTACTTATTTCGGCATGTGTATGGGGCTGTGGTCCTGCTGGAAGTAGTAGAGGCCATCGGGAATGGACCGTGTAGTGCATAAGGCACCATGATACTCGCGATGGCGTCGCAGTAAGCTTCAGCAGTGAATCTGTTTTCCAGACGAAGAAGCGCTCCAAGGCCATATTTAGACACAGCTCCCCACACACTCACGAAGCAAAGGCCGCTGCTTGCATTGCGCTGGAGATTCGAGGGCTCAAACTTGAACAAAGAAAAAAAACGAAGAATTTCTTTGATATTATGTTTCATCGCAGAGACGCAGAAAATACCTAGGTAAAAACTGCACAAAAATATGCACACAGGTGCCTAATATCGATATAGCACACAAAAGCTTTAATGTGCCTTATCCATCTGGAACTCCAGCAGAGAAAACTTTATTTCCTCTAATTAGTTCAATGTAAATGCATCCGTTCCATTCGTCATGATTATAATCGATTCGCTAGAGTAACCCCAATAAAACAGTGATTGCAAATCGTATCACTAACCTCCCATCGTATATGTTCTAGTCTCTATTATCTCATAAAATTTCTAGTCTCATGTTTATAATGAGATTCTTATTTCCCCATTGTTTTTCTCTCTCTGCACTTATCACGCACAAAAGTTTGGCATCACTTTTTACAGTGTGAGAAACTGCCGTCAGTAATTCATTCCGCGTACTTCACAGGACTGGATCCACCTTCCCGTATCGTTCACTTCTATTGTTGATCATTATCTTCTTCGCGGTGCCTTAACTAACATTGTATACGTATAATGTAAAAAAGTTCGTAAACTTTTTTAGCTAATATTCTATAACTAGGAGCGACTCATGCCTGTATTTGTCTTCTTTCTAGCCACTTCCTCTGTAATTCCTTTGGCCCTGATTGTAATTCAGATAAGTAAATAAATAAATAAAATGACTCTTCGCACTTCGCAATATGAATATTTTAGCCATATCATTAATGGAGCCCAACATCAAGTACGGCAGTGTCAACATGCCTATATGGTAGGAAATACACACCTGGTGTTTTCGGTTCTCCAAATTCGCTGACGCTGGTCAGAACGAGTAGAGATGTAGATATATCAGAGAACATCGCGCAGCGCCAGTGCTCTGCAGGCCATGATGCATGGCTTTGCGCAAGCAGTAGTCTTGCGGTTAGATTAGCTGTTGAGACCAGCGGCTTCTGTGACGGTACGCGGATTCACAGATCATCCTCATGGAGACGGCGCCTAATAGTGGACGTGCTGGAAGACAATTCGAAAGTGTCCTTAATCTCACGAGCAGTGATGTTTGGTGCATCTGCTGCAGCAGCCACAATATGCAGGTCTTCATCATTTTCTATAGCCCGCTTCCTGTGCCCATGAGGCAAGTTCTCAAGCCGTCCCTCGTCGCGGTAGGCCTGGCATATTCTAGTGCACGACCTGTTTTCTCTGCAATCCCACGTTGTGTCACACCATTGCTGCGAAGAGAAACGATTTGAGCTTTTTCTTCGTGGCTTACACTCGGCATTGTAAGTTTCAAATGGCGCGTGAACGATCGGTCCCAGTGTATTTAAGCTTTTCTGGTGGCTTTAAAGTTGTATGCATTATAAGAAAAAAGAGCGATTGAAAACGTCACGTTGCACATCGACCGTTCCTGATCGGCCTCCTGCGCTGTTCGCATCGCATTCAGATTCTGATAGCATGGCATCGGTGGAAGCAAAATCGTAGCGCTGTGCGAGGTTTAATCGGTGGAAAGTTTTAATGTGGCGCTCCAGTGGCAAAGTAAGAAAACGAACGCCAAATAAAATAGAAGTAAACTATCGCGAACCGGAAATTCGCGCCTCTCTGATAACTACAGGCAGGCGGCCTCAGCTGGGCTTATCGCCCCGGGTTCCGCTGTTCGCATTTTAAATGCACCAACAGTGCATCAGTCGTCTACACAGACTACTCAAGTGTTTTAACTCGCTATCCTCTTGGAAACGGCACAAGCATACAGTCTTGAATTCCCTGTTCAACAACCTCATGTTACTCAGAAATGAAAACTTAATATTACACCGTTAGGTGCCAGGTCACCGTTGCGTAGCAGGCACTGAAGAAGCTGACAGACTCGCTGTGTCAGTCCAACCTGTAGCATTCAACACCTCAACTCAACTCGCTGTGTCAGCAATTCTCCAAATCACTACAGATATTGACAAAATATCACACCAGAACCTCAAACCACACATCAGGAACATGATTCCACAACAGTAGCAAGAAGAGTGGGACACAGCAAAACAGAAGAAATGCACGCAATAAAGCCAAGGATAGGAAGGTATAGTACAGAAAAAAGAGACAGATTTTAAGAAGCAGCTTTGTGCACGCTGAGAATCAGACACGTACGCAACACACTCATATCTTTCAAACAACGCTCCTGCATCGTCTTGCTTGAGATGCGGGGACTGGCTTACAGTTATCCATCTCTTATTTGTATGTCGGAGACTTTAACCCCAAATTAGACGTCATTTCCCTGTGTTGCACATGAATCAATACCCGCACAACCATCCATCTTTTTCAGTCACAATCCAATGTTTGTGTTGAAAAGAGTTCAACGTTTTTATCAGAAGTAGGCTTATTACGTGAAATCTCCTACCGACGTGGGCCTCAGCCCATTCTCTCTCTTGAGACGACGGGTGAGCTTTCTTTTTAATGCAACACATCTGGCGTTTGGCCCAAAAAAGAACTGTTTCTGAAACATCTTAGCCGTTTAAAGTATGTATGTCTCCCTTTAATTTCTGCACAGGTCACTACACACCGCAAATAAGTTTTTAGGCCTTATGCACCACTGTTTTATTCTTTCATAGAACTTCAAACCCATCACATATGATTAATATTATTAACTTCAGTTGAACGTTCACCTTGCGTTTGGCGCTATTTGGCCTGAGATGACCTTGCACCATAAAAACCCACCGTCATCAACATCTGACCACTGTCTGTGCTTTTTCCTTTTTGTCACAGATGCCACAACACTGTCGGAGCACATCAGCTCTTTCCAAACTTTGTAAACAAAAGTCAACAAAAATCACGGCAGCGCCAACATTGTCCAGATACCGTTGACGAGCCGGCGCAGCAAGACATCTGCGAATGCTAGGCCGAAGAGAGCTTTTAGTGTCATGGTCTTCTCCTGGCAACTCCACATGCCGTCTGCAACACCTAGACCCCTTACTTCAACTCAGTCCTCCGTCCGGTCTCTCCCACTGCGATGCTGCGCTGTTGCGTCGCCTGTGGCTGGGAGTGGCATTCACAAATGCCTACACCCACTTAATCGCAATGGCAGACTCTCCTGCGTGCGAGATCTGTGGGTGCGACGAAACTATAGAACACCTTCTTTGTAATTGCCCTTGGTTTCAGCGTGAGCGTGCACTCCTGGCTGCAACCGTCCGCCGTTTAGATCCTCGGCCCCTTACTGATACCAAGATTCTGGGTCGTTGCAGTAAGCCTTCATTGCAGAGGACAGCTTTGAAAGCGCTTTTCAAGTTCTTGAAGGACTCAGGACTGAGTGCAAGGTTGTGAACTATCAGTGTGTGCCCTGTGTACCCTGCAAGTAATCGCGTACGGACATGTGGAAAAGTGATCATCTCCGTTTGTTCTCTCCCCTTTCTATCTCTCCCTCCGTTCCCCTTCCCACGTGCAGGGTAGCATACCGGGCGCTGCCTAGTTAACCTCCCTGCCTTTCCGTTTGTCTTTCTCTCTCTCCCTCTTGTAAACAAAAGACTTTGCTACGTTCAGAAAGGTGTCAATTTTCAAGCCGCTGTGGTGTGTGCCTGAAGGGAAGAATACATCAACCTGCACACTTCGATCTTGGAATGAGCTGTGCAGTATGAATAATAAGGTGCCAATACAGAAGAAGCTGCATGCCTAGATGTGGTGAGACTTCTGGTGTCTATGGCAATAGGGAATAGTGTTCTCAAATACCTTGCACACCCGGTTCTCAGATTTCTCAAGAGCTGTGCGGACTTGGTGCGATCACTTCCGGAAAGGCCAGACCAGGCATGTCTGTTTCCAGCCCTTTTTCGGACATTTTCACATAACTTTTTGCATTAGTATCATCTGATTTATGTATTGTGCTTGTTTCATGATATCAGGTAGCTATTCAAACACGTATATACTCGTGTATAAGGCGGCCTTTTTTTCATCTAGTTTTCTCATGTGCGGGTTATACACGAATCATGCCAATAGCTACACATCAACACACTGTGGTGTCACTGTGACTACTGTCTCAGATAACTAAAAAGCTGGCGATAGATCCGAAGATTTTATTTCTCTATTCATCGCCGCTTTCACGCTAATCGCCATTGTATGAGCTCAGCTCAACGGCACTCACCGCTGTCGAACGAGCTTGCGTCATTGACGTGCTCTCAAAACTGGTTTTTCTTTCTGCCGTCAATGGCATATGACAGCCCCGTGACTCTAAACGCCCTTGAGATGGTGTCCGCGGACAACGAACGCCACGCGTGCCGAATCCAAGCGCGCAATTGCTGGAGGGACACTCGCTTCAGCTACCCTCTCTAAATTTTTCTGTGGTTGCCCGCGGACATGCACTCTGTGCAGCACCGCCGAAATTCCGTCTTCAATGGCTGGTTAACGCAAGCTTCGAGCGGCTGCAGCACGCTTATCAGGCCACCAGTAATTACGGCCAGCCGAGTCTTCACGCGGTCTGTTAGGGGTCCTCTAAAGCTGTCGAGCACAAGAAGGGCTTTGCGGCGTAGGTGTCCTCCTGGTCGGTTCTGCCACACTGTTTTAAGGCAGTCTATGACCAAGTCATTGGCCATCCTACCTTTTTCTTGCACCGAGACTGATACCCTGGGGGAACTTCTCTCTTGGCAGTCTTCCTCTTAAAGACGATGTACGGTGGAAGCTTCTATCAGCTGTGATGCAAAGCAACACTGTGCACTTTTGCCATTCGGCACCAGTAGTGTGCACAGGGACACTTTTTGCCCTTTTGTCTTCCACCATGCAATTTTCAGGGGCATCGAACCACACAGGAGGCTGATGAGCATTGACAATCTGTAAAAGGTCGCACTCATGCTCCCTCTGAAGTGCATTGATTAAGTGGTGAAACTCATTATTTGGACCTCTTATTCAGCTGGCAGTTTCTGGCGCGCTATCGTTTGACGGCACATGGACAGTTGCTGCCATTTCATGAAACGTTGAAGCCACCCTGGACTGGCTTTGAAGTCCGGAGGTTGAATGCTCATGTGCTCACCGATAGCGATTGCGTTCATGTGGATCATTTCCTTAGACACCGCAGAGCCGTTTCTCTTAATAGTGCGGACATACCCAATGAGGTCCTCTTCAAGTTTTGGCGACATACATGTTTGCCACGGAAACCTTCCGGGTTCGAGTAGTCTCGACAAGGTCTTGCATTTGCATACACCAGCAGCGAAAACACTTTTTGTCCACGTCAAACTTGCACCCAGCCTCCTGTTTAATGTGTTCCCCATAGTATTTTGTCACTTGACGTTTTAAGCCTGCAGTGTAGGACTGCCTGCGCTTGCCCACTGTTTTTTTTTTCACGTTCAGGAGCACTCAGCCTGTCACACGATAGTGTTCGCAACACAGGAGATTCCACGAGCAGTCCACACACTTCTGATTGAAGCACCATATAGCAAAGACCAAATGACGCTGGGCAAAGTACGATGAATACCGGATGCAGAAAGTCGCGGAAACATCGTGTTACGCAACGATGATAATAACTGATGTGGTGTATGAAAACTACCTGGTGCCTTCTTGCAGCACTTAGTTGAACTAGGAGCGTTTTTGGCGTATTTTAGCTATTTTTTTCAAAATATTTCGGCTAGAGGTGCATTACGAAACAACAGTGCAAATGAAGACAAGGACAAAATTAAAGACGACACAATGAGCGCTCACTCTCAACTAACTATTTAAGTTGAAATGAAATTTATATACGCATCAGCATCTGGGCGTTGTGCTATACACGAGGGCGGATTATAAACAAGTATATGCGGTAGTTCAGGGAGCAGCAGTTGTGACGATGATGATGCTTACACGCTCAGTGAGATGTTTATTTAAAGAATCCACAGCTTCCGTACAATCAGCTCAAATTCACTGGCTACATTGATGTTGAAGTGGACTGCTATTTGGAGGGGGCAGTATTTTGCTATCTGTTTATACATTTGCAAAGTTTTGCGGCATGCGAAGGAGATACAAGCACCGTCTGTTGCACAAGTTTACAGTCCACTGCACCGGAAGAGAAAGCCGACTCACTCCCGAGTAGCGGCGCTGCGTTTGCCGGCGCTGTGTCCGCCGGTGCTGGGGCGGTGATGGGGATACAGAAAGTCAGAGGAAGTTTTCTCTCGCCCTCATGCCACCGCTAAAAGCAAAGTCACGCGATAAACTCGGCCGTTCACCTGACAGATGGCGCAGCAGCAAATCACGGCTGAGTAGCGGGACTTTGCACAAATGGCAGCATTGACTGCAGTGAAATTTCGTCAGCGCTTCCTTGTGAGGGCCATCAACTCTTCATTGCGCTTGTACTGTGAGACGTGAAAATTTCTCTCACCTGACATCAATAAGAATAGCCTAAATAAATGCTTCCTTAGAACAAACAGCACTGCAATGATGACTCTTTGGGAACAGCCTAAACTGGGTACTTACTTGAGAGCTCGCGATATAAAGGCATATAGACACTTTCCTCTTCACAAAGGAAGATCTCGTCATCCTGTTCTTGATCATGTTTCTGCGAAGGTTCTCTGTTGTTTTCTACCTTGTGTATTTCGGCTGCGATTAAGCTTAGGCTAATCTTGTGAGTCATTTTGGTGTTGGCAGGAGACCAGCGCCGCCGTGATGTGGAGATGGGGAGCTTCTTGGCAAGACTACGCACTTGCGTCGAAAGGTAAGCAATCCTAGCTATGTCTTGATACATGCTCTTGTGCATTTTTAAAAGGATATTTTGCGGAAATACCAGCCTCCGGGCTTGCCGGCTCCACCTAAGTGCCAAGACCTGTAGTGCGACAGGCTCCTCTTTCCGTTAAGTATCCAAGGAAGAGAAGCAGCACCGAACAGAGTTCACTGAGTATCATTCGACTCGCAACTGCTATTGTTTTGATGAAATGAATGTTGCAGAGTACAGGCGTATGCCGCTTAGGATCTCAAGTATGTGAGTTTTGTCAAATTTTAAGTTTTTTAACACTATTTCGTCAAATTCCTTGTTGTTTAGTTTATTCGCACGTGGTAATTTCTCTGGTCGTGCACAGGGACTGTGCCTTATCTCAGCGTAAAATAAAATTCGTAGGCGTGACGTCTGAGTTCAACTCTCAGTTTTTCTGCTGCACAGACATGACCGCTGGTCGTTTTGTCCATCAGGCTGCTTTGCAGTTGTCACTACCATCAATTTTAGTTTTTGTGTTTAGCAACGGCACCGATATTAAGGGATTCTGTGCTGTTGAAGCTATGTATATTTACCTTTCTTATTCAAGTTTTTAAAAGCTTCATTGTTTGCCTGAAGTGCCCGAATTTCTGAATTTTCGTGGTCTTGAATCATTACCATATTAAATGATTGCCTGCAGGGGGAAACAACTGCTTCCACATGGGAGCCCACAGCCATAGCTTTCACCTTGCTGCCACAAGGAAATATTTATTAGCAGTATGGAAGCAAAGGTAAGTTTTAGTTCTTTCTGCGAGCTTCTTTTTAGGTTGTATGTTAGGTTCTCTTTGGGCCATTTTTCCTTCTTGTCTTCATCGAGCTGCTTCGTGAAACTAGGTACATAGCCTAACCATGCCCACATTTATTTCTGCAGCCCCAGCCAAATTATAAAGCCCAAGGGGGTTTACTTGCGAGCTGTTTAGCGTGGCTCTCTAGCACATCAAGCATTCCAAAGCGTGGGAGGATTGAGGACGCGAAGCCATTATTCTTTTGAGAGGCTACGGTTTCCGAGGATGCTCAACGAGGCATGCTGCAGACCTCACAATGAAACCATTTGAGCTCTATACTTTTGACAGGGACAGTACATCCCTGCTAGTTCGTAGCCAGCATAGCGGTTTTGCAAAACAGCGAGTATTGTTGAGAATTGTTTTCTGAAATGCTGAATTAAGAAGAGAGGCTACTCGAAGACACTTTGATCTTAATAGGTGACCTAGAGCAACGAAACTCTAGCTATTAACATAGTTTTTTATGCTGATATAAAAACCTTCATTACTTTTATTTTGAGTTGCACAGTTTTCATTCTGTGTCATGAAGACATTCAAAATGCACATATTTTTGCCCCTACTTTTTCTCACTAACTATCCATAATTATAGACCATTGATGGCTTCCTTTTCTTTCTATAAACTAAAATTCCAAGAACTATTTATAAATACACACAAAATAAGATAATACAGAAGAAAACTTGGAACGTGGCAAGTGTACATTGTCGAGAGCACTGAATGTAACTTGATATTTTTGGTAAATATGTAATTAATACAGTTGTCTAAAGGCAACAGCGACACTCCGCACACCTCAGAGAAAATATGTGCAAGATTTCATGCATATCGGAGCTTCAGAAGTACCAAAAACAAGGCGGCCAACAGAAAAGGTGCCCAAAATTTGATTTTTAGAAAAATGCATTTTAAAGTTAAATTACATGTTTATTTACAAAAGGAAGCATATTTCTAATCAAACTTTTACACAACTGAGGAAATTGTTCATAAAAAGCTACTGTCACTAGAAACTTCCTGCAACATAAGCTGCTCATACCAAATTTCGAACGACTGGGCCATTACAGCAGCTTTTACGTCGACGTCAAAGGTTTTGTGCGTGCTCCCGCTGTCGTAAGCTCGGGCCGCACTCTTGCTTGCATCTTTGCTGGCCGTAATTCGCCACGATGTATGTGCTCGGGAAATAACACTTTATGGGCACGCACAGTTCTCACAGTAGAGTTCTAGAAACGATGTTAGTCGTTTACGCTTCAAGACCGGTTCCCCCGACACGAAGTTCCGATCACTGACACGTCGGGCAAATCGCGCCGCTCACGAGCATGTTCAGCGCCGTAAAATCGCTAATGATCCACAACCCGTTATTGAGCAGTCTTTCTTTATCGTGGAAAAGTCCAATCTTCTTTTCTGAAGTACTCAAGTATTCCCGCACCGCTCCAATTTCCTCGTCCAGAGCGCTGCCCCGGCGGAATCGAGGTCGCCTCCGCAAGGCCTTGCGGCCGCGGGTACACTTGCCGCTGGACGCGCCTTCGCCCTCGTTTTGCGCCGACGGCCTATATATTTGTGCACAGAACGGCTTTTCGCTGAACGATTACTTCGCCTGCTTGGTCCTGCTTCATCCATGGCAAAAATAAAACTTCCGAAGGATCACCACACACATGCACGCTGCGGCCAATGCAATCCCCGACGCGTACCACATGATTTAAAAGCAAATCGCAGCGCTCGGAAGCAGCGGCAAAGACATGCGTTTTTTTATTACTTCTTCCACTGCTGCACCCCAGGCAACCTTGGTCATTGCGAGAATGTGGCTTGGCTGAGCTCTTCGCACGTTTCGCAATAGGGAGCGGCCTCGCTGCGTAAATCGCGAGACGGTCAAAGCAAACTTTCGGACATTTAGCAGCCGCAGTGTGCCTTTTAAAGAAAGTTTTCACCGATTTCTCGTCCGTATTTTGCGCTGATTTTTATTTTCATGAAAATAAAGTCTAAATTTGCTAAAACAAACAAAAACAAAAAATTCCTGAGTTTCGAAAAAACTGCGTTTTTCGACCCGCATCACCCTTTAAATGAAGTGCCTAGTGTGTGCTTGGGTTTCTTTTGTATGATGTGACTGTAAGTAGGCCAAAAATGGAGCTCTTTTTGTGTGTCGTGAAGTGGGGATTTCTTAACATTCTCAGTATCATTTGTCCATAATGAAAAGCAGGTTGTTAAAAAAGTGATGCTAAATCAAAATCTTTGCTAAAACAAAATTCCAATCACTTGGTGCTCATTTTAAGACCTGCTTTTATAACTAACTATATTTGTACAGATGTTCGGACCTCAGAATGACAAAAATATTGCAGATACACACATTTACTTGAGTCAGTAAGAAAGGCATAATGCAGAACATAAGTATGAATACTTAGGCAATCAGGGTTGAACCTTGAAAAAAAATAAACCTAGACCTTTACTGAGGTCCAACATTCAAGCTGGTAGCCGCAGCTAGGGTCAACTAAAGGGCATTGATAAAGCTGCCATAGAAACCCTAGAGGGCTAGTTTGTGTGAAATCTGGCTTCAAGAGCAGAAGAGTAGGCATGTGTAAGTAGACTAGCTTTCTGGTTTCAATACATCATCCATTTCCTCTTCATTAGAAAGGCCTGTACAGTCTCTTGTGGCAGTGCAGACGGTAATAAAGCAGATTATCCAACTGTGTGGTTCGTAACATCAATGATTTTTTTTTTCATTTTTGAGAATGTAAATGCCCATTGACCTTTATAATAGCAATAACTGGGGTCTGAATTATTTAAAGCTTCGGCCACAGTGTTATCCGTAGCATTGACCTGCTGCTCCTAATCCATTATGTCGGTTACTTGCAACAAGAGGAGGATATTCCACCTCTCCTTTCGTGAGGTAGAAACTATGAGTGAAAGGCAACGGCTTCGAGAATTGTGCTGAGGCCCAAGAGCCAGTCACAATTGTGGAAGCTGTCACCTCACTAGCGTAAGTTCGGCTCCACTCTACCAAGTTGTGAGATGGAGCGTACTAGCAGATTAGGTAAAGTGCCAGACTAGATCTATAAAGTGTTTTCTCTCAGTTACAAGCATGCATTTAGGTAGCTCCCTGTCTTTTATTATTTTTGGAGTAGTCCAGAGCCACAATATTGAGCAGTGGTTAATCTCTGTTTCTTCCATGAAGCGCATCGACACAAACAAGCCCTCTTTGACTAAACCATTCTAGCCACTTCACTACCACATCACTGTGCTGCTGCAACGGTGGTACATGTGTCGGCACAAGTTGTTCTTCCGGCACCTCCTCCTGTGCAGGCATGGCCTGGACTGAGGAGACCATTTAGCTAGAAAAGGCTGCGTTGGTTGACAAGGGTCGTCATTAAAGAGCAATCCAGGCAGCCGCAACATTGAACAGCGTTTAATCCCGGTTCCTTTCATGCAGGTAAGGGCTTGCTGTTTTCTTCCCTGTTAAAGAAAAGAACGTATTTCTTTTAGCTTGATTGCTGCATATTAGACGAAAGTGATGTCTGATAGACCACCGTCAACTCATAGGAAGTGGCAAAGGCACTGTCTGAGATGTATGCTCTTTTTGATGCCAAGCATGATGAACTGAAATGTACCCTGAAACCAGTGACTGAAACAGAGTTGCCATCAATAAAGGAGTCTATGAGATTGAGCAGTGAAAAGTTTGAGGGTTTCAAATCGGAAACCATAGAGACGAGGAAGGAACTTGCTACTATAAGAGCAGAAAATGAGGAAATCGGAAATGATAACAACCGTTCGACATAATAATAAAAAAATGAAGGAGTTGACTGATATGCAACAATACCGTCGAAGACGTAACCGCCAGATAAAAGGTCTTCCTGTGGTGATGGGCGAGAACCTCGTCTCTACCATGAAAACAATATCGGAGTGCCTGAAGTCACATGTTGAGTGACATTCAGGTCATTCACTATGTGCCCACAAAGCAAAAAGATGAACAAAACAAAACTGTCAAAATGTTTTCTCGTACTGTGTGGGATAAACTTCGGAAAAATACTAAGAAGCAAAGAGTGAATGTTTCTCACTTGGGGTTTGAGGGAGAGATTGCCGTTTACGGGAATGAACACCTATGTCTGGCAAACTAAGCAGTCATAGGAATGGAACTGAATGAAAAGCACAAAAAGTAGAAATTCACGTGGGTTTCAGATGAAAAAATTCTGATGCGAAAAGTTGAAAATTTAGATGTTCTACACGTGATAAGTGCAGAAGACTTGCGACAAATTCTCTGACACAATAGCTGATGATATAGAGCAAATCGAGCGAATCTGGAGAGAAAGAGAAATTATTTTAGTCCTAGTTTGCAATATTCGCAGCATACGCAAAAATTTAGACCATCCTCTTGTGTATTTATCACTGCACTTCTTCTTCTATGATTTTATTGCAGTCATGGAAACGTGGTTAAAAAAATGAAACCGCTGAAATACCTGGATATGGCACGGTGTCGCTACCAAGGTCCCGCGAATTACGCGGTGGTGGGGTATAGCTTTTTATAATGAACGGTGTTGATTACCAGTGCATCACGAATAGTTCATGTAGTAAGCAGTCAGTCAAAACTCTTTGTACACCTCAGGTGTATTCTTAGTATTGGGGTAGTACACAGACCTTACAAATAGAGCATAAAGGAGTTTCTCTCAGATACGAAAACCGTCATGAATCCCCTAATGAATTCTAATACCCCAATTGTTGTATGCGGTGACTACAATATTGACCTTTTCAATGATGGATGTTCTTAGTGCGAATACTTGCTTCTTATGGAATCATGTAACCTTCAAAATATTATTACTTCTCCTATTGGAAGAAGACAGAAATATTCAACCTTTATTGATCATATGTACAGTCGCCGAAAGATTCTTCGGACTCGAAGGGACGCAAAAAAAGGTCTGAGTAATTGAACAGACAGAAAAATCCGCGAAGTACAAAAAAAAGCACTTTATTGAGTTTAAATGGTCTTAAAAATTTCGCTGATTCTACCTTGGCACAAATTTCTCTCGCTGACGACAATTTGTGCCTTTATTTGCGCAAAAGTTGTGCTTTCACTGTACAGGCTAGACAGCAAGGTCACGGCATTTAGTTGAATACTTCCCACACTTCTTTGATGGATCTGGCGGGGCCATGTTGTCCACAATCCGAGTGTCTACCACACCGCTCGTCAAACGCACGCAAAGACTAGGTACTTTTCGTTCATAGGTTTCACTTTGCTGCCACTGGGAAATATTCATGAGCAGTATAGAATCAAAGGTGGGTTTTAGTTCTTGCTGCGAGCTTCGTTTTAGGTTGTATGTAAGGTTCTCTTTGGGCTATTTTCCCTTCTTGTCTTCATCAACCTGCTTTATAAAAGTGGGTACATAGCCTAACCATGCCCACATTTATTTCTGCAGCCCCAGCCAAATTATAAAGCCCAAGGGGGTTTACTTGCGAGCTGTTTAGCGTGGCTCTCTAGCACATCAAGCATTCCAAAGCGTGGGAAGATTGAGGACGCGAACCCATTCTTCTTTTGAGAGGCTACAGTTTCCGAGGATGCTCAACGAGGCATGCTGCAGACCTCACAATGAAACCATTTGAGCTCTATACTTTTGACGGGGACTGTATATACCTGCTAGTTAAGAGTCAGCATATGATTATTGCAAAACAGTGAGTAGTGATGAACATTGTTTTCTGAAATGCTGCATTAAGAGGAGATGCTGCTCGAAGTCACTTTTTCTTAATATGTGACCTGGAACAATGAAACTCCAGCTATTAACATAGTGTTTTATGCTGATTTTAAATCCTTCATTATTGTTATTGTGAGTTGCACAGTGTTCATTTTGTGTCACGACAACATTCAAAATGTACATATTTTTGCTGATACTTTCTTTCACACTAACCCTCCAAAATTATAGACCATTGATGGCTCATTTCTCCCTATGTAAACTGTAAAATTCTAAGAACTATTTATAAATACATACAAAATAAGATAATACCGAAGAAAAATTGAAACGTGTCAAGTCTACATTGTCGAAACACCACTGAGTGTACCTTGAAATTATTTGTAAATATGTAATCAATATAGTTATCTACAGGCAACAAAAACACGCCGCACACCTCAGAGAAAATATGTGCAAAACTTCATGGATATCAGTGCTTCAGTAGTACCAAAAACAAGGCGGCCAACAGAAAAAGTTGCCCAAAAATTCATTTTTAGAAAATAGTAATTTAAAGTTAAAGTACATGTTTATTTACAAAAGGACGATTAATTTCTAATCGAACTTTTACACAACTGAGAAAAATTGTCCATAAAAAAGCTACTGGCACTAGAAACTTCCTGCGCCATAAGCTGCTCATACAAAATTTCGAACGACTGGGCCACTACAACAGCTTTTACGTTGACGTCGAAGCTTTTGTGAGAGCTCCCGCTGTCGTAAGCTCGGGTAGCACTTTTGCTGGCATCCTCGCTGGCCGTAACTCGCCACGATGTATGTGCTCAGGAAATAACACTTTCTGGGCACGCACAATTCTCACAGTAGAGTTCTAGAAACGATGCTAGTCCTTTACGCTTCGCGACCGGTTCCCCCGACACGATGTTCCGATCGCTGACACGTCGGGAAAATCGCGCCGCTCACGAGCATGTTCAACGCTGTCAAATCGCTAATGACCCACGAACCTTTATCGAGCAGTCTTTCCTCATCTTGTAAAAGTGCAATCTTCTTTTCTGAAGCACTCAGGTATTCCAACACCTCTCCAGTTTCCTCGTTCAGCGCGCTATCCCGGCGGAATAGACGTGAAAAAAAAACAGCGAGAAAACACGCAAGACCAGAGGAAGACGCACACAGACTGTCGCCGGCGACAGTCTGTGTGCGTCTTCCTCTAGTTTTGCGTCTTTTCTTGCTGTTTTCTTTCACGTCAACATGTACCAACTCACCCAACAATTCACACTTCTGGAATAGACGGCGCCTTCGTTAGGCCTTGCGGCCGCGGGTACACTTTCCGCTGGACGCGCCTTCGCCCTCGTTTTGAGCCGACGGCCTGTATATTTGTGCACAGAACTGCTTTTCACTGAACGATGACTCCGCCTGCTTCGTCCTGCTTCAACCATGGCAAAAATAAAAATTCCGAAATATCGCCACTCATCTGCATGTGTCTGTGAAACATGTATCCAGCAAGTAGGCTTCAATACACATGCACGCTGCGGCCAGTGGCAATCCCCGATGCGTACCACATGATTTAAAAGCCAGTCGCAGCGCTCGGAAACAGCGTCAAAGACGAGTTTTTTTATTACTTCTTCCGCTGCTGCACACAAGGCAACCCTGGTCTTCGCGAGAATGTGGCTTGGCTGAGCTCCTCGCACGTTGCGCAATGGCGAGCGGCCTCGCTGCATAAATCGCGAGGCGGTTAAAGTTAGCAAACTTTCGGCCTTTTAACAGCCACAGTGTGCCCTTTAAAGGCAGTTATCACTGTTTTCCCGTCTGTATCTTGCGCTGATTTTGCGCTGATTGTGGACGCGTACCCAGTTTTCTTTCGAGAGGTTACGGTTGCTGAGGATGCATAACGAGGCACGCTGCAGACCTCACAACTAAACCCTTTGAGCTGTATACTTTTGACGGGGAGTGTACATCCCTGCTAGTACGTTGTCAGCATAGCGTTATTTCAAAACAGTGAGTATTGTTGAACATTGTTTTCTTAAATGTTGCATTAAATGAATGAAGTGCCAAATGTGTGCATGGATTTCTTTTGTATGATTTGACTGTGAGTAGGCCAAAAAATGTAGCTCTTTTTTGTGTCGCGAAATTGGGATTTCTTAACATTCTCAGTATCATTTGTCAATGATGGAAAACAAGTTGTTACAAAAAGTGAAGCAAAATAAAATCGTTTGCTACACCAAAACCCAAACTCACTTGGTGCTCATTTTAAGACCTGCTTTTATAACTAACTATATTTGTACAGATGTTCGGGCCTCAGTATGACAAACATAATGCAGTGTGATGACCCCCCATAATGCGCAGGTTTACACGGGACGGAGAGGTAATGAGACACCGTATGGCTCAGTTTAAACAAACAGATTTATTCAATAATTACACATGATTATGATTATACATCAGAGGCTGGGGCGTCCGAGCTTACGTGCCGACGACGACGATGATGGAGCGGCTCCGGAGTTGAGCTCGAACGGTTGCTGGCAGAAGCTGCACGCCGTCGGGCTTCGGCGCTGAAGGCCCCCTTGGCGAACGATGTCGTCCTGAGCGTCCTTCTTCCGTACTCCTTGTCGATTTTTATATCCTCTTATCCCCACACTCCCTAGGGTGAGGACGCCCACGCCGGAGTGGGGGGCGGGGCCTAGGGCTTTCACTTGGGCGCACAAACACACCACCGCACTTATGGTCTCGCCCTCCTCACGTGTTGAGTCCGAGGGAAAGAAGGTTGTCGTCGAGGTAGCGCATAGCGTCGGCTGTGGTAAGGCGCGCTCTAGCCCGCTGACGGCTCCCGCGGGTCACCGGCCTCCGTTCTCCATCAAATGACACTCGCCCCTCAAGGCCGGAACGCGAGGTCACTAAAAGGCCGGGAAAGTGGTCCCTTGTCATGGGATGTGCTCGGGAGGGCTGATTGATGATGCCCGCCGTCTTGCCACGGGGCCAGGCCCGCCGAAACGAGGCCCTATTGTCCCCGGGACGGCCACGGCAATTGGGGAAGATAACGCCCGTCTCCCCGCGGCGGCGGCGGCGTTCGACTCGTGCCGACACTATGGAAAGGGGGTCCGGTTGTGCTTAAACCCCTTCGTTCTGGTTGTTCACTCTCAACGAGTATGGCTCGGTAATTGATGATGCCGCTGTCACCTGGGTCGTCTCCGTGCGGTCCACGGCGGCAGGCCCGAAAGCAATCCCACTCAAGTTGCTTGCAGCCATATACAGTAGAAACATGAAAGGGGGTCCGGTTGTGCTTTCGCCGCCACTGGGGGCTCCGTCTACGCCGCGCCGTCGAATGCGGACCCTCGTAGCACACACAAGGAACGTCACACTCGCTCACCCTCCAGAAGAATGTTCTCCGAACATTTGAGTCCATGCAGCTCCCCTTGTCTTTCTGAATCGCCTCGCAGAGTGCGTCCGACAAAACACTTTTCGCTGCACTCAACACCACTGCACAGCACCATATGCCTCCGCTGTCACAACTGGCGTCTCCAGGGGCAGCGCTGATCTTCTTTTACAGATAAACATGAAACTCAGCACCCAAGCCTCTCCTTTCTAGTCCAAACTGGACGAAACAAATTTACCACAGTTACAAAGGAGCTGCCACTTCTAGCACGATCACGGCACAGACAGAAATATAGATAACGAAAGGAAGTAGGGCAGGTTCTGCATGCGCTCCGCATGCTCTCCTGTGAAGGTGTTACTTAAAATGACAGAAAGGTTTAACTACCACTTCGATAACTTAACACATAAGCACATAGCAATGTTATGAGCTGCGGCATTACACAATTCTAACCAGTTCACAACTCCGCTCTGTTTACGCCATTAGTCCGACTTAGCTTTCCGATTTAGCAGCGAATATCGGCCTTCATGAGTCATACTAAGTAAGTCTGTGACCCTTTGTCTGCTTTGGGACTCGCGAGGGCTCGTGGCAGGAGCCTCTCTTGGCGTTATCTGCGCGGCAACCTCGCGCGCTTCTTCTAGCAATGCATGAAGTAAATCCGGTGGCATTCCGGCCCTCACCTCTGGCGCCTACCGAACAAATGCAGGAGAGGGCGTTTCTTGCGAACTATCTGCGCGCTCCGCTTCACTTCTGTCCCCATCAAAATCCGCGCTTTCCCTTTCCTCATTTCGTGAATACTGAACCGGTGCCGACTTGAGGCGATTTGCGTGTATCCTTATCAAGCGCCGGTTCACGTCTCGGACTCTGAAGTTTACCGGAGAAAGCTTCTCGACAACCTCGCACGGTCCTCTCCACTTCGTCTGGAACTTACGAGCTAGCCCAATCTGCCTTAGGCAGTTTTCAATGTACACGCTGTCCCCCACATCAAACGGCGCGTCTCTAGCACTGCGATCGTGCACCTCCTTCCTGCGCTTCGCCGTTTTCTTTAAGGCCTCCTTTGCGATGTCCCTCGCAACTTGCAAGCGCGATTCTAGCTCAACCTTATAGTCGTCCAGTGAAGCATACGGGACACGACGGGGGCCCTCTGGCACTTCAATAGGCTGGTCCGGGTCTCGGCCGTAGAGAAGAAAGAATGGCGATTCGCCCGAGCTCTCGTGTGCTGCGGAATTGTAGGCAAACATTGCATACGGGAGCCACAAGTCCCAGTCCCGCTGGTCGCGCGAAACAAAATGCGACAGGAACCCGGCCACGGTTTGGTTCAGTCGCTCCACCGCGCCGTTGCAAGCCGGATGGTACGGTGTTGTCTGCTTCTTAGCGATCTTAAGCAGCTCGCAAACTCTCCTCATTAGCTGCGACACGAAGTTCGTTCCCCGATCTGTCAAGAGTTGCCTCGGGGGTTCATGTCGGAGCACGATCTGTTCGACAAATGCTCTTGCTACCGTGTCTGCCTTCTGATCTGGGAGTGCTACCGCTTCCGCGTATTTTGAAAGGTGATTGACAAATACTAAAATATACTTGTTTCCGGAAGTGGTCGTGGGCAATGGGCCCATTATGTCTATACCTGTCCGCTCGAAGGGAGCCGAAACCTCAGGGAACGGCTGAATTGGAGCTGGTCTTCGTCCCTTGGGTGTTTTTCTTTCGAGACAGGAATGACACTTCGCACAGTAGTCTCTAACATCCTGTCGCATGCCACTCCAAAAGTACAAACGCTCCACACGCCTGCGTGTCTTCGCTACGCCAAAATGACCGGCGCATGGCGCATCGTGAAACGCGCGAAGAACCCTTTCTGTTTACAACCGAGGTATGACGACTCTCTCCCAAGCGGTTTTCTCTGGTCTCCCTTTCCTATTTGGCCTCGTGCGCCGACACAGGGTGCCGTCTTTGCCAATGAAATAACCTAGCTGTTCGGGGTGAGACGGTGCGCCCTCTAAGCTTTCGATTATTCGCTTCAGGTCAGGATCTTTGCACTGCTCTGTGCGTAATTCGGCGGGGTCGACTACGGGGACAAACTCATCTATATCTGCCACGGCAGCTGTGCGGCTGAGTGCATCAGCATTCAGATGTGTCTTTCCTGACTTGTTCTCAACTTCAAAGCAGTATTCCTGCAGGTGTAGATTCCATCTAGCGAGTCGCGAGCTAGGGTCCCTGACACTCATCACCCATTTCAGAGGATGGCAGTCTGTGACTAGCTTGCATTTGCGGCCGTAAAGGTAGCATCTGAAGTGCTTTACTGCCCAGACAACGGCGAGGCACTCCCTTTCCGTAGCTCCGTACTTTTGCTCTGTGGGGCTCAGCTGTCGGCTAGCAAAAGCAACGGGATGTTCTTTGCCCTCGATAACCTGAGATAGCACGGCACCAACTGCGAACTTTGACGCATCTGTGGCCATAACGAAGCACAAATTAAAATCCGGGTGGCGCAACAGCGGTGCACTCATTAGCTTCTTTTTCAGGGCCCCAAAAGCATCCTCCGCGTTTTCGTCCCAGCGAAAGGCGACATTTTTGGCTGTTAAGGCGGTGAGCGGCTTAGCGAGCTTGGCGAACTCCTCTATGTGCCTTCGGTAGTAACCGATCAGGCCGAGAAACTGCCGGACCTGGCGGACGCTAGTCGGGGATGGAAAATTCAAGACACACCTTAGTTTCTCAGGGTCCGGTTGCACGCCGTCAGCTGAAACAACGTGCCCGAGGTATTTCACCTCGTTTTTGAGGAATTGGCACTTAGAGGGCTTCAGCTTGAGACCCGCTCCTCTTAGTCGCACCAAAACCTGCTCAATATCGCGCAAATGGTTCTCAAAACTGTCACTGTATATGATTATGTCATCCATATACACGAAGCACAGCCTCCCCAGAAGACCTGCCAGGATAACATCAGCGGTTCTCTGCCAGACAGCAGGGCTGTTGGCCAGACCCATCGGCATTCTTTTCCATTCATAGTGCCCTGAGGGCGTGTTGAATGCCGTTTTCTCGGCATCTGCCGGATCCATTGCTATCTGCCAGAATCCCACCGCCATGTCCACTACCATGAAGCACCTGGCAGAGCCCAGCTGAGAAACCGTCTCCTGTATATTGGGGATGAGGTATGGATCGATGCGAGTTACGGCATTTAGTTTGCGGTAGTCCACTACCAATCGATACGAGCCATCTGGCTTTTCCACCAATAGTGCTGGTGCTCCCCAGGGTGACTTTGAGTGTTCGACAATGCCGCGATCAATCAGGTCCTGCACCTGCCGCTCATCTCCTCACGTTGGGAGTAAGGAATCCTGTACGCACGCTGGTAAACGGGCGATGAAGTGCCGGTTTCTATCTTGTGCTTTATAACGCCACAGCAGCCCAAATCCAGGTTGGACGCGGCGAATACCTCCGAGTAGTTGTTCAGCAAACCAGCCAGAGCCTCCCTCTCCCTGGATTTTGGATGGATGGATGGATGGATACGGCTGAACCCTTTACATCGAGCGGTGGCTCAAGCCACCTAGCCATGTCTTGTGAAATTTTACTCCTGTCTTGCTTTTAGCCACCAATCAGATAACCTTCGCTTGGTTACTTCTAACCTCTTAAAATCCACTTTCCCTTCACTATCCCTAAACCTCAATGCCTTGGGTAAGTCAGCCCCGCTGCCTTCCACTGTAGGGTGAAGCCCTTTACAGAAAAGTATCAAGTGTTCAGCCGTTTCCTCCTCCTCTCCGCACGCAATGCACAAAGTGTCTATCTCCTGGTACCTGACTCTATACTTCTTAGTCCGCAAAACTCCAGTCCTGGCCTCAAACAACAAAGAACTTCCCCTACAATTATCATAGATATTTTCTTTGACAATTTCCTGTTTAAAGGTCCGGTATGTTTCTAGTGCCGATTTCGTCAGCATCCCTGTTTTCCACAAAGCTCTCTCTGTTCCTTTAACCTTTTTCTTAACCGATAATTGCTGATTTGCCCCCTTACTGCTGTCCAGATATTTGCTTGTCAATTTTCTAGTTCGCTTTCTCCATTTCGTGTCAACATTCTTTATATACAGGTATCTGAAAACTTTCCTAGCCCACCGCTTTTCCTCCATCCTTCTCAATCGTTCCTCAAATGCTATCTTACTGCTAGCCTCTCTGCTCTCGAAAGACGCCCATCCCATATCACCCTGTGCCCCCTGATTTGGTGTATTGCCATGTGCTCCCAAAGCTAACCTCCCTACTCCCCGTTGCCTAATTTCCAGCCTTGCTTGAACATCTGGCCTCATACACAGGACCGCATTCCCGAAGGTCAGGCTAGGGACCATCACCCCTTTCCAGATCCCTCTTACCACCTCATACCTATTGTAATTCCACAGTGCCCTATTTTTTATGACAGCTGCATTCCTACTAGCTTTATTCATTACATATTTTTCATGCTCTGTCAGATACTCAACACTGTTATTTATCCACACCCCAAGATACTTGTACTCATTCACTACCTTTAGCACGAACTCCTGTATTCTATGCTCGCCGCCCTCTTCATTAAATGTCATGACTGCAGATTTTTCCTTACTATACTTGAAGCCTAATCTATCTCCCTCTGTACTGCATATGTCTAACAACTTCTGCAGGTCTTCCTTGTTGTCAGCCATTATCACTATATCGTCCGCATATATTAGTCCCGGTAATGTCTGTTTAATCAATTCCCCTTGCTTGAAAAAAGATAGGCTGAAACCTAGTCCGCTCCCCTCTAGCTTGGCCTCCAAACCTTGCAGGTACAACATGAACAACAAAGGGGACAGAGGACATCCTTGTCTAAGCCCCCGCTGTATCTCTACAGGCCCTGATACATTTTTTTCCCATTTTATGAGCACTCTGTTACCTCTATATATATCTTTTAAAAGATTAATTACTCCATTTTTCACATCCAATGTGCCCAATATGTCCCACAAATGCTCCTGAGTAACATTGTCATAGGCTCCCCTAATATCCAGAAATGCTAGCAATAAGGGCCTATGTTCCTTTTCCGCAATTTCTATACACTGTGTCAATGAAAATAGATTGTCCTCCAACCTCCTTTGTTTCCGGAACCCATTCTGTAGTTCCCCTAGCACCCCCTCGTTCTCCACCCAAGCCTGCAGTCTATCCTTTATAATTTGCATCACCACCCTGTAAACCACAGACGTCACTGTTATGGGGCGATAGTTACTTACGTCTGCTTTGTCCCCCTTTCCCTTATATATCATGTTCATTCTACTTAATCGCCATTCATCGGGGACTTTCTCATCCACTATCATTTTGTTCACTACTTGTATTAATGTTTGCTTGGATTTTGGTCCTAACTTCTTTATCAACATAATCGGGATACCATCTGGTCCTCTTGATGTGCCACTAGGAACCTTCTTCTCTGCCCTTTCCCACTCTCCTTGCTCAAGTAAAGCTATTGCTGTAACCGGTGTATCCTCCTTCGATAAATTATGTACCACGTGCTTTGCTGAAAATTTTTCCGTCATCCTTGTTCCTATGTGTTTTATTGCTTCATCCCCTTCTAGTCGAATGCCCTCATCTGTAACAATAAACCTTTGTTCTAGCCTAGTTTTATTACTCATTGCATTTAGATGTTTCCAGAATTTTTGGGCTGCTTTTCTATCCTTTTTATTTACTTTTGACATCCATTGGGCACCCTTTCTTCTAATTTTCTCATTAATCAAATAGGATGCGTCCCTTCTACACTTTATGAAGGTATCCCATTTTCTGTCTACTTCGGGTTTTGGTTCCCCCTCTTCTTGGAATATCTGTGTTCCCTGGATGCTTCCTTGCGCTTTTCTATTGCCCTCTTGACCTCCTCATCCCACCAACTCTTGGGTTTGCATCTTTTCCCTTTTAGCTTTACTCGCACCTTAGCTAGCTCTAGCTCCAGTAATCGAGTTAATTTGGTATAAGTCCATTCTGTTTCACTATCCTCAAAAATTACTTTCTCGATTTGTTTGGCTGCTACTTCCAATTGCTTTTCTGAGTAAATATTTCCCCCTGATTGTTTATCTTGATTCAGTCCTACATTGCTTTTTCTTCTGAAGCTCAACTTGATACGCTTGTGGTCACTACCTAGACTTCTGGAACCATCTTCATCTATGCTCATTACCCCTAATCCGTTATACATCCTCTGTGACATTAGTGCATAATCTATCGTCGAGTGCAGACTCCCCGCCTCCCATGTTATGAGCCCTTCACACTTCTCGGTGCTGTTGCATACAACTAAATCATGCCTGTCACACATGTCCTGCAGCATGCTTCCTGTCGAATCCGTGTACCCATCCAGGTCTTCTATGTGTGCATTCATGTTGCCTAATATAATTATCTCTCCCTGTCCTCCTAGCTCATCAATGTCGCTTGCAATACATTCTAACATTTTCCTGTTTTCCTCTTTGGAATTAACCCCTGTCCACAGGTATACAAAGCCAAGGAGTGTTTGCTTGCCTGCCACTGTTCCTTTTAGCCATAAATGTTCCCTGCATCCCAGTCTAACCCTTTGAAAATTCATACTTTTATGAATGAATGCCCCAATTCCAACTCCCTTTCTGTTGCCCTCTGTTCTATTGCAATATTCCCATGCGTAGTCTGGGTTACAGGGTGGTTGCTCCATGTCTCTAAGATGTGTTTCCGCTAAACCATATACCATTAATTCCTCCTGTCTTAACTGTTCTATTTCCTCCCATTTCAGTCTATTCCTGCCACCTTGCATGTTAATGAAACCTATATCTGAATTAACTTGGCCCTGGCGCTTGCGTCTCTTTCTTCCCCTATGGTTCCATTGTCCGTTTGATCTTAATTCTTCCTTCTCTACACTGGTTCCTTCAGAGCTCTGGGTCCCCCCAAAAAAGCTGTTGCCTGGCGACCTATCCTACTACCCACCTTCTTGCCAGTGGCACCACCGTAGTGGATGCCATCCTGTGCAAAAGGGTGGGGCCTAACCTCGTACACTTCCCTGTTGACCTCCATCACCTCGTATCTTAGTCGTCGACTCAATAGCCTAATTACCCGATTAGTCTCCACGACCCTCCTTTCCGTTTCGCGAGCCTGCCTCTGGACCTCTGGGATTGTGCATATGGTCACATGCACGCTCTCAGAGGCCTCTCTAAGCCTACGCATCCCCACCTCCAACTGCGTCTCAAGATTCTGGCTCCTCCCCTGCAGTACATCATTGAGACCAGCATGGATGACCACAAGGTGTTCGCCATCCATGCTGCCCACCACCACCTCCCGGGCTCTGGCCATTGCATCCACCATGCACTTTCCCGACTGAGCCTCCACCTGCACCCGCCTGTCTGCCTTCACTGCCGTCAGAACGCCTCCCTCAACCCTCGCTACATTCGAGTCCCCGACCACCAGAACTCTCCTGTGCCCCAAACGTTCGCTTCCTAATTCCATCTGTTGGCCTCCGGATCGCTCTGGCTGACTCTCCTGCCGCTGTACGCTATTGTCGCGAGTTTCCATGCCCGCTTTAACCTTTTTCATTTCGTTCGCATTTTTCTCACTCAATGCTCGCTGCGCTACAGCACTGTACGATCGACGAGCCTCGTCCCCCACCTGACACTTCTCCGAACTGGGGTGCCCAGCTGGCCGCGACCTGAGCGCTTCAACCTGTTTTTCTAGCTGTGTCCGCTTTTCCCGCTCTTCTTTAATCTCGCCCACCATTCGCTTCAACAGGGCGGCATTATTCTCCTCCTTTTTAATCAAATCGGCGACCTGAGCTTCCAGCTTAATCCGATCCTCTCGACGTTGAGAAAGATCGAACGACACCCTTGGAGCAGCCGAAGGACTAGCATGCTCTACAGTTGCGAGTACCGTATCGGTGGGCTCACGTTTCTCTATCGCAGAGGTGAAGAAAGCCAATGTTTTGTTCTTGGGAAGGCTTAGTGGCTGCTGGCTACAGTTAACCACCCGTAGGGGCACTCTGTGGGCGTCATTAACTGTCACGAGGCACGCGGCTGCCTTCAGGCCATTGCTGAGAGAGTCGACCGGCTCAAGCACTCCCACGGCGCCGCTCTCTACATCTGAAGGCCCAAACGCGTACAAAATGTGCTCCGACCAAGGAAGGACGACCGCCTCATCGACCAGCCTGACGGCAACCCGCGAATATACCTGCTCCAATGATCCCACTGTTCGACGGGTGTCAATATCGGTAATGCGAATCTCAGCCCCTCTCCTGTTCAAAAACGGAACTTTTGAGCCGCCCGCATTAACCTCTTCTTCAGAGAATGAGACTACTACCTTCCCTTTTCTCAAAAAATCCTGCCCTAATATACCTGACACTCCGTTTGGCAGAGACACCGTGTCCGGGCATACGTAGCAGGGGTGCTCCAATGCAATTCCGCCGAGAGAGAAGTGTAACCGGTAGAGTCTGCTTATGCCAAGAGGATCCCCCGTTATGCCTACAAATTTGGTTGCCATACCACCAGACGCTTCCAACACCTCGCGGTCCCCCTTCCTTCGAAGCGTGTTAAAACTGCTTTCCTTAAGCAATGTCACCTTTGACCCCGTATCTATCAACAATTCCATGCAACAACCATTTAACTTGCAACGCACAACAGGGCATGCCTCGTCGGCCACACAAACTACCACCACCTCATCATCCACTGCTCCCTCCCCATGCTCCTCAGGATGGGGAGGACTATCTAGTTTTTTGTCTCGGTATCTGGAGCCCCGCTGTAGGCTTGCTTAGGGCGTGTCTCGCCTGCTTCTCTTTGTGGCTCCCCACGGCGCACGTTTTGGCAGAACCTGGCGATGTGTCCGCGACCCTGGCAAGCGAAGCATACGATTTCTTCAAAATCTCGCATACCGCGCCTGTAGCTTTGTGGCGGTCTCCGGTTTCCAGCGAATGGGCGCTGTTGAGCGCGCGCTTCAACCTGGCGTTCCACCTGCTGAGATAGCAGCTGTTCTAAGCGATCTAACCGCTCTGTCAAGAGAGCAACCTCAGGGTTGAGCACCGCTCTCTCTATGACGCGTACTCTCGCTGCGGCTGTCGTTAACGCCTCATTTCGTTCCTCATCCAATGCGGCCGCCACGGCTTGGTCGAAATTGCTCGGCTTGCGCGAGAGCACGAACCGGCGCACGGGGTCTTGCTGACCAGGCACGAACAAAGCGGTCATTTCCTCTTTAAGTAGATCCTCCGCGTATTTCTTCCTTAGCTGGTCCCCTTCCTCCTCCCTGCTTAACGTATCGCGTGCTAGGTGCTGAAGCCGCAACGCAAACGTTCGCACGTCCTCCCCTACCATCTGTCCGGCGTCACGGAACCTCTGTACCCGCACGTGATGTGGTTCAGTGTCGAAATGCTCGAACGCGAGCTTCTTAAATTCCGCAAATGATTTTGTGGATTTTACCTTTTCGTCTCGCCATGCAAAATCATGAGCAGCTCCTGCCATCTTACACCTCGCCATTCCCAGCATTTGAGCATCGGACCATCCCCCCATTTTCCCAATCTCTTCAAGCATGGAAAAGAAATCGCAGATCGGAACCCCTGTCTTATCTCCCGTAAACGTCGGAATGACGCTTCCTAATGCCAGCATGCTTGCTCCGAGCGACGGCTGTGGAGTGGGAGCTCCCTCAGATACAGACATTTTTTTTTCGCTCAAGCCCTCCGGTGCCTCAAGCCTCTCAAATGGGGGTAAAAGTCCCACAATCAGTCCCGTGATTCCCTTTTGATTACGATTTTGAAGTCATGATTATCGCAGCATTCAGAGGACATTTGCTTTTGCGACCCCACTTCTGGCACCAGTGTGATGACCCCCCATAATGCGCAGGTCCACACGGGACGGAGAGGTAATGAGACACCGTATGGCTCAGTTTAAACAAACTGATATATTCAATAATTACACATGATTATGATTATACATCAGAGGCTGGGGCGTCCGAGCTTACGTGCCGACGACTTCATGGAGACGATGGAGGGGCTCCAGAGTTGAGCTCGAACGGTTGCTGGCAGAAGCTGCACGCCGTCGGGCTTCGGCGCTGAAGGCCCCCTTGGCGAACGATGTCGTCCTGAGCGTCCTTCTTCCGTACTGCTTGTCGATTTTTATATCCTCTTATCCCCACACTCCCCAGGGTGAGGACGCCCACGCCGGAGTGGGGGGGGGGCTAGGGCTTTCACTTGGGCGAACAAACACACCACCGCACTTATGGTCTCGCCCTCCTCACGTGTTGAGTCCGAGGGAAAGAAGGTTGTCGTCGAGGTAGCGCATAGCGTCGGCCGTGGTAAGGCGCGCTCTGGCCCGCTGACGGCTCCCGCGGGTCACCGGCCTCCGTTCTCCATCAAATGACACTCGCCCCGCAAGGCCGGAACACGAGGTCACTAAAACGCCGGGAAAGTGGTCCCTTGTCCTGGGATGTGCTCGGGAGGGTTGATTGATGATGCCCGCCGCCTTGCCACGGGGCCAGGCCCGCCGAAACGAGGCCCTATTGTCCCCGGGACGGCCACGGCAATTGGGGAAGATAACGCCCGTCTCCCCGCGGCGGCGGCGGTGGCGGCGTTCGACTCGTGCCGACACTATGGAAAGGGGGTCCGGTTGTGCTTAAACCCCTTCGTTCTGGTCGTTCACTCTCAACGAGTATGGCTCGGTAATTGATGATGCCGCTGTCACCAGGGTCGTCTCCGTGCGGTCCACGGCGGCAGGCCCGAAAGCAATCCCACTCAAGTTGCTTGCAGCCATATACAGTAGAAACATGAAAGGGGGTCCGGTTGTGCTTTCGCCGCCACTGGGGGCTCCGTCTACGCCGCGCCGTCGAACGCGGACCCTCGTAGCACACACAAGGAACGTCACAGCAGCTACACTCATCTACATGAGCCAGTAAGAAAGGCCTAATTTATATGTATGAATACTTAGTCATTATGGTGTTAAACTCGAAAAAAAATTAACCTAGACACTTACTGAAGTTCAGCATTCAAGCTGGTAGCCGCAGGTAGGGTCAACTAAAACGTAGTGATAATGCTGCCATAAAAAGCCTGGAGGGCTAGTTTGTCTGACATTTGGCTACAAGAGCACAAGAGTAGGCAAGTGGAGGTTGAGTAGCTTTCTTGTTTTAAAACATCTTCCATTTCCTCTACATTAGAAATGTCTGTACACTCTGTTGTGGTAGTGCAGACTGTATTAAAGCAGATTACCCTACTGTGTGGTTCGTGACCAAACTGATAATTTTTTGAGGATGTAAATTGACCTTTTTCTAACAATAGCTAGGGTCTGAATTATTGAAAGCTTCGGCCACAGTGTAATCAGTAGAATTTACCGGCTGCTAATAATCAAGTATGTCGGTGACTTGCAAGCAGAGGAGGTTATTCCACCTTTCTTTTCGTGAGGTAGAATCTATGAGTGAAAGGCAAAGGCTTCGAGAAGTGTGCTGATGCCCAAGAGCCAGTCACAAGTGTGGAAGCTGTCGCCTCCCTAGCATAGGTTCGGCTCCACTCTACGAAGTTTTGAGATGGAGCGTACTAGCAGTGTAGATTAAGTTCCAGACTGGATGTTTAAAGTGTTTTCTTTCAAGTATAAGCATGCATTTAGGTAGCTCCCTAAGTTTTATTTTTTTTGGAGCAATCCAGGGAGCCGCAATATTCAGCAGCGGTTAATCCCTGTTTCTTCCATGCAGTCCATCTTCGACAAACAAGCGCTCTTGGACTAAATCATTCTAACCACTTCACTACTACATCACTGCGCTGCTGCAACGATGGTACATGTGTTGGCACAAGTTGTTCCTCGGGCACCTCCTCCTGCACAGGCATGGCCTGTACTGACGATACCACTCAGCCAGAAAAGTCTGCGTTGGTTGAGAAGGGTCGTCATTTTAGAGCAATCCAGGCAGCCGCAAGATTGAGCAGCGGTTAATCCCGGTTCCTTTCATGCAGGTATGTGCTGGCTATTTTCTGGCCTGTTAAAGAAAAGAACGTATATCTTGTCACTGAACTGCTGCGTATTTTGCGAAAGTGATGTCTCATAAACGATTGTCAACGATTAAGGAAGTGGCAAAGGCACTGCCTGAGATGTGTGCTCTTTTTGAAGCCAAGCATGATGAACTGAAAGCAGTGATCGAAACAGTTTCCATCACTAAAAGAATCTTCGAGCTTGAGCAGTGAAAAGTTTGAGGGTTTCAAATCGGAAATCATGACGACGAGGAAGAAACTTGCTGCTACTAGAGCAGAAAATGAGGAAATCAGAAGTGATAACAACTGTTCTACATCATAATTAAAAAATATAATGAAGGAGTTGACTTATGCAACAATACAGTCGAAGAAGCAACCTTCAGATAAAAGGTGTTCCTGTGGTGATGGGCGAGAACCTCATCTCTACGATTAAAACAATATCGGAGTGCCTGAACTCGCATGTTGATGACTCTAACATTGAGGTAATTCACCATGTGGCCACAAAGAAAAAAACATTGGCAAATATAATTTTCAATTTTGTTCTCGTACAGGTGGGATAAATTTCTGAAAATGCCAGAAGCAAAGAGCTAAGTTCCTCACTTGGGGTTTGAGGGTGAGATTGCCATTTACGTGAATGAACACCACTATGTCCTGCAAACTATGTAGTCCTAGGAATGGCACTGAAAGCAAAAGACAAAAAGTAGTTATTCACATGGGTATCAGATGGAAAAATTCTGATGCGAAAAGTTGAAAATTTAAATGTTCTACACGTGATAAGTGCAGAAGACTTCTCTGACGCAATGGCTGTTGGTATAGTGCAAATCGAGCATATCTGGAGAGAAAGAGAAATTATTTTAGTACTAATTTGCAATATTCGCAGCATACGCAAAAATTTAGACCATCCTCTTGTGTATTTATCACTGCACTCCTTCTTCTACGATGATATTGCAGTAATGAAAACATGGTTAAACGAAAATGAAACCGCTCAAATACCTGGATATGACACGGGATCACTACCAAGGTCCCGCGAATCACGCGGTGGTGGGGTATCGCTTTTTATTAGGAACGGTGTTGATTACAAGCGCATCTTGAATAGTTCATGTAGTAAGCAGTCTGTCGAAACTCTTTGTTCACCTCAGGTGTGTTCTTAGTACTGAGGTAGTACACAGACCTTCCAACTCGAGCATAAAAGACTTTCTCTCGGATATGGAAACTCGTCAATCCGCTAAGAAGTTCTAATACCCCAATTGTATGCGGCGACGAAATTATTGACCTTTTCAATGATGGATGCTCTTAGTGTGAATACTTGATTCTTATGTAATCATTCAACCTTCAAAGTAATATTTTTTCTCCTATTGGAAGAACGCTGAAATCTTCAGCCCTTATTGATCATATGTAATCGCCGACTGATTTTTCTGACTCGAAGGGACCAGAAAAATGGTCCAAATAATCCAACAGTCGTAAAAAAATTGTGAAGTATAAAAATCACTTTATTGAGATGAAATTGTCCTAAATATGTCACTGATTCTACCCTGCGGCAAATTTATCTTGCTGGCGACGATTTGCGCCTGCATTTGCGCCAAATTTGTGCTTTAGCTGTACACGCTAGCCAGCAAGGTCACGGCATTCAGTTGAATACTTCCCACGCTTCTTTGATGGACCTGGTGGGGTCATGTTATCCACAACCCGAGTGTGTACCACACCGCTCGTCAAACACACGCAAAGACAAGGCGCTACTCGTTCAAAGCGGTGGAACCGCCGGCCGCAATCACAAAAGCACCGTAGTTTGGGCCAGTTGGTAATGATTGATCTTGAGAAAACGAAGCAGCACGAAAAAAGGGGACGAAAAAGACACACATACGGCAGGACGAATGCTGCATTTCGACGGGAACAACGCCTTGCTTGATGAAAAAGAGAGAGTCCGGCACTGGCATGTGGTCACTGCGATTAAATTCACACACGTGACAATTGGACTCTGCCTGGTTTGGTGGGACAGGAAAGAGCCCAGTGTAGAAGAAAAACTAAGCAAAAGCACCGAAGTTTGGGCCAGTTGGTAACGATTCATCTTCAGAAAACGAAGCAGCACGAAAAAACAGGGACGAAAAAGACACACATAAGACAGGACGAATGCTGCACTTCGAGGGGAACAACGCCTTGCTTGATGCAAAAAGAAAGAGTCCGGCTCTGCCATGTGGTCACTGCGATTAAACTCACACACGTGACAATAGGACTCTGCCTGGTTTGGTGGGATAGGAAAGAGCCCAGTGTAGAAGAAATACTATGCAAAAGCACCGAAGTTTGGGCCAGTTGGTAATGATTCATCTTGAGAAAACGAAGCAGTACGAAAAAACGGGGAGAAAAAAGACACATACGACAGGCGAACGGATGTAACTTCGTGAAGTCTGAGCGCCACTCGGTCGACTCGGTCAGAGAAACCCAAGTGAGGAAACGGCGAGTGCCCTAACCACTGAGCCACCCAACGCGCTGTCTCAGCCGCGGTGGATCATTGGTTAGCGCGCTCGGCTACTGATCCTGAGTACCCGGATTCGAACCCGACCTCGGTGGCCGCGTTTCGATGGAGGCGAAACGCAAAGGCGCCCATGTGCTGTGCGATGTCGGTGCACGTTAAAGATCCTCAGGTGGTCGAAATTATTCCGGAGCCTTCCGCTACGGCACCTCTTTCTTCCCTCTGTTGCTCCTTTATAACTTCTCTTACTTCGCGGTTCTGGTGTCCACCGAGATGAGAGACAGATACTGCGCTATTTATTTCCCTCAGCAACCAATTTTCAACGTATGGGACAAGCGATAACTGCCCGCGACGTCGGCGGCAAAAGGAAGTTGATGACGATGACGATTCGACTACCACCTGGAAATGTCAGAGTTCCCAATGACCTCTAAAGGCAAAAATGAGGTACCGAAACTATGTCAAGCCAATCCAACTGCAGCATAAATCCACCTCAATCTAAGATGGCGCCTTTTGCGCCGGCGAAAAGCTGACAAGATGGCCGTTTTTGTCCCGCAGGCGACGAAAATTAGTCCGAAAAATTGAACGTTCGGACATTTGAAGTCCGAAATATCCGTTGTGAATATTTTATTTATTTATTTAAATACCCTAAAGGCCCAAGGGGGCATTACATAGTGGGGAGGGCATGAAAACAACACAATACAGATTATTGGCACATAGTAGTTAACAAATACAAAGAATAACTATATATACAAATTGCAAGTACACATCACTGCAGTCGCTGTAAGATACATAGGTTGAGCGTATAAGACTTAATGCTTCAACAATACTGAAAATATCACGGTGAATTTTGTAGGCCAAGGTGCGATGAAAGTTTTGTTTTGAAATGTGATAACTCAGTTTCAGAAACTATGTCAGCCGGTAACGAGTTCCACTCTGCCATAGATAATAGTAAGGGTGATGTTTGATATTTCAGTGTTCGTGCGAAGATGGGTTGCACTTTGTGGGAATGATCAGACCGGGATGAAACATGATGGGCAGGGGCGATGCGATCAGCTGTGAACGGGGAGCCATCGTAGTACAAGGAATGAAAAAACGATAAACGAGAGAACTTGCGTCGAGTGATAAGGTCGGGAATACTGATAGTTTGCTTCAATAATGACACACTTTCATACGGTGAGTATGAAGAAAGGATGAACCTCACAGCCTTATTTTGCACAGACTCAAGACGGTTAATTAATGAAACGCTACTTGGACTCCATATTAAAGATGCATATTCTAAAGCTGACCTTATGAGTGTAGTATACGCGCGAAGCTTTGTCTCGGGGTTGGCAAGATATAGACGACGTTTGATGAGTCCCAGTTCCTAAATGCTTTGTTTGTGATGTGATTTATGTGGGTGTTCCAGCTTAAATCAGCACTGAGATAAACACCTAGGTACTTAAAACAATCCGTTCTTTCAACTGTATTCTCATTAATTGTGTACACATTAGAAGGTATATTAGTGCTCGTGGAAAAGGTCATCAACAGTGTTTTTTTGATATTAATTTCCATCTGCCATAGCTGGCACCATTCATTTAAGCGCACTAAGTCGGTCTGTAGAATAACTGCATCAAGGGGGGTGACTATTCTTCTATAGATTACGCAGTCGTCAGCGAACAGTCGCACGTTAGATGATATGTTAGATGCTATGTCATTAATGTAAATTAAAAATAGTAATGGCCCTAAAACAGATCCTTGTGGGACTCCCGATATGACTCGTGAACTGCTCGATGAATACTCTTTAATTATGACGCTTTGGGAGCGATTACTTAGGAATTCTTCGATCCAACGGGTGATATCGCGGTGCAGTTGTAGGTTGTTAATTTTCTTCATTAGTCTTATGTGGGGAACGCGATCGAAAGCTTTTGAAAAATCTATAAATATGGCTTCAGTAAATATTAATTCGTGTACCGATGTTAAGAGCTCAAATAGCTGTGTTTGACAGGACTTTTTCTGCCTAAAGCCATGCTGGTTAGCAATAAGCAAGCTATTGGCGTTTAGGTGGGCCATTATGTTTGAGTAGAGGATATGTTCAAGCAACTTGCAACAAATCGATGTTAGTGATATGGGGCGATAATTTTCCGGTGACGTGCTATCACCGGATTTAAAAACTGGGCTGACGTTTGCGGTTTTTCCAGTCATTGGGAATGCATCCTGTATCGAAAGACTGCTGAAATATTAAAGTTAGTAAGGCAGCCGACACGAGCGCGGTAAGTTTAAGAAGTTTGGTATGAGATACCGTCGGGACCAGGGCTACAATTAAGTGGAAGTCGCTCAATAGCTCGGGCAACACCAGCTGCGCTAATGATGATTGGTTCTGATGGATGAAGCACTAACGGTTGTTGAGGTTCACGGTAATTAAAAGGCACTGATTCGGTTGTAAAGGTGTCTGTAAAATGCTTGTTGAATAGGTCAGGCATTGCCTCTGGAGGTGCCACACGTCCGTCCGCATCTTTCAATACTGGTATCTCATGGCTGCCGTTAGGGTTTATCACTTGCCAGAATTTTGCAGGGTTGGTTCTTAACAAGTCGGGTAAAGTGTGGTTAAAAAATTTGTTTTTAGCCTTCTTTATGGCGATTTTGGTCGTAGCAGATACGTCTTTGTACTGTTGCCAGGCGCTGTCAGAGTTAACTTCCTTAGCTCTACGGTACACTTTTTTCTTTTTGTTTAGACACTTCGTAGCATCTTTTGTGAACCAGGGGGAGTCAGTTCTTGTTTTGACGTGTAATTTTTGACGCGTGGTTCTTGTTTTGACGTGTAATGTATGCGCTTGTATTGGGTGACTCACGCTTCCTCATCGAGGTCCAAAATATCCTACAAGTCCGAAATATTGGAGTCCGAATAACCCATCGGCTACTGTACTGTGACAACAAAATGACCGTGCACGTTGGCGTTTGTGAAATAACTATTGCTGATCACTGTGCAACTTTCATGTTTTTACCACGCGTTCTTATATATTATCTTATATCCGTATTGCAATTTATACCGGTATTGCAAAATGTACTCTTGAGATATAAGAACTCGAGTGAAATATGCCAGTGTCAAAAACCTCTTGCAGGGCACTGAGTTTAAAAAATCTATGGCAGCGAAATCAGCGTAGAATGCGAGAACTTAATCCATTTAACATAAAATGCTATAATGAAACCCACACGCGAAGGCACACGTTGCAACTACAAAGAAGCTGTGTGCCCATGGATTAATGTTAGTATACTTGGTATTCTGAAGAAAAAGACTCCTTTTATCACAAATGGAAGAAAAAAAACAAACAGCGATTAACCAGTTATTAACCTACCTAGGGCTGTCCACAACAACGTTAATCTAAGTATGATTACTGTCGAGGGTATTGTATCTGTAAAGGTACACTGCAGGTTAATAAAGCAATTCGACGTGGTGGCATTCACACCGCAATAATAAATTATAACACTGACAGTCTCTCTATTCCATTGTGTCATATATTTAAACATGCGATTGAGTCTAGTTCCTGTCAAATATTCTCAAAGTAGCCAAAGTTGTTCCTGTTTACAAAAGTGGAGACGAAAACGACCCAAGCAGTTATCGACTGATATCAGTACTAAGTATTATCAATACTCTTTCTGAGGAACTATTCGCTGCCCAGCCAAAAATATTTGTTAGTCAGAATAACATAATCTGTCCCCAGCAAAATGTTTTCGTCCAAAATAGACCTGCCTCTACAGTGGTTCTAACATTTTCTATTTGATAAATCCAGCTCTCTTTGAAAAAATTGCAGTCAGTATTTTGTTAGACCTGGAGAAGTCATTTGGAACTGTATCGCATTCGATACTATTTAAAAAAATTAGCCGCTTATGGGACTGTTGATCATGATGCACTGAAATATTTCACTTCGTTACTTATCTCGACAAGAAAAAGTAATATTTCAAAATTATGAGCTTAAATATAGAAACATAAAATGCAGAGTCCCCCAAGGATCGGGTCTTGGGCCTATACTGTTTTCTCTTTACGTATATGAATGACCTTCCATGTGCAGTTTCATGCTCCAGAATTTTCAGTATTCAGACGACACTGCCCTCATGTTCACAGGTAATTCGGTGTCTGCAGTGCAAAATGACATGATGAAAGATTTATTGGCCGTTTCAAACTGGTTTTCTAACAGTCATTTGAATTAACAGTGGCTCTAGCTGCTATTCTTTTCAAGTTATGAGACACAGGTGATACGAATTATGTCTCACAACTTGGTAAGAATCGGAGCTAGAGCTGGTCTGTGAGTAGTATTCCCTGCGGCAAACAAATTGCAAATCTCTGCAAGTGCTTCAACCGTGAAGGGCCGCCACCTGCAGAATGCGAAAATAACCATGAATACCCTTGTGTACAGTGCCATAAACAGATGGTGTACAGAATCGAGCTATCCTGTGGACTATGTTATATCGAGCAAATAGAGAAATGCCTCACTGTGACCGCCTTAGGTTACACGAGCGCTTCTTAAAATCGCCTCCCAAAGCATTCTGGTCATACATTGGCTGCCCTGCGAATGCTATGCCCCTGTTTTTCAGTCGAACAACTTTTGTGCACATGTATAGGAACCAAAGAATGCGGGAGATTGTTGATGAAGCATTTGATTCATCACGGGCAGGACAAGTGCGTTGGGAAACCTTCTGTTGCGCTGAAACTAAAAGAAATTGTCTACCTGAGTAGCTTAAATGACAGTGTGCTGGTTTTAAAAAAATATTTTTGAGCATTTTTCTGTTTGTTTTTATTTCCAATTGTTGTGGCCACATGCAGTCAATCTTTGATGCAGCGACACATGTTCGTTCTGCTCGTTTTTCACCTATTTATTGCATGACAGCTACAAAGGTCATCAATCGGGACTCCGCACAACGTCAATCTACTTCTTAGATCTTGTCGTAACCGTGCTGTGCCTTTACCTGATGAGCATCTACCGACAAGCCCGAGAAAATTACTTTTTACATTGTGAAGCCATTTTCCAGGCTACATGCAAGATCAGTAGTGGGGTAATTGGTATGAAGCCTCCTCAAAAAGAGTTGAAAGGGAACTTACTTTCAAACTTCCAATATTTGCAAAAATAAACAGTTTCATAGCTTGAATTTTTCTCCAAAACAATGTCATGAGAAGTTTCACAGTTTCTATATTGAGCATTGCAAGAACAGTGAGAGCAGCATGTCCACGCAGCTTGGAGCCTTTGCTTTAAAAATGCAAGCATTATTTTACTAGTGCAGTGCAAGCTGTTTCTACTTCGCATATAAGCAGAAAATATTGGTTTTCTAGAATCAGCTGCATTCAGAACATATTGTCACAAATGGGTTGCAGAATCAAAAGGTTAGGCACAGGCCGCAATGTATCAAGCTGTTTTCCAGCTGCCGAGAGCACGCGCGTCTCACTTGTTTGTCCTCAAGGCGCCCCCCGGGGACACCTGGAGGCATTATTCCCCCCCCCCATCCAAAAATGGAAGCAAAATCGTAGGCGCACTTGGGGCGAACGAGCTGCTCGTTACTGCGTAAAGTACGGCTTCATATGCAGTACGTGCACGACCTCAGGCTGCGGTCGAGGGCGCGAACTGGGCAGAGTGCGATCGGGGAGGACTTCATACGTCACATCCGTGATGCGGCGCAGCACTGTGTAGGGTCCAAAGTAGCGGCTCAGGAGCTTCTCCGACAGGCCGGGGCGACGTACTGGGGTCCATAGCCACACTTTGTCGTCTGGATGGTACTCGACGTGGCGATGTCGTTGGTTGCAGCATTTTGCATCCGTTGCCTGCTGCCGTCGGATGTGCATACGAGCCAGTTGGCGGGCTTCCTCTCCGTGCCGGGTAAATTCCTCAGCGCCTGGCGTGAGCGCCTGGTCGTCAGGGGGGCACGGAAGCATGGCGTCCAGAATCGTTGGACATCACGCCCGTAGACGAGGTTAAACGGCGTAAATCGAATCGTTTTCTGAATAACCGTGTTGCAGACAAACGTAACATATGTGAGGATCTCGTCCCAAGTCTTGTGCTGTACGTCGACGTACATTGCGAGCATGTCTGTTAAGCCGTGAGCCCGTTTGACTGCGGGGGATATGCAGTAGTCTTGCGGTGGTTCGTGTGACTCACCTGGAAAACCTCGCGCACGAGCTGCGCTGTAAACGCGGTGCCCCTGTCGATGATGACGGAGGACGGGGTGCCATGTCGTAAAACAACCTGGTGTATGAAAAAGCGCGCGATTTCAGAAGATGTACTGCGCGGCACCGCCTGGGTTTCCGCATAGCGCGTCAAATAATCAATCGCAACTATAATCCACCTGTTGCCAGAAGACGACACAGGGAATGGGCCCATAAAATCAATTCCGACTTGCTGAAAAGGCATGCGAGGTGGCGCAATTGGTTGCAGCAAACCTGCGGGCTTGAGCGGTGGTGACTTACGACGCTGGCACTCATGGCAACCACTGGTGTAGCGGTGGACGGTCTTTGCAAGTTTAGGCCAATAATAGCCCTGACGCACTCGAGCGAGCGGGCGTGCAAATTCCAAATGGCCAGAGGAGGGCTCATCATGACACGCCGAAGAGATGCTGTCGGGGAGGTCTGATGGCACGACTAGGAGGTAGGGCCGGTCACCGTTGCTGGAGTTTTTCTTGAGCAGTACGCCATTGCGAATGCAAAAAGAGGGCAAGTGGCGGGAAAAGTGTCGAGGTACGTTAGAAGCATGGCCCTCCAGGTGATCCATGACAGACCGCAGGTCAGCGTCAGCACGCTGCTTTGCCACTAAGTCCGAACTGCTGATCACACCTAGGAAACAATTGTCATCCTCGGCTCTGTCATCAGCTTGCTCAACGAGGGCGCATGAGGGCGTGTCGGCGTCTTCATGTTTACGTCCGGACGTATAAGCAATTGCGTAATCAATATTCTTGGAAGCGAAGGCTCCAGCGTGCTAGGCGGCCTGATGGGTCCCGCAGATTGGTAAGCCAGCGCAAGAAATGGCGGTCGGTGACCACTTTAAAATGACGGCCATAGATATAAGGCTGAAATTTCATCGTGGCCCAGACGACAACGAGGCACTCCTTTCGGAGGCGGAGTAGTTGATTTCGGTGCGCGAGAGTGTGCGACTCGCATTCGCGATCACACGTTCCCCACCTTCATGATGTTGAACGAGGACGGCACCAAGCCCGATGTTGCTAGGGTCGGTGTGTATCTCGGTAGCAGCCTCCTCGTCGAAGTGAACCAGCACAGGTGTAGTGTGCAGCCGTTGGCGCAGCTCTGTGAAAGCAGCCTGTTTCTCGGCAGTACAGACGAACATCGTATCGTCACGTGCTAAACGGGTGAGGGGTTCAGCGATCTTGGAGAAGTCGACGATAAAACGGCGGTAGTAGGCGCTTGAGCGTTTTTTCTGTAGTAGTACGGGGAAATATGGCTACGGCGGCAGTTTTCTCGGGATCGGGTCGTATGCCATCGGCGCTCACAACATGGCCGAGATACTTGAGCTCTTTGTAGCCAAAGCGGCATTTCTCGGGTTTAAGTGTCAAGTCGGCCAACCGCAGGGCATCTAACACGGTCCGCAGGCGTTCAAAGTGTTGGTCAAAGGTTTCTGAGAACATCAGCACCGATATAGGTAAACTAAACAGGTTTGCCATTTGAGGCCAGCCAGGACAGTATCCATCATGCGCTGAATCATCGCTGGCGTAGAGAAAAGGCCGAAGGGAACATCTTCACTTCATATAGGCCGTCGGGTGTGATGAATGAAGGCCGTTTTTTCACGGTCACGTTCATAAACCTCAATCGGCCAATATTAGGTCTTTAGGTCGATCGACGAAAAATACTTGACGCGGCGAAGTCTGTCCAGCTAGTCGTCGAAGCGGGGCAGCGGGTAGACGTCCTTTTTCGTTATGGCGTTCAGCTTACGGTAATCCACGCAAAAGCGCAGTGTCCCATACTTCTTCTTAACAAGCACGACGGGCGACGACCACCGGCTCTTAGAGGGCTGCATAATGCCGTCTGTAAGCATCTCCTTCACCTGCGTTTAGATGGCGTCGCGTTCCTTCGGGGAAATTCGGTACGGCTGCTGTCGTATGGGGCGAGCGTCATCGCAAGTCATGATCCGATGCTTCGTGATCGTCGTTTGCCGCACTTTAGAGAAGGATGCGAAGCAGGTACTCTACTAGAGCAGTAGGGCGTGGAGGTCGCACGGTTGAGTCGCTGAGAGCCCGGAGCTAATATCAATGCAGTCCAAGGACGTCTCCAGACGTTCGATGGCCTCAGACGCAAAGCACTCAGTAACAACGGCCAATTGGTCGGCCCACGCGACGGCAGTAGCTCGGAAAAGGTGACGAGCTTTGCTCGTAAAATTAGTAATCAGGAGTTCCGACCGACCGTCGCGGAGGTGAACAACACTTCAGGCCGCGCAAATGCCATGTGTCAGCTGCAAGGAAAGGTTGTCCTTGGCGACTGCCGGCCCATCACGTAGCCCATCATCGCATTCGACGCCTGCAAAAACACTGGATCGCGGCGGGATCAAGACATTTTTAGTGAAAATACGAAGGGCGGAGCTGCGTTGCCGAACGTCGGAGGTGTCGTCGGCTTTCGCTGTCGAAAACGTAACGGTTCTTTCGCGCAGGTCAATAACAACACCATTCTTAAGGAGAAGATCTACGCCCAAAATCAGGTCACGAGAACAGTCGCGGAGCACCAGGCAGCTAACTATGAACGTCGAGTCGCTGATCTGGACCCTAGCCGTGCACTGTCCAAGCGGAGTAATGATGTGGCCCCCCTCCGTTGGATCTGCACACCAGAGCATGGAGTTCTAACTTTCTTTAGGCACGCTGCCAATTTGCCACTGATAATTGATAACTCCGTTCCTGTGTCCACCAACGCACTAATGCTGTGACCATCGAGAAGCACAAGTATGTCGAGAGAGAAGCGGTCCTTTACTTCAGCTGCTGTCGTCGACGTCGTCAAAGCTCTATCATCGGATGTCTGAGTCGTCTGCATCATCAGGTTGTCTTTGCAGCGTCGATATCCAGCGACCACGCCCCCGGAGGTCGCTGTCCTCAGTTTTCCCGGCGAGGGCTGGGCGAGTTGTCCGCCTTCGCTCGCGAGTTCTGCACATTCGGTGAAAACGATGGACGGCGAGGTGACGGTCATCGGGACTGACGGCGCGCCATGGACCACTGAGGTTGCTGGGTCAGGTACTCTTCAATCTCACGGGGCCGTTGGCCAAACCGGGGCCTTGGCGCATCGGAGAGAAAACCCTGCAGGCCAAGCTCTCGATATGGGCACCGGCAGAACGGGTGATCGGGCTCCCCACAGTGGAAGCACAAACGCCGGCGGTAAGAGCCACATCAGACGTCCGCTCTGCGCAGGGATTCTCGATCACTCGGGATGCGGTGCTGCCCTAGCTGCACGGAGGGTAGCAGGACGTCGTGATGGTTGGTAAAAACTGCCACTGGATTGGGGGCAGGGCGTCGCAGCGGGTCAGCGTAGGTCGAGCGGCAGTAGTCTGTCTGGTTGGGCGGTCGAAAAGCCGGTGGATTTGGGGCAGGGCGTCACAGAGCTTCATCATATGTCGGGCGGCAGTAGTCTGTCTAGGTACGCTGTGGTTCGGCGTGTAGTAATAGAGGCCTAATTGCTTGCTGCACCTCTTCGCGGATAACGCTCATAATGGAGCTGGCCGCTGGCTGCGACGTACCACAAATCTTCTCTAGCTCCTCTCGGACAACAGCGCCGATCATGTTGCGGATAAAGTCGGTATTGCTGTTGAAAACCGGGAGGGACTCTGTAACAGAAGCAGCAAGGAGTGGCCGCTCGTACGTGGTGGAGCGCTGCCGGAGGACCTGCTTCATCGTGACTGTCTCCGCTAGAAACTCGGCAGCAGTGCTGGGGGGGGGGGGCTGCGCACGAGGCCGGCGAAAAGCTGTTCTTTAACACCGCGCATTAGGTGACGCAGCTTTTTGGCTTCCGACATGGCTGGGTCAGCACGTCGGAGGAGCCGCGTCATGTCTTCGACGTACATTGTAACCGTTTCGTTATGCATTTGCATACGGGACTGCAAGGCTCGTTCAGCTCACTCCCGACGTCCAGCGCTGACATATGCGGCGAGCAGTTGACGTCGGAACTCAGGCCATGATGCAAGAGTGTCCTCACGGTTTTCGTACCACGTACAAGCACCGTCCTCCAAGCTGAAGAAAACATTCCTCAGCTGGGCGGCGTCATCCCATTGCTTAAATGTGGCGACACGTTCAAACTGGACGAGCCAATCTTCCACGTCCTCCAGTTGAGTCCCGTGAAAGGACTTTGGTAGCCGCGGGTACTGGAGGTTGTAGTACGCACTCCCTCCAGTACACCCTCCAGAGGGTGTAGCACAGGAGGCAGTCGGCCAGGCGGCAAGGTTGTCTCTAATAGCCCATGCTCAGGGGGCAGACCAAGATTTCGTCTGCTGACCCGGTGCACTGGCGTGTCGAAAGGGAGAGGTCTGGGGTTTTCGGTGTTCGGAGGGGTGTGGACATATTCCAGAGTGATTTGCCAACCGCAGGGCATCTAACACGGTCCGCAGGCGTTCGAGATGTTGGTCGAAGGTTTCTGAAAACACCACCTCGTAATCTAGGTAAATTAAACAGGTTTGTCATTTGAGGCCAGCCAGGACAGTACACATCATGCGCTGAAACGTCGCTGGTGCAGAGCAAAGGCCGAAGGGCAACACCTTAAATTCATATAGGCCGCCGGGTGTGATTAAGGCCATTTTTTCGCGGTCACGTTCATCAACCTCAATCTGCCAATATCCGGTCTTTAGGTCGATCGACGAAAAATACTTGGCGCAGCGAAGTCTGTTGAGCAAGTTGTCGATACGGGGCAGCGGGTAGACGTCCTTTTTGGTTATAGCGTTCGGCTTATGGTAATCCATGCAAAAGCGCAGTGTCTCATTCGTCTTCTTAACAAGCATGACGGGCGATGACCACGAGCTCTTAGAGGGCTGAATAATGCTGTCTGTAAGCATCTCCTTCACATGCGTTCGGATGGCTTCGCGTACCTTCGGGGAAATGCGGTGCGGGTGCTGTCGTATGGGGCCAAGAGGACGCGCATCTCACTTCATTGTCCTCAAGGCACCGCCCGGGGACACCTGGCGGCAATATCAACACACTTAAGCAGTGCCAGAGTGTACTAGAATCAAGATCCCATTTATGGAAAAGGGTTATGCTGTCGCTGTTTTTTTTTCTTTTTTTACTGATTCCGTGAGCCTGGTACACTAAAGGCATATAAGTTAAATTTATTACAATATATGAGCAAGGTTTGTTGATTTGTAAGTGAGAAAACTGCAGATCTAAAGATACAATACTACACATAAAAATGCTTTTTCTTGCATCTAAACCGTTGGTTTTAGCTATGAATTGCTTCCTCTAAAGTTATCAGAGCTACATTGGCTCTACTGGCATGAGTGCGTGCGGGACCACTGATGTTCTTTGAAGATGCTCACTTGTTGTCACTAGATGCTAGATTGAACACAGTAGGTGCATTATAGCATCTCGTTTTAGAATAATTATTATACTAGTTAAGCCCTCTTAATTTACTTGGGGAGCCGGGGTTCTTTCTCGCTGTAAATTTCTATCTTGACCTACCAGTTTGTTTCGGATCTCAAGGAAAGAATTCGGGAACATAAAAATGACGCCCGCAACTTCGCAAAAGAACGAAATCCTGTAGCTGAACATTCCTAAGACTCAGACCACAGAATCAACTTCCATGAAACCAGCATCCTCGGAACCGAAACAAATTACCACGAAATGCTCCTTCTCGAATCCTGGCACATCCAAACTGCCCCGACATCCACGGCACAGAAGGAAGCCTGCCCCCAGTACATGCCCCGGGACTTCGCTCTGCAACTCAAAGAAAAAAAGTCGCCATTGACCGCCTCCCCACAGTAAGACAGCGTGACATACAGCCTTAACCGGCCTTCCTCCTCCTTCCCCACGCCTTTCGTATCATATCTTTCGTTCCTCTGACCCCCTCCCCTTCATACTTAAGGACGCTAGCTACTGCCCACAGTCACCCTTGATGAAGGAGCCGAGCCGGCTTCAAAACGTTGGACTTCAAATTAATGTTTTTGGTGGGAGATGCACAGTTTATTATAAGGGTACCACTCAAGAATGAAGTACATAGGCCCCCATATGAGGCTGTCTAGACAACAGCGCCAAAATATTCCAATGACAACAGTTAACTGCTTTGCACTTATTCGCATAGCATTGTAGAAGACTACCATGTGCAATGTCAACATGTAAAGTGCACTGTCACGAGAGAATGTCATACTCTACTCCATGGTTTCTGGGCATGCAACTTAAGGCCCTGGGTGCATATTCATGCTCAAGCATGGCCGCTTTATATTATTGCTTGGGAGTGCATATTCATGCGCAAGCAAGCCTTCTTTATTAAAGTGCTTTGGAGTCTGTTTTCTCTTGTCAGCTTCTTGTGGTTTCACAGGTGTTTGTTCTGATTTGATTGGTCTTGTGTTCAAGGTGCTGTATAAAAGGGTATCACTTTATGCAATGATGGCCTTTTTTCTATCTATTTGTTTCTATATAATTTAGTGAAGTGGATATATTTTACCTATGTATAAGGTTTTTCCCATGCCAAATGAGCACGCTTGTAGCGATTTTGTTCTGAAATCACCTGCAAAATTTTTTACGCAGGCGGGATCTCGCATGGATTGAATTAATCACCATTCAAATCACAGAAGGCACCTTTTTTAACTGAACAAGCTTCAATTTTGCAGGCTTACCAAACTTAGGAAGGTGCTTATGTCTGTACATTAGCGTCATGAAGTCTCTTTTGCTGCTCGCGTCTACAGGGGCAAAATGCTCGAGACTTAGGATAATGCAGGGTGTATATTTGACATACTGACAGGAACAATGGCACTATTCAAGTGCACAAGGGAGTCAGAGGGCTCTTTGTCATGGTTATACATCTGCACAATGTAAAGATTCAGGTTGATGTCGTCTTTGTAACTTGCTGTCCAAATAGCACTTGTGCAGTCTTGACCAGTTCGTCAGAGAAAAAAGTCACCTTTCTGCTCGTGGTCAAGTAGTAGAGTGAAGCACTTAAACACTGCTCTGGAATGTATTTAGCAAAATAGAATTTTGCGCAAGTTTATGAAACACGGAGGAAACAATGCTTAGAAGATTGCACCACTCAAGTGCTGAAAACAATGTTTATTGCGTACGTCCTCAGTAAATGACTGCACCTGCTTACAAGCTTACAAGTTGCAAAGTGTCGCACATGTCTGCTTTACATCTGTTACCCTTTAGTATGGTCATACTGCTTAACTTGTGGCTTTTTTTATTGGTTTGCACAGTTTGTTTGGTTTCCTTGGCTTTATTTTGAATGTGCGTCAAATAAAATGGTCTTTTTTTAGCTTCACTCACATTTATCATCTATTTTTATGTGCCACTTAGCCTTTAGATCTAGTTAATGTCATTTTTAGTACGTTACAGAAGCTTCTACTTTCCAGCCGATATTTTGACCTGTAATAATGCTTCTATATACTTGGTGACAAGTTGGCCGTGTATTTTGTTGCTGTCCTATACTGAATGAGCTCATTTAATGCAAAATAATCCAGTCGTTGCGCTCGACTGCGTTAGATTTCTTTTAAAAAATTGTCTTACTTTGTACTGTCGCAGAGATTTTCCCGGCTAGTGTTTCCCAGAAAAAAATGTTTCATGGCATGGCCATCATTTTTAGTTTACAAGCAATAGCAGAGTCTAATTGTACAAAAATACTTGTGAGGAATAAAAGTTTTTACACAAGACAAGCTTTTCTAACAATAAAATGTGCTTTCATATTCAAAAAATTCAACTCGTTTTCTATTCCGGTTTTATATAAAAGAAAAATGGTACAAAAATATGAAAATTTGTAATTCTTATACAATTTATGTCCCTATGGTATTCATTTAAGCTTTTTTTTCGGAGTTCTCAAAAGGCAAAGAAGCTGACAAAAATGTTCGAGATGAAAACATAATGCGTGTCAGCAAAAAAATTCTTAATCTGAGAAAAATCTCTTTTTGAGGCATATGCAGCCATCAAATGCACAGAAGGAGTTTAATTGGAACAATATTTGTTTTAGGCGAGAAAATAAGTTTGCAAGTTGAGGCCCTGCGTTCAACCCCAGCATTGCTCGCTGCTTGCTTGTAACTGCAGTGCGCACTATAGCTGGCATCAAGGACACGCATGAGCTTCGCGGCATGGTGCTCCAAGTGGATGCTCCTCATGTATTGATTATGAAAGGTCTGCTGGCATGTTCATTCACATTTTGTCACTTTTAACTCGTAGGTTCTTGAGCATGACGTAAGTCCAGCATGGGCCATTGAGAGAGAGATGAGTGCTTGATGTGGTGACACTTGTGTTTTTTTTTGATGATAGCACTCTTGAAACTGCCTAGTGAGTACACCTTAATTTTCTTGAATGAATTGTTGCGGCAGCCAGAGTGCTACGACATGCTCGATAGCTTTCTACAGCCCACCTGTGTAAACAGCTCGTAGAGGGTCAGTATTTGACCTTTTTACGGCCTCTGAATACTTTCTGTAGCTGGCAAGAGCCTCATAGTTCCACCAATGCCGTCGAAAATAGGATTACTATGTGACGTGAAAAGTCCATTCCACTTAAAAATTGAAATCATTTTCATTATAGCAGAGATTTTAACTGATTGGTCTGACTGCAAAGTGTGCTTCCCAGCTAAGTACCGTTTGAATTAAGGCACAATAGCCGTTCTGCCATGCGGCCACTTCATGTTTACTTTGTGTAAACGTGCCCTTCAGCAGATTTATGTATTGCCAAAGCTGGCGGCATGGAAGCTCAGCACACCATTGTGTTCGAGCAGTGGAGGGATAGTTTTCTGTATAGTTGCAGCCGGATGCCAAATTTTTGTCAGGCCTCATGAAGAAATGTCGATATTGCAACGGGACAAAGGTTCCGCCCAAACGAAAGAACGGCAAGTCGGAGAGAGCCAAAGGAACTCCGCCGGCGGCCCTCAATCTTTATCTTTCGATTGCGCGCGCTTGCTCCTTCGCGCCCTGCCCGCGCTTCATCTTCCGCGCAGGGCACATGGTCGGCTTACGCCGTGCCCTGGGCATTTATTACCGCAGCAATATTGAAAGCAGGGGCTCAACTTGCAAAATTGTTTTCTCTCTTAAAACGAAACATGCTCTGATTAAACTTCTAGTATTAAATGCCATTAAATGGTGCCATGCAACATACTATATTTCATAATTTCACTAAGATCACCTCATTATGCAACTGACAGCTGAATTTGTCTCAAAAATTGAATATTCTGAACTTTAGTATTTTTTTGCTGACAGGTCTTACGCTTTTGCTCTCTGAAACATTTTTATTGCCTTTTTTGCCTTCTGGACAGCTCAGAAAAGCAGCTGAAATGACTGTAAGAACATAAAATTTGATAAAGGATTTCATTTTTTGTACCTCCTTCAAACTTTTATTTAAAATAAAGTACATTTCATTTCATGCATATGAGAGTGCAGTGCCTTTTATTTATATAAAGTTTAACGGCCATACGTAAGAATGTTTATTTTTACAGATTTTTTTGCAGGATTAGGTTTTGCTACCGCTTCCAAACGTGAGATGGTGGCCAAACATGAAAAAATGTATTCTGCCAAAATCAAGGTGGATAATGTTGGTCATAGTAATGGAATAAGCTACACTTTTTAAAAAGAAATCGAAGATGGTTGAGTGCTAAGCCTGGATCAGATGGCGTGGAATGACGCAGTGACATTCAAATGCCAATTGTGTGCGGTTTTGAAGCAGCCTTTATATTTTGTAGCTCGAGTAATATTGCAGCGTCGGTAGAATGCAATTTGTTGTGGTTTCCTAATTGTAATGGTTCCGTATCACACCATTAACTCTGCATCTTGTTTGGGAACTTACCTTGCTTTGTAACTAATTTTTGCTGCAGGCATTCATCTCATATGGATACTGCCGCTCCTGAGCAGCATACTCAACTGGGCCAGTGGAGTGCTATCACTGTTTGTACCTTTGGTACATTGCAGGAAAACATTTATGTATTCATCTAGCTGCTTGCTGTTCGCATGTTTCATGTGTAACGGCAGATTAAATGCTTATCTGTCCGAAGGGTGAATGTGACCATTTGTTAACGCCATTTATACAATAGCAATATTTGCAAAATAATTCATTTTGTTTATCTAGTTCGTACTTTTGCTCACTACACATGGTGCACGTATGCTTCAAAGAAAGGAAACGAGCACCCCTTGTGGAGTAACAAATTCCCCCGACTTGTTTGCTGTGGACATAGTGATGTCCCAGCTAGCATGTGTGACCTCCAAGTTCACACCTTTATGTGTATGTATTGATGTGTATTATGTGTATATATGTGTATTATGTGTATGTATTTACTGGCTGCTGGCCTAGCGTGAGTCCATCGTTCATCTCACCTCATTCTTTGGCTGACTGCCACGTAACATTTGGTGGAGGTGCTGGATATCATTGGTACCCTGCTCCTGGAGCTTCGGCGTCCTGCGCCAGCTGTGGTCGTTGCCCGTGAGTTCTTGGCCTGAATCTACCGACCGTGCAGTCTTTCAAACCTGAACCAACCTCACCGCTCACCCCAGCCCCGTCACCTGGCCCGACCAGAAGACACAATAAAATTATGGTGCTGCAGCGACCAGAACCTATGACCCGAACGACTCGAGACGTGGCCCTCGCATGCATACACCGTTCCCCTGCCCAGGACGTTCGGTGTGTCCTGGGGCCTAGGCCGTTGGCTCTTGGCACCCTGAGGGCCGGAAGCTTTGTGGACCTGGACTCATTCTCTCATCTCATCCTGCGAGCCAGCACTTCACCACCTTGTCATTTCTGTCGTGTGATTGCTGAATCCGATCACCATTCCATGCGTCATTTTGTCAGTGTCGTCTTCAGTTTACCATCGAAATTGCTCGGTAGCACAGAGTAGTGTCATGAAGAAGCTGGCAGTGGCATGAGACGGAGCGCTCACGCTAGGCTGGCAGCCACCATATCACCTCTTGTCCATCGTTGATCGAGCCTTTCTTCGGCTGGCTTCCATGCAACAACATGGCATGACAACTAATTTCTCTTCTTTTTTCTGGGGTCTTGTAGGTGCAGATCGGCAAATTTTTTTATCTTGATGCCAAGGCTGCAGATGAGGTAATCGGGGAAACCAGGTCACATAACTATGTCAGTTCGGCCTCGACGCTTTCCAGCTTACAATGAATACACAATCTGTTTAGGGCATTTTTCAATGCACCTTTAGCCACAGCCCTTATTGCCAGCTTCGTGGCCTCTGAGGAATATGCTAACATGGCTTTTTTCGACCGCGGGGCATAACACCTGCACATATGGGCCGCTGTGGTGTACAGCCATAGAAATTGAAGCAGTCCTCCAATGGCATTTCCTTGGTCAGCTCAAAGTCTCCAAGAACTTCACAGAAAATCTTAAAGATGTTTTCAATAGCCACCTTGTGCTGACCCTGGTTAGGAAGCTTCTTGATCACTAGGAAGTTCAAAAGCAGGGAAGTTATGATATTGGTGTCATGCAAAGCTTCTTTTAGCGGGTGATCTCAAGAGGCTGGCAGAAGGTTACAGAGAATTGCTGAAACACAGGAACCGGTGCATACTCCTTGCCGTTGAATGTACAGATCTTCATAAAACTTTACATAGGTAGAATGCATATAGTTTGCTACCAACCTCAAGAATCTATCTATTTAAATTCCGCATTGGTTCTGTAATTTTACTGCTGCCATGGAATCAATGCTTTTTCTTAGTCTTAAAAAAGGCGATTAGTGGGTGTGTGCAATATAAGTCCTTGATGTCAGTGGAGAACACATTCCTTCTGGGCAGCGTTCCGATGGAAATACGGACATTTCTTCTCTTTTCTTTACCAGGAAAGGGCCTTTCATGGTGAGGAAAGAGAAAGATCATTGCAGGTACTGCCCTAAGGGATCGTGCCACAATCCTTGTTCAGAGAATTACTCTGGAAGACCAGTTATTCTTGTGTCGTTCTGCTGTAAATAAGGTATTCAGGCATAGGCTCTCGCTCTTCTTCACAGCCGGCTCTAGTTTGGTCAAGTTGCTTCTACACACAGCTTTTTGGGTTTCGTTTATCACTACTTGAGTCTTGACCTTTTTGCAGCTTGCGGAAGCACTTGGCTATGAATTGATTTGTCTTTTTTATGGCTGTACATCGGGTAGGCCTATATGTGCTGGTATTATGCACCGTGGTCGAAAAAAGCGCTGGGGCTACTAATGCATTAAAATGTGCCATGAACAGATCGTGTATTCATCGTCAGCAGGAAAGCATCGAGGACCAACTGAATGAATGAATGGACTAATGAAAGTCTGTTCAGACAGACAAAATACAAAGAAGGTGGTCTGTCTAGGAGGCTGACGAAAAGGCATGGATCCTTGACAAATGTTAGTCCCCTTTTGATAAACACGCTGCAACCAAGCATTACATGAAGGTTACGTGAAGCTGGACTCTTGCAGGACACCATCTGCTGCCTTGGATTCTAGATGATGAAAGAATTTTTTTATTTACCCCTACTAGGCTTCAGAAAGATGAATGGAAGTTAGCTGTCAAGCCATATGTGCACAGTGTCAGCGACGTGCGAGAAAAGGTCGGGCGGGCTGGTGCGGAATTAATATTTAACGTGCCTACCGAAATATCTCGGTTGTGCAGAATGCTCAACCAAGGTACTTCAAAAACTGCCCGCATTCCGCACTTTTAATGTTGTAAAATTCTGAGGACATATAATCGAAATCTTATGTGAGAGTTTCACATATAAAAGGCCAAAAAAGAGAAAGTTTGAAGGAGAAAAGAACACTATGAAGGCGGTAAGGATAAGTGTACCAGTTGAAGAATAAAGAAGAAATATTTGGCGGTGCAGCAAGAGGTGGTTGAAGGACGAGAATACGATGACAACGACAAGGATTACATGTATCAATGCCGAGGTTATAAAAGCTCGAAGAGATGATACGGCACAGAGAGAAAACAGCGAAGTGAAGGCTCCGGCTGGTCAGGGATGCCTCGTTTGAGATAGAGCAAACGCCGGCTCGTGCTCCGGTGGTCTTGCATTCTATGGCACTGTACCATAGGCTCACTGCCATTCCTGAGCCTGTTCTGGGGATTCAGCGGCTGACTCAACCACCTCCTGCGCCCAGGGGTACCTCTAACACTGTTACCACCTGCACCTGCATTGCCCTGGTGGTCCACCTAACGTCAACGCCAATGTTGCTTCCACCAGTGCTTCGGCCGGGAGCTCATATGACACCAGCCCTTCAAACTTCGGATGTCACCTCAATGCCGACGCCACTGCCTGGACCCACGGGAAACCTCCTTGGCACCGAACTGTGAGCTTTAACTCCGAGCGCTAAAAGTACTTATTGTGTAAATAGTTTGCATATATTACTTCTCACCCTATCCTCTCTTCCTGTGTTCTCACCTCTTTCATTTCATTTCTTCATTCTGCCTGCTATCCTTTATTTCCGCTGCCCCAGCTCAGGTGCTTCAGTATCGATGGCAGATGCCGGGGCTAGCAAATCTCTTTTCGTTTCTTTTTACTGTAATTTTAATAAAAACCCACTACCACAATAACCTCCACCACCATCTCTTACTGCTTCAGTATCGCGTGTACCATTACATTTTCTGTTTTGTGTTAGTGTTGATAATGAGTTTTGTGTGCTACTGCCTGTTTGGTGTAGGGTCTATTAAATATGCACCCGTGTGCATAGAGCTGTCATCCGGTCTATTCTTTCAGTCCGAGCATTCTCCTTGGATCCATGACAGCTTGATATTTGAGGCGTACATCATACATACGAACTGTTCAATCTGCGTAGACACATCATCGCTGATGTTAACAATACAATAAATTGACTATCTGGATAAATAATGACGACAGATGGGCTAAATGATTAGTCTTGCGCGAATAATCGATATTTTCGACTAGTTGAACGAATAATGCGTTATTCGATAATTGCTTCCATTCTAATTTTGTTATCCGGAAATTTCGAAGTATTCGGCTCAAACGAATAGCCACACGCGGCATTGAAAAGCCGTTATCGGAAGTTTCGGTTTTGGATTCAGTAATACTTTTTCCAATCCAATCCAAATCAAGATAGGAAACCGGAACTATACTCAGAAGGCGTACAAAAACGCATCTTATCAGCGTGGTAGTGTGGTCGATTGCGTTTAGTGGGCGAATCTCTCTCTGCTGCGGCAGCATTTGATCAATCCCAGCCGCCTTGGACCACTCCAGAGAGCACCAAGTGAGACTTGCATGAGGCCAGCATTCCGCTTTGGAAAATTGTGTAAAAATTTTATTGGGAACCCAAGCTCGCTGTCTTAAATGCAAGGCAGTCCTGAACGCCGACAGGTACGTCAACAACCCTAGCAACGCATTTAAGGAGAAACCCGGACTTGCACAAGGACTACCAAGAGAAGCACGACGCATGCAAAAAGCCATCCAAGCTCAAGGTCGCAAGCAAGGCAAGTGGTCAACAGCCATCCATAGCCGACAGTTTCAAGCCGAAAATGAAGGCGTCGGCCCCAAAGGCCCAACAGATGACAAAAATGATAGCTCGCTTCGTAGCTCATGGTATGCACCCCTACAACACTGTCGAAGAACCGGGTTTTCTCTACATGATAAAGTTCGCTATGCTGGATTATGCCGTGCCGTCTCGGACAACGTTCTCGAGAGCCATTATTCCGGACCTCTACGTATAAGCACAGAGAAGGTGAAAAAGAAGCTCGGGGACATTTTTGCAAGCGGAGTTGAGTTGCTTTCAAACACAACTGATAGTTGGACATCGCGTGCAAATGACAGCTGCCGTAAAATTCGGATTATAAGTCGGACCGGAATATAGGTTGACCCTCCAACTAAGCAATTCTAAAAATAAACAAAATCTTTTTCAATGAAAAAAGTACCGACAGACCCTTACCTTGAAACAAATGCGACTCGACAAGTTTCACAATAGTGACAGTATTTATTTTCGTTTAAAGGCTGCTCGTATGTACACCTGGCCAATTTTTTAATAGTATCGTGCGCCCATAGACCCGCGTGTTTGTTTCTGGCACACAGAAGTACGGCGCCGTAGAGCAAAGTCCTTCCTCTTGATGAATCGCCGCACCCAGGATGACGAGCCCTTGAACTGCGCACTCATGAGTCTAGAGGCACGGGAGATCTCTACCGGTTTCACGCGGATGCATTCGGCAGTCACAGGCAGAGATCTTGCACGCAGCGCAACCTTTCCTTCCAATTCTGCATACGCTGCGGTCCGCCCACGAAATGATGTTTTCTTCTAGTTGCTGGAAGTTTTAATACGCATCTTCGGCCTCCGCCAGTAGTGAATGCTCTTTTCGGATACTCCAAATTCGTGCTGTGCTGCCAGGTTGCCGTGATCTTCCGCGTATCAATCGCGTTTTTCTTGAAGGCGACATTGAATTGCCGCCGGTTTCCGCTCATTTTGAAACAAAATGAAAGTTCGTCTGGTCAAGCATTAGTAGAAGCAAAAGAGTACAGTCACTCACTAAGTCAAAGTAAAAACTAATTGACGTTTCGGAACCCGTACGGGCTTATTGTTCACATTGAGGCTAAAGTGGCAGTGGTCGAAACTTAAATACCCGGAATATGACGTAATGACTGTATGTACACGGGTGGCATCGTACCTTCCTTCCGGTTCATAGTATCAGGTGTCGTCTGGATGAATGATGACTCAAGCAAAAGCCGTGTCGTCAGGTTCCGCTCTTTGGAAAGAATTGCGGTGTTGTCCCAGGCGATATCGTGCGTTTTTTTTTTCATGCGCGTGTGAAAAAATTGTGAAAAGCAGGCTATAACCTAGCAACGGAAACACAAATGGCGGTGCACACCACACTGCTGCTGATGGCGATGGTGATTGAGGCTGTTGACCTCAGCCACGCATTGTTGCAAGACTTCCGTAGTTTTTCGGCCAATGACCGGTATATAAAACAGGGGTCGACTTTTCGCCACGGTTTTTGAAAAATGTTCGACCTATATTCCGTTTTTTACGGTACGTTTGTGTAACTTGTCACGTCATGGAGAGTGACGTTGTGCAAAACTTGCATGCATTGGCTTGCACGTAGATGACAGACTGTCACACTGCAGAAAACCTGGGGCAATTTATCGCAGTTGTGGTAGAGGAGTGGGAACTTCCAGCCCACGATACTGTGCCGATCTTCGTCATTACAGATAATGTAAGGAACTTTACTTCTGCAGTAGTGTTTTGAACACACCCTTCAGTTGTGTGTCAGTGTTGTCAAAAGAGAAGCGTCAGGGTTTTGCAGCTCTGTGCTAAGGCCAGAGTGATTGTGGCTTGGCACAAACGGAGTGCCAAGGCCCGAGGACGGCTTCAGGAAATTCAGAGGAACATGAAGCTGGATCCTCTCGAGGTTATACAAGACGTCCCAATGCGATGGAACAGTGAGCATGTCATGATGGCGAGGCTCGTGAAGCTTCGTACGGTCATCACTGTAGAACTTCCAGAATCTAACGCAGTTCCAAACTTAAACGCTAGTGAGTGGAAGCTTATGAATGCAGCAGTGCAAGTCTTGAAGCCACTTGACCATGCCACAACTGAACTGTCTGGGGACAGATATTCCACCCTTTCACAAGTCATTCCCCTAATGCAGTGTACCGAGGTGGTACTAGCTGAATATGTTTCCGAAGGTGTTGAGGCAGCATTGCTTTCCTCAAGTCTTTTGCATAGCATCAAGACGAGGTTCCCTGATATCAAGATGTCACGCTTTCCTGCATTGGCAATGTTGGTCGATCCTAGATACAAAGATGTCTGTTTTGCTGAATGACCCCCAAACGCAAATCATTGGGCATTCACTCTACTCACAAAGGCAGCAGAAGATACTGCGCCAGTTGATCAACATGGTACAGCAACAAGTGAAAACAGCACCTGCTCTTCAGAACTTTCAGGAGACTCTGTGTGGAGTGGTTTTACACACTTCAGTTCGCGTGCACATCATCAGTCAAGCTGTACAATCTAATATCAGGTTGCTAGGTACTTCAAGGACCCCTTCTTTCCCGGTCGGAAGACTCCCTTGTGTGGTGGAAAAGCAAGGGCAGCCACGTTTACCCAACCCTTGTTGCAGCTGCCCGTAGGGATCTTTCGATTCCAGTCACCCAGACAAAAAGTGAAAGGCTTTTTTTGACTGCAGGAACCGTTGTATGCTGCAGAATAAAGCACCTCAAACCCCAGCGTTTGGAGCAGGTAGTGCTTTGCAAGAAAATTTGTAGATGTTTGTAAATATTCAAGTTGTTCAGTTTCCTTGAATAAATCCCAGACCTTAACCCTCTGCCATTTTCTTTCTTTACTTGCTACTATTTGAAGTATTCGTATCGAGATTATTTGAGAAGAATTACTATTCGCTTCGAACCCAAAAAACACTATTCGCACAAACGTGCAAATGATGATTCCATGACTTTCCTTTGCATTTTAGGTCATGCTTTCTGTATTTATTGCAAGCAAAGCAATAAATTTCTCGGTCATTTCTCAGCACTTCGCCTGTGGCACCTTATCTGTCTCCGGTTACCCTGCTCCTTGTTTTGCGAAGATTCATGCACGAATTGGTCAGTTGCTTTCCGTAAAGTTTTTTAGTGACCTCGTGCAAATTTTTATTGATGGCTTTTTGCGTTCAGTGGTTGCGGACACGGGAGATATCTTACCTTAGCACTGTTGCCTACCTTTCAAGATGTCACATGTGGGGTAGAATAAATGCATACTTTTTGTTGCGTAGCAGTGAACCACTGTCATGGAAGGGTTCCGTCGCTCACTTTGACACAAATAATAAGTTTTCTACTGTAACAGTTAATGTTACTCCTGACTTGTTGGTTTGAGTGTAAATCATTATGAAGTGCACTATTATTTTCGTCGTTGTTCTGTAGGTGTTTTTTCCCATTTATAGTCAACTTATGCTCCAGCCAGACTGGTAGTTTTTGCCCTGGCTTATTGCAGTTTGTGCAGAATTAATTGCATGACTTGACCACCTTAATTTCATTTTCTTACAGGTAGCTTTTTAGATCAACTGCGTTTCTGTATTGCCGTTTAGAGCGGTTTTTTCTTGAACCACAATCACTTCTTTGGTATCGTTCAGGGAATAACAGCTGACGCTGGCTCGCCATATGGGCTGATTTATAGCGTTAGCATGCGTAATATCACACATCATTAAGGAGAAGTATGTTGGCATTTTGTAAGGATGATTGAGCAAAGTAAATTTATGTGAAATTTTTTTGTAAAGTGTCGACTCGCACTATGCATGTTGTTTACAGAAGAAACTGCTGAGGTGGCTGAGAGCCTGTTTGTGGAGGGAGGATGACTGCTCGGAACGCTCGCCATTGTAGTTCACTCCACAACTGCCATAATATCAGCATTATGGATGCTCAGCATCAGCTACCTTAAGATTGTGTACAGGCTATTATATGTGTTTGAACATTTATTCCCTGAGAGTTACGTGTCACAGTCCAAGCGTTCCTCAAGCTGGTTTATAATCCTGCACGAGCATGAATTTTTTATTGTTTGCTCTGAAATTTTAGGTAGATTTGAGTGTAGCTTCTTTAAATTTTTGAATTAGTGTTCATTGTGTGGCAGTAAGGAATCCATTGGCGAAGCTTTTTTTGCTTTGTTTATGGATGTATTTTCTTCTTATAATTAAAACGTTTCCGCAATTTTGTATTGTTGTGGTTTGTCTTTGAATAAATTTTTTCATAGGTGCACACAGCCTCTCTACTGCAATGAAGAGCTCGGGGAGTACAGTATGTTACATTAAGTAGGCGTTATAATGGTAAATTTAAAGAATGCTAAAGAAAAGTACTAAATGTGGCAACAAAATATGAACCCATTGAATGCATTTTTTCTGATGGCTTTTGGGGTGTAAGAAGCTTTAAAATGCCAATGGCTTGGTGGTAATAGCATGTGGTAACCGAAGCGTGGCCTTGTGGTAGAGCATCCGCCTCGTATTCGGGAGGTTCTGGGTTCGATTCCCAGTGCCGCCGGGTACCCACCGGTTTAATGGGTACAAGATTTCCCCCGGCCTGGTGCTCGTCTCTTCTGGGTGAGATGCTTGGGAACAGGGTCTTTGCCACAGTTGCTCTCACGGATCAGCGATAAGTTCCGGGTTAGTTCTTTCGCAAAATACCCAGCGCAAGACCTGTATGAAAACACAATGCCCCCTTTTGGGCCCAGTGATCAAACACTTGAAACCGGCTTTAAATGTGTTTTATTTTACAGCGAGAGCTCTACTCTTCGGGGTAGATTTTGTGATTTCGATGCGAATGACGCAATGACCTACATAGCCTAACAAGGTCAAAGTGAACTTAACTGCGTAGTGGTATAGCCCGAGTTATGTTAGTGTCACGACGCGATCATATGACACACCATTGGGTACCTGATCTGGACACATTATTTGAGACAGTGGAGACCATGATTAACAGAACTTTCGCTCGTGTAACTAGGATCACGCCTTGTTGAGCCCCGGCCAATAATTGTTTTATATTGTAACTTTATGAGGTTGTTTGAGCGAGTTTGTGGTGCTGTTGTATTGGAGTGCTTTTGACATTAGTCTTCCATTAACGATGCTTTAAATTCGGATGTAACTGGTGGTATGCAGTCTTCTACCTTCCGTGAAATGAACCTATGTCGAAAATGATGACACAACTAATTTCTCTTCTAATCAGCATCACAACGCACAGAGAGACTCCCTAAATGTCTCCTTCGTTTCAGTAACCAGAAACCATTTTTCTTTTTAGTGCTAGAACAAGTAACTTAATGACGTCGCCAATCACGGGCGGCGTGTTGATATTTCGATTACTCCGAAATGAAGCGCTGCTGTTTGTCAAGGCCGGCTGGTAGCAATGGGCCACATATTGTTATAAGAGTAGAAAGGAAGTCTACTTGGGCCGCCGCGGTGGCTGAGTGGCTATGGCGCTCGGCTGCCGGCCCGAAAGACGCGGGTTCGATCTCGGCCGTGGCGGTCGAAATTCGATGCAGGCGAAATTCTAGAGGCCCGTGTGCTGTGCGATTTCACTGCACGTAAAAGAACCCCAGGTGGTCAAAATTTTCGGAGCCCTTCACTACGGCGTCCCTCACTACGGCGTCCCGCTTTGGGAGTTAAACCCCCGTAACCTCAAACCAAAACCAAACCGAAGTGTACCAGGCAGATTTGGCAAACGAATCCTTTTGAGTGGATGATTCGGTTTATGGGTTTTCAACGTCCGAAAGCGACTCGGGCTATGAGAGACACCGTAGTGAAGGACCCCGGAAATTTCGGCCACCTGGGTTTCTTTAACGTGCCCTGACAACGCACAGTACACGGGCCTCTAGAATTTCGCCTCCATCGAAATTCGACCGCCGCGGCCTGGATCGAACCCGCGTCGTTCGAGTCTGTCTCTCTGTCTGTTGTTGCCACGAAGAAAGAAAAGGAAAGTGCACAGGCCTGCTCACTGGCTCAAGCCGAGCCACAATCGCTACCACGTGCAGATAGTAGGAGAGATACAGGATAGTAAAGACGCGTTCAAGACAAGGCCGATCCCGGAAGTAGTGCAATACCGGGCGAACCAGTGGCGGGAGTGAAGCATCCTTCAAACTTTGCGCCACATTTCCAAAAATAAGTCCAATTGGACCCGTAACATGTACTCTTTCGGGTCAGCAGCCGAGTGCCATAACCACTGAGCCACCGCGGCGGCGATGAGTGCATGGTGTTCAGTGCAGATTAACGAAGGTAATTTCCTCGCGTCGCAGTGGGCGAGCAGTATATATGGCATTGTACAGCGTTAACTATTATTAGCGTACACCGTGGCTATATTGCATAGGTCGCCCACAGATAGCGGGGACCCCCTCTACCAGCCCGCAGGAACGATCATTGCATCGAGAGGGGAGAGGAGGCAGGCGCCCCTTCTTGAAACTCTTGTTTTTGAAATTCCTTCCTTCCCTGCTCCAGCTTGAGCTTAACGTTCATATTACGCACTCGCGACCGTACACTGAGCTTTTTTTCTGGCTGATGTAATGTCTATTCCACCAGCAGTTTTCTGGAGAGTATTTTATTTTATTTATTTATACAAGCACATGCAGCCCTACAAGGGCATTATTGCGGGGGAAGGGGTGGAAACAATAGGAGGAAAATGAACACACGTGACAAAACAATACAGTTAATCACAGTTGGTGAAAGCAAAAAAGTAACATCGATAACTCATCTCGACGGCAAACAGTCTGTGGCCATGACCACATTGTGCGGCCCTGGAGGACAGTGGTATTTTCTGTAATTGGCTATGCCTAGCTATGATCCTGAAAATCTTTCCTGGTATCGCATCATCCCGCAGAAGCTACCGAATGAGCGTCATATGAACAATAGCGGCCAACTGTAGTGCGTTGTGGGCAGAATTTGCAATTCACTCACGTGGAGGCACTCTGTCATCGACGGCTCCGCAACTATAGATAGGATTTCGATTTCGGTCATTGAACGCGAGTGTTTCTCCATTGTTTTTCAATTGAAATGTTGCCGCCGTGGCCAGCACTGAAGCTGCCACTCCGTACACGATATCTAAAAGCCATAGCCACTTAGGCCCGTTCCAAATGCTGAAATTAGAACGAAAACATTCGGGGGGGGGGGGGCACTTTGTTAACCTAAAGTGCGGTGACGCGCAAATCTATAGCGCGGTGTTGCCGCTTGTGTCACTGATGGGACACTGGTGAAGATGTTGATTAAAGACTGACTACAAAGAGCGTTTAGGCGGCATCCTTCCAGATCGGCGTTCAGGAGGCATCCAGATTGGGACGCGACAGCGTGTTTTTTTAAGCGAGATATATAGCTTCGGGGCATCAATGATGGGCGAAGGTGTGATGAAAGATGTCGTGATGATTAAAAAAAATCTAAAAAGGCTAGCTGATTTTATGAAGTCCACTAGAGAGCGATGGTATGGTTCCTGCGTCCAGGCAAAGTATGAAGCAGGGCTAATTGCTTTGTGAAAGACCCGCTACCTTCAGGTACCGGATCCTTGAAGGCTTGAGAGCAGGGCAGTCTTAGACTAAATGGCGAATGACTGCTTCAATGTCCTCGCGTTTACACATTGGACACCCAGGCCGAGGAAAGAAATATCGGTACTGAGGCCACTTCCGAATGACGGCAGGTGTGAGGGCAACCACAACCCGGATCCTCCTAAGCGCAACCTCCTCTGCACTGGTAAGACCACGGGGGAGGGCTACCGAACACGGAGGAATGAGAGCTCGTGTGCGGCGCCAGATGAGTTCCTTTCTTGATGAAAGGCGGGCAAAGTTATCTAAATGAAGCAGCCCAGGCACTGATGAGGCTGGAGTCGCGAGGCGGGTCGCCAAATCTGCCTGGCTTTAAGAGGTCAGCAGGTCCCGTGGGACCCACTCAATACGTACTGGCTGCGGAATTCGTGCTGCGAGCCCGTGGATGTCCTGACATATCACTGGACAGCAGCTAACACGTCGTAGCAACCGGACTACTTGAAGGGTGTCAGTGCAGATGACAATGCGGGCCGCAGGGGGCATAGTTATGTCGGGCATGGAGCTTAATTAGTGCTTCTTGAACTGCAAAGCTCTGCACAAAAAGACGAAGAGGGTGCCGTAAGCTGAAACCTAGAGGTTTGATTCAGGGCAGGTCTGCACGGGCAGTAGATTTCTGTGGTTGTTTCGCAGGCTTGGATGCTTGCGTCTACGAAGACAACAATGGATCCTTCAGGCAGGCAGGCATCTTGTTGTTCAAAATTCTGGCGAAGCAACGATGCCGATTTAGCAGATGTTGGTCGGCGATTATCTGTTCGCTTGTGTTCGCTGGGCTATACAAATTTCCATGGGGGAAGAACTGGCGTTGGCGGCTGAATAATAGAGTATGACTTTGCAAAAGTCCTCAGTGCATGGGTGGAGTGCGATAGCCTGGCCTTAAGGCTGCGCCAGCTAATCAATGGTATTGAGCTGCGCATTCTCTTGTAAAGCTATGACTGGCGTGATGCGTGGAAGGCATGTAATGGTACTCATAGCCTCTCGGTTCACGGCATCAATACGATCCCATTGGGCTTTTGTAAGATGCTGAAATTGGGCCTTATAAACAATACGTGGCTGCAGAACTGCCCTCATCAAGTGCCGCGCAATGAACGAGCCTGCGCCACCAGTTTTAGGAGCCATTCTTCTGATCAAACCCTAAGTCTGAACAGCTTGCCTTTTTGCCTGAGAAAGCCATGACGTCGCTGATCCTGATTGGTGAATCGTTAAGCCAAGGATTTTTACACTAAGGCTTTCCTTTAGCGGGGTGCCTGACACACAAAGACGGATTAGACTTTCAGCAAGTTTACGGCTTCCTCAGCGCTTGGAGACCTGCGTGTATGTTGTTTTCTGTACAGAAAGTTGAGGTCCGATGGATGATGCGTAATTAGAGGTAGCATCCAAGGCAGATTGAAGGGCAGCCTCCTGAGTACACAGATCTTGGTGAGTACTCCACACTGTGATGTCATTAGCGTACAACAGGAATTTTATGTTACGGATGTCATGTAAGCGCCAAGCCAGCTGGGTGAAAGCAATAATAAATAACGTCGGCGACAATATGGATCCCTTCGGCGCGCCGCAGAGAGGAACAAATGATACGACCGCTTCGCCGCTGAGGCGTAATGCAAATTTTCTGCCTTCCAAAAATGATTCGACAAAACTACGCACTCTCAGATCACTCTCAGATGGACATGAAGCATGTCAATGAAGTTCGGAATGGCTGCATGACTGATGTTATCATATGCCTTTTCAACGTCCATTGCTAAAACGGTACGCACATTGTTGCTGCGGGTAGATGACAAAACTGCAGATGCCAAGACAGCCAACACGTCCTCTGCAACAACATATGGACGAAAGCCAATTTGTGCGGGGTGATAAAAAACTTGCTTCTCCGCCAGCTTGCACAGCGTACGAGTTAAGGAGATATGCCGTAAGTTTGCAAGGTCCATCGGAGGCTTTCCTGGTTTCGCGATAGGAATCACGACAGCGGATTTCTAGCTAACGGGCACGACGCCATCCAGCCATACTTTGTTTATGGTGTCAAGTAGCTGAGGGAGCGCAGCGCTGGGCAGGTTCTTGCACACCTCGCACTGAATATTGTCCGGACCGGGCGCTGTTTTCCGTTTCGCATCATCTATTGCAGCCAGTAACTCAGGCATATAGAGATCGGGCACACAATTCCATCTGCGTCGACATCAGACGGCATTTGATATACTTTCGCTGGCATACCGGCCACATTTGAACTAGCGGCTGAAAAAGGCACAGCATCGTATTTTAGAAAAAAACTTTCGCGCTGCTTCTTTGGCGACGTCATCTGGCGACAAGTTAGCCGCGAAGCATGCGGTTGCTGCTGCGTCAGTAGAAAGGCGGCCGTGTTCTATTTTGCGGAACGTTTGCCAGAGAGGCATTCGAGGATTTTGCAGAAAGCTTTTCGCACCACGCATGCCACTGCCGTCGTGAGAGTTCGCGGTCATATTTGCGTGCCTTAGCAGTAAGATAGTGCAATCGCGTACGTGCAGGCGCCGAAGTAGGGTCTCCCGTAGCAGCCAGCTCGGCTTGATGGCGTGACACCCACAAATTAAGAAGGCCGCGGTCTGCTGCCAGTCGACCAACATCAGTCCAGGTGGCAGTTGTAGCACTCTTGAGCGCTGTTTGTAAGTGCTCAACAAGGTTTGCCGAAGAATCTGATGAGAGATTGTCCAGAGAGGAGCAAAAACTGCCCCAGTTGATCACAGAACATTTGTAGCGTAAAGGTCGGATATGTGAGGTATGAAGACCGAGGATGATACGGTGATGATCACTTCCCCAGCAGTCTGCCCTGTGCCAGGAGGGAGTACCTGGACCCGACCACCACGTCGTCTGGAGCATAGGAAGCACTGCGAAATTGACGCACTGGCCGTGTTGATGTCCTAGGATCGTTTAACAGCACAAGCTGGGCATTCGTGAAGGCGTCCCGCACACGCCTGCCACGAAGGCTCGAAGTGAGGTACCCCCAATCCTGGTGAGGGGCGTTAATGTTGCCTCCGCCTAAAATCGAACACCCGGGGTACTGCCGACGGGCACTTAGTAACCAGCCAATATTGTTACTGGAGGAAGCGCCACCCGCTGGTCTAACGTAAAATGAAACGACCACAACGGTTCCCTTCTTAAATTTTGCAGCCACTGCCAGTACCTCTTGATACGACGTGCACCAGTTTTTGAGAGCAAGGCGTATATGGGGAAAACGTGAGTCCACATACACCGCCGCCTTTCCCGGGGCAGCAGCAGATTGTACACTATGGTCTATCATGAAGAATACATGTAAGCACTGAAGCCTGGAATTGATGGCAATGTGTTTGTTTCCTATAGCAACATGGCCCATACCTGGACCTTGTGAATTCGTAGTCGGGTCTTGAGCTCTCCCACCTTCGTGGAAATTCCTCTGCAGTTCCAATGCAGCAGACCAGAACGACTGGAGGGCAGTCACTTACAAGCCCAAGCGCTGTAGTATAACGGACGTCAAGTTGGACAACTGGTTGACCATAATCCGGAGCAAAGAAGTCGCAGAGCTGTCCAGTGGCATCGCAGTAATCTATAAGGGGAAGCAGGAAATGACACTGGTGGGCGGGAGGCAGGCGATGTTTTTGCGCCATTAATGTGGCGAATGATCCCGCTGCCCGTCGACGTCGAGCGAGCAGTTCACGGTGTTGCCGGAGCTTGGTGACCTCGGCTAAAAGACGTGCGATTTGTTCGTCGACTGCGGCCATATCGTCCTGCAGTAGTTCAGGCATACTGCGCTGTTTTGTTGGCTGCTTTCGGGGAGTGTGTGATTCTTGTGTTTGACGAAGAGGAGGGTAGGAAGAAGAGGAATGCACAGTCCGGGAATTGCCTGCTTTAGCTAGGGGTCACCGCAACTGGGCTGTGCTAGGAAAGGGAGTGAAGAGAACAGGGCAGTGGAAGCGGGTCTGGAGGCGGGGAAAAGCGAAAGGAGCACGGCAGAATGCGGCGCCAAAAGCACTAATTATGGCAAGGTGTCATGCAAGGGCTCACCTCGCGTTAAGGTTACCGCATAAGCGGATGGCGGGCAAGGAATTTGCGCGCAATGGAAGAGGTACAATGCCGCGAAGCGGCTGCGAGCATGAAATGCTCGTAAAGAGACGAAACTTCGGACCAAGGCAGGAAGGGCACGGGAGCTAAACAGCCCGATGGCAAAGAGAACGGGAGGCCACGGGAAACGAGGCGCCCGATGGGGTGAAGCAGTGGCGGCAGAATCAGATTAGTCCGGGGCGTCCCAGTCCATGAACGCGACAACACAGACTACCGCCCAAAGATAGCGAACGCGTGTCCACGCAACCCATTTGCGCCGACAAGTGCGGCCAACCCCTCTGAGCCCACTCCGCCACGAGAAAAATCCACAATATGCGGTGACGGGCCGATCGCACGAGTGGAGAATGCCTCAGAGGGCGGACGGGAGTTTAAAAGCAAATGCGAGAAGAGAGGCGCAAAAAAAGAAATTAGCGGGCACGAGGTGCGCAAAAAAGAAGGGAGGTGGTCTGATGGACACGGGAGAAAAGCGGGCCGTTGAGGCGCGCCGAAAGGGGTTAGGTGTAAACACCCGCAAGAAATGCTTTGACGGCAGGAAAATTTAGGAGTACAGCGTGGGCGGATGGCGGGCAATGTAGTTGCGCGTAGTGAAAAAAGGAAGCCAGGAAGGTACGACGAGAAGGCGGGAAAAGCGCGACGAGAGGAGTTGGGGCGGCCCCGGGCGAAAAGAGTGCGCGAACAGAAACGCAACGCGGCGAAATGAGCGGCGTGAGGGCAAGTGCAGCGAGGCGCCCGACGGAGCAAAGCGGTGGCGGCAGAAGCGGATAAGTCCGGGGGCCTCCCATCGCGAATGCGACAACGCAGACTACCGCTATTAGATTGCTAAGTACGCGTCCACGCACCCATGTGCGCCGTCGACTGCGGCCAACCCCTCGGCACACGCGCAACACCGAGAACCCCCGAACCTCCGCCGAAAAGCGGACTGCCCGCACGCGATAGCCACAGAGGGGTGGAGTGGAGATTAGAGAAGGAGGTGACTCAAATAAGGTGCCGCGAACGTGGAATGCGGAGAAAACCGCGACGAGCGGGCACAAGTAGCGCGCGAGGGAGAAAAGCGGGCCGGAGAGGCGCGCAGATAGGCGAAGTAGAAATTACTCGCAAAGGTGTGCCGTAAAGGCAGGAGAAAGAGCGAGCCAAAATGGCGCGTGGAGAAGAGAGTATTAGGAAGGCCCGAAGGACAAAGTTGCCAATGAGGCACAAGGAGGGAGCAGACAGACAGACAGAAAATCTTTATTGAGCAAGTGAGTTTTAGGCCCAGCTGGGTCCGTGGGCCACTGCGTGGTCTCGCACTGCATCAAGTAGATCATGCCGGGACATGACGTCGGCAGCCCGAGTCACCGCAGCAAGCTGCGATGTCGGGTCTGCAGACATGAGCAGGACCTCCCAGTCCTCCCAGCTCGAGATGGCATGCTGTCCCCGCGGAGGAGGGTCAGGTGGGCAGCCGAAAAGGTTATGGGAGAGTGTGGCATGGGTGCTGCCGCATAGAGAGCAATCAGGGGATGTGGCGCAACAGTGGGTTAAAAGCTGAGGGGATGACAGAGAGCGGGTCTGTAGGCGTCTGAAGAGGATCTGTGGGGAGTGCGTAAGAGAGGGGTGGGGAGGAGGGCAAGTTCGACGGTCCAAACGGGGTATTTGCGTGAGCTCCTCAAAGGTGTGCGCCCGCTCCCTCGAGAATCCTGGATCAAGACTGCCCTGAGCCCGGCAAATCAAACCTCGGGCCAATTTATCGGCAGTCTCGTTTCCAGGATTCCCAGAGTGAGCCGGCACCTACCCTGCGCCGTAAATTGTGGGTATTCGTGTTCAACAATTGCCAGGCAGGGGCAGGCACACGAGGCGCCATGCAAGCACCTCACCGACACACAGGAACACCGCACAGTGGCAATCCGTTCGAGGGAGGTGGGGAAAGTCTGCTGGGTAAACCACTGCAGTGCAGGGGCGCAGGAGTTTAGCTGCTGTAGGGCCGCAGAATATGAGGGGCAGCAAAGTTTTCCTTGGATGTCAGCTCAGAAATCCAAGGTAGCGGGCCGAAATAGGGCGCGCGTAGTGAAAGGAAGGGCCTCGCAGAAAGCCGTCGGGTGAGAACAAAGGGCCTGGGTGAGAGACGCCGGCCGCCCGCGTGTGCACTCTATTGCCTGGCTTTGACCCATAACATTTACACAAAAAAACACTCAACAAAAAACACAGAAAACGCTATGTACATACGACACTGTCGTGGTCAGCCATCATGAGTCTGGCTTCGTCATACTAAAATTCACGAAGCATACAGAGCGGCTCTAGCCTCGAGAGCCACTCGGGAGGCTCCGCAGTTGCTTTCTGGATGGCCAGAAAGCAGTCCATTCTTTCCCGAAAATAAATTCGGGCAGGTCGTGCGTCTTTGTCACAATAATAGCCTGCCATTCTGGAGCGCCATATACTGTGGAGGCCCAAGAGCATTATGAGATCAAATGATACCCCATCCTCATTGTCTGTGCTTAAATAACGAATTCCCTGCGCGTCAAGTGATAGCTCTTTCTTTATTGTCCTTTGTAACACATCCCAAAAATAAACCCCTTGCCAGCAATGCAAAAAACCATGGTCTATTGTTTCGGGCTGTTTACAAATTAGGCAGTTCGATCCCCACGGTAAAAGAAATCCTTTCCTTCCAAAAACTTTTTAACTGGGAGTGTCCCGGTGTGTAATTTAAAAAAGAAGGTTTTTACTCATGGTGGCACCTGCATTTTCTTTACCCTTTTTAAAACATCAGCTCCAGGACCTCCACTGTACAAGGCCCTGTACATAGGCTCTGGGAAAACAATATCACAAAGATCATGGTACAACTTCTTTCTTTTAGTTTTATACAAATAATCGGTAGAAAAACGCGCTGAAAGAAACCTAACACTTGCTACAATCTTTTTGTAGTAACCAAAAATTCCACCCGAGAGCTCTTCTGTGGTAACAACAAACTCGGGCAGCAATCGCCGCAGCCTCACCTGGCACACGGTGCGCAAGAACGGGTCTGAGACGTCGCGAAAAAACAAAAAACGGTTCACCAGCTGCCTTAAAAAGAGGTGCCCTGGCCCCAACCCCCCATCTTTTACCCACCGGAACAGGTTCGTTCGGCTGCAACGTTCCCATTCAGAAGCCCATATAAAGACGGCAAAAATCCGGTGTAACTTCTGAATGTGCACCCGAGAGCAATGCAAAACCTGCATCACATACCAGAGCTTGCTAATAAAAACCAGGTTGCAGACTGTAGCTCTGGCGCCGGCGGCCAGGACGAAATTCCGGCTGTTTTGGGGGGCGTTATTTACGCACAGCGCTAAGGCGCCCGTGTGCTGTGAGATATCAGTGCACGTTGAAGATCTCCATGTGGTCGAAATTATTTCGGAGCCCTCCACTACAGCACCACTTTCTTCCTTTATTATTTAACTCCTTCCTTTATCCCTTCCGTTACGGCGCGGTTCAGGTGTCCAAAGATATAGGAGAGAGATACTGCTCCATTTATTTTCCCCAAAAGCCAATTATTATTCTTTTCGCACAGTATCGTTAGAACGCTGCTGACCAGTAGGATCCTGCGAGGTGTGCTGAGGAAGCTCCGGCCACTCGTCGTCATCCCATTGTAGGGCTGCGAACCGACTGGATGTCTGCAATGAAGTTGTACTGTCATGTATTGGCCAATGCTTAGTCATTTGCCGACGAGCCTGTTGTGTTGCCTTTTGTTTTGTCGAACAGCTTGATGCTATATTGTGGTCGTCGGATTTACTGAGGCCGCATCGATAAGCCAGTTTTCTTTCCGATGTACCTTCACCGACTTCAGTGAAGGGGCAGGATTGGCGCATATGTCCAGTACGGAAGCAGTTATAGCAATATACCGCACTCGGTTTATATGGCCGAGGCCGTAAAATACAGCCATAATAGTACAGACGGGCTGGTAGTGTCAGAGGGCCTTGCAAAGTTACTATGGAAGAGCGCCCCTTTCCCATGCGTCGGGCCTTGATAACACCTTGCGTGGGACAGTACAGCTCATGCTGGAGTGCAGTTTGATCCTCAGTGATTTTAGTGTGGGGCAGCACAGGTAAGAGCAATCTTGAAAAACTGCATGTTCTGCAAAAGAAATACATTCGGTTTATAGAAAACAAATCGCGATATGAACATGCGTCCCCACTGTTTCCTAAATATAAAATTTTGCCTATTACTAACGTTTACCAGCAAAGCATGGCGAATTACCTGTATCTTAAAATAAAAACCCATGGCACAAGCTTTGTTAACAGATACAAACGACCAGACTGTGGTTATGCTTTGAGAGATGAAAAATATGTGAAACAAGGGGCTAGAACTAGGTACGGAAAACAATCAATAGATTATCAGCTACCATTATTACTAAACACATTTCCAGAAATAGTTAGCATCGCGTCTGAGAGCAAAACACGCTACTCCTTTAAAAGGCGAGTGAAAGAAGTACTATTGCGAAATGCCGCACAGTGACACTAAGTATGGCCACCAAACTATGCCATGAGGGCGTTGTTCAGAATTCCGAAGTCCAACAGGCACACTTGTAAGAAAGAAGCAAAAAAGGCAACCAAAACGATTTGGCTGATATCGCAAATTAACACGGAACCACGTCTCGCTTTCACTTGCAGTCTTGTTACTAATCCATACCCTTCTCACCTGTGCAAACCGAACCCTCTTTATTTATGCTTCCTGTTGGTGTTGTCAAAGAAAATGTGCTGTTGTATTGTTGGTTGTCCGTTTTTTCGTGCAGATATACTGCTTTGCCTGCATTGCTTATATATATGTTTTTTTGGCTGTCCATTATAATTTCCTTTTCGAAACTTGTCGCGTTTGATCTTCTGTAAAACTGATGTCAGACAGTTCTGTTTATCGCCATCTGGAATCTACTGCCACTGCACGCTGCCGCGCTGCGCACGTGAAGGTCACGAGGCCATGTCAGGCGCCATATGACGCCTTTTGCCTCGGGAACCTCAGCAGATGTAATCATAAAATGAGTCCCATATGTACTGCAATTCTGCTGAAAATAAATACTTTCCTTCCTTCCTTCCTTCCTTCCTAACCTTTCAAAGGGAAATCAGTGGCTGTGTTTCACAGACGGCGCCAACGGGAGGGAACAGATGGCGGCCGCTATCTGGAAAATTTGCCCTGCGCTCTTTTTCGTCCCTGGAGGAATTCATTTTGTTCGCTTACAAGCACCTAAGCGGCTTAATGTTTGCCTTGCGTTGTGAAACGAATATATCGCTGTCTCAATGCCGCAATTCGTTTTTTTATCTTATCTTGTAGAGGAACAATGCCCAGAGAGAGAGAGAAAGCACGTTATTTGCACCCGTCAGAGAATATGAGGATTGGGTGAGAGACAGCTCCCCCTTTCACCTTCTACCCCTCCCCCCCCCCCTAGTCGTCGGCCGGAATGAGGTGACTTCCGGCGGTGGCCTGGGCTTGACCGGTGACTTCTTATTGGGCTTGCTCTTCCTGGATATGGAGAGAGGATTCCGATGAGTATTTGTTTCCGTGTAGACCGTTTAGCGCTCGGCAAAACCAGAGGATGTGATTTAGGGCCGCTATGCCTTCACAATTTTTGCATATAGAAGAATGCACCTCATCATGCCATTTGTGTAGGATATACAGGTTTGGGAAGGTACCCGTCTACAGTTTTCGCCAGATTACTTATTCCTTCTTTGTGAGAGATCTATGGGGGGAAGGGTTCTCCTGCCCATTCTGTAGGGTTCTAAAATTTCTCTGTATGTGTTAAGTCTTGCTTTGTGGACAGGGAGTAATCTGCCTGCGCTGGGGCCCGGTGTGTGAGTCCTCGGGCGACCTTATTGACGATCTTGTTCCCTTTTGAGTCCACTATGAGCGGGTGCCCAATTATGCTAATTAGGTCTTTGGGTACGTTTTCCTTGCCTGCTTGCAGAATTTTTGCCGGCCTCTTTGGACACCTTACCATTGTCATAGGCTTTGACTGCAGTGTTAGAATCGGTGATTAATATTCTGGTTGATGGGTTTGTGATTGCCACGGCAATCACCGCCATCTCTGCCTCCTCTGCTGAAGAGTGTCTTGCGCTACAGCTCGAGATTAGCTCGCCTTTGTCGCTCACTACTATTGCAGCATAGTGCCCTTCTGGGTACTCTGTCGCATCGGTGTACACTACCCCTTGTGTTTGGAGGAGGGAGCTTTGGAGTCTTTGGACACTGCCTCTCCTAGGTTTCATGGGATGAAAGTATTCTTAACTTGTTGGCAATTTCTCTGGGTATGGCGGTTATCCCCTCGTGCGATTGGCTTTTGGTAGCCCAGTTTCCTGAGGATGGATCTGTCCGTTTTGCTGCCAGTTAGTCTGACATACTCTGCCTTGAGATTTGCCTCGCACGTTTCGTGTATGGTGTTTGACACTCCTAGGTTGAGGATCATCTCGGTTGGTGTGCACGCTGGTAAACCTAGGGCTGTTTTGACACCTTTCCTGATGAGGATGTCTACCCTGTCTCTCTCTGCTTCAGTTGTCTTTAAGTACAGGATAGCGTAGGCGATTCGGCTAATGATGAAAGAGTGGACAAGCCTAAGTAGGTTCGCCTCCTTCATCCCCGCGTTTTTGTTTGCTATCCTCTTGAGAAGCCTGCAAGTTTGATTGGTCGTGGCTTCTAGTATGTTTATTGTTTCGGTGTTTCTCCCATTTTGTTCTATCCATATACCCAATATCCTGATCTCGTTCACCCTTGGGACCGCTGTGTTGTTGACCAGGAGCCTATTGACCTGCTGCTTGCTCATGATTAGCATCTCTGATTTTTCCGGCGAGCATATTAGTCCTATGGGTCTCAAATAGGTTTCCGTTTCCCAGATTGCCCTTTGTAGGGTGCCTTCTATTTGGCCATCGCTCCCCCAGCTGTCGACCCAAAGGGTGAGATCGTCCGCATAGAGTGTGGCAGAGGCCCACTAGATTTCTGAGTCATTCTGGCAGCCCGATCATTGCAATTTTATAAAGTGTGAAGGATAGTACCGATCCGTGCGGTGTTCCCTTGCTGCCTAGCTAAATGTTTTCTATTGCTGTGCACCTGAATTCTATGTTCACCGTTCGGTCCGTGAGGAAGCTTTTGATATAGTTGTATAGCTTGCTTCCTACATTTAGGTGATTGAGGTGTGACAGGATCGCTTGGTGTTTGGCGTTGTCAAACACTTTGCTTACGTCCAGTCCCCCTATGACTCTCGAGTCCCGTCTTCCTTTACAATACTTATTCTTTGAGTTGTAGCATGACGTCGTTTGTGGATAGTTGTCTTAATCCAAACTTGTTCTCTGGGTAGAGTTCCTTACTTTTCAAGTATCCATTGAGCCTATTCTGCATGACGTGCTCCATAAGCTTGCCTACACAAGAGGTTAAAGATATTTGCCTAAGGTTCTCAAGTTTGACTTCTTTTCCTGGTTTGGGGATGAGGACTAAATTTGTTTTCTTCCACTCTCCGGGTATCTCCCTCCGTTCCCAACAATTTTGAATGAACGCTGTTAGCTGCTGGAGGGAGTTGTCATCGAGGATTCTATGCATCTTATTATTGACCCCATCTGGGCCAGCCTAGGGTTTTCCACTGAGATTGTTTAAGACAGCTTGGACCTCTCCTATGTTGATTGGTTGGTCTAGCTCCTCGTTGTTTTCGCCGCTATAGTCGGGGAATGTTTCGGTGTTTGTTTACGCTATATACCTCTCTTTTATCTGGTTAGCCATATCCTCCTCCGACCCCTGGAAATTGTTAGTCTTTGCAGTTTTCTCCTGTCTCAGCTTTTGTTTTGCCTGGGTCCAGGAGGTATCTCAATAGTTTCCAGGTGGTGACGGAGCTTAATTGCTCGTCGAGTATTTCGAAGATATCGTTCCAGTGTTGTCTGTTTAGTGTTTGGGCATGCCTCTCAATTTTCTTGTTCAGAGCTGAAATTCTCCTTCTCATGTTACGGTTGCCCCTTTTTGGGCGAGATCGGTTTCTGCCTCTTTTTTCTTTTGCCGCAGTTGCCTCGTGTGGATATCAACCCAGTTTTGTTCCTATTCTAATTCTATTTCCTCATCAGCCTCTTTCCACGCCTGCTTGATGCCATTGGTCGATTCAGCTATGTCGGTGATCTCCCCGCAACCCCCTCCGTTGTCGCGGAAGGACTGCCAATTGATGGATTTGAGGGGTTTCCTCTCACGTTTGATTTTTACCCCAATTTGTACAACAATCTCTATGATTCTGTGGTCACTGCCTAGGTTCTCTCTCGTGTTGTGCCATGTAGCCTCAACGTCCGCTTCGATCATGGCCTGGTCGGTGGAGGTGTCGTATGACACGCTGTTCCCCTGCCTGGTTGGTGCGAGTGGATCGTTAAGGAGGGTTAAATTGCGCTGTATCATGGCGTATCACAATTCTCTCCCCTTTATCTGGGAGTGGTTGTATCCCCATGCTTGGTGTGGCGCATTAAAATTCCCTACTATTACGAGACGCTGCTGCCCTTGTGCCAGTGCTTGCGCTTTGTCAAAGACCTCCCTGAAGCCACAGCCTCTCCTTAGTTTAAGAGAGCTGTAGACGTTCAGGACTAGCAGGCTGCGTTCTTTCCACCTCTGCGGTATAATTTCCGTTAACACGTAGTCAATCTGCGTGCATCCTACCTCATTTCGTATGACGGTGATAGCTCTCTTCATCAGGGTAGCAATCTGAGTGTTTGGTGGCCGGCCTGGGTACGTTTTATATCCGCTCAGTTTAGCAGCACAATGATGTCCCAACCATCGCGTCCCACAAGGTAGGCTTGGAGAACGTTTCTTTTTTTTTGTGAAGCCCTTACAGTTCCAATGACATATTGCGTTTGCCCTTGTGTTGAGTCTGGCCGTGATTAAACTGCAGAAGGATTTGTTTTTGCTGTTGTGCCAGATGGTAAATTCTAGTTCCCATTGAGATGACTAGTTGGCTGAGCTGGGCTGAGAGTTGGTCTATCCTCTCTGCGTTACGCTGGGTAGCTATGACCGCCTGTTTTACTACCTCTTTCAGTTGCTGCATGTCTACCACAAGTTTTTATACCCTGCCCTCGGCCTTCTCAATGTCCGAATCGGTCTTTTTAACTCGCTTTTTCTTTGGCGGCGCAGGCGCCTCTGGCTCGGATTCGGACGATTTATCATCCATGGCCTCCTGATGAACTTCCGGTTGTCTGAGTTGAGGTTGAGTTCAGGGTTCTCTCTTTGCAGCTCGATAACGTCATTACGGAGCTCCTGCATCTGAGCTTGTGTTTGCACCTGGTAAAGCTTCTATTCCTACTGTTGCTATTTCATAATTTCGTGTTGTTGTTTCATTTCCTATTTGAGCTCCCTCACTATGTCTGAGTCATGGGAATTCCCCGCTTCCAAGCCTACCTTTTTGGTGCGTGGTACCTCTTGCTTCTGGGGCAGGGTGGAGATGGGCTGCTGCGGTAGCCTCAGGAAGGATATTGACCGGCGTCGCACGTTGCTCGTGGCCCGCTTCTTGCTCTCGTACCGCCTGCTGCGGTGTTCTGGTAGTGTCTTCTCCTCCTTGTGTTGCTGGAGCTTCTCCCATGGTCGTTTCTTAACGATGTATGGGGTTCTGAAGATCTCCTTGCAGTTTTTGTCGCCTGTGGGGTGCGGCTTGCCGCACAGCTTGCAGATGGGGTTTCCATCGTGTCCCTCCGTTGGATTGGGGATGCCGCAGACCCTGCGCTTCTCCTTGCTCTCGCATACGTTGGATTGGATGTCCCAGGTCTCCGCACTTATGGCATACGTCGTACTTTTTTCTTGCACAAGTAACAGTTCAGGATGGCACCTAGGCATTTGATTTTCCTTGGTATCTCCTTGGTTGTGAATGTGAGCATGATGGTCTTGCTCTGTCTTAGTCGTCTGATCTCCAGCACCTTGGAGTTCTCATGTTCTGTTATCCCCTGCTTGATCTCTTGTAGTGAGGTGTTGACTCCTAATCAGTGAATGACTCCTCTCGAGAAGTCGTCGGGTATTGCCAGGTGAACGGTCACCTCGTGCACTTTCCCTTTCAATGTCCAGGTGTGTAAGGCATAGAAGCTTGTCTCTTGCCTCTGTGCAGGGGTGAAGACCAAAATTCCTCGCTTCTCGTTCTTCATGGGCCGGTACGCCTTGTTTCATTCAATCTTCGCAGTTACATGTATGGCTTCGGTCAGGGTCGGTTCAACGTACTGTTTGACTATGCCTCCTTGGAGCGGAAAATGATTCCCCTGCCATTCTCGGGAAGCTTGACATCGTTCTAGGCGATCGATTTCTCCGCTCGCTGTTTGCCGTCGCGCTTCGAGTATGGTCTTGGGGTGTCCATCATTTCCACTTCTTTTGAGGCGAGCTTGTCTTTCCATGCCCATTCCTCCTTGAGGTTGCATTTGTTGAGTACTGTGATCCAATCCGGGGCGTCAAGCACGGCCTTTTTGGCGCTGCGACCTTGCACAGTGATATTCATACCGCCTGTTGGCTGCCGCACGGCTGACGTGGCGGCACTGGGGGCCTGTAAGCCTTAGCCCTCGTTAAGCCTAGTGGCCGCGTCGGCGCCACGGGTGGCAGACTTTTGGCTCTAAAGTGGCGAAAAATCTACTTACGGACAAACCGCTGGCATCCGCAGAGTCCTCTCAACTTCCGATCGACGACATTAGCCAGTTCTGGTCGATCCGACAACATTTATCGTTAGAAACCACTGCAGGAAGACAGCGCCGACCGACGTGACACACGTGCGCTCGCCACGGCACCCGAGCGGCCCCTAAAAAAAAGGCCCAAAAAATAACTCCCCTTCGACGTAGAACCCCCGTAGGATATCCTGGGCGGACCTTGTTGGTAGAACAATAATCTACAACTTTTGGCTGCAAGGGTGTTCCATTTGAAAAGAAAAAGCAACTGCGAATCTTCGTTTTTCCGGGGTTTTGTTCCATTATTTTTTTAAGAAGGTCAGGTTTAATATCTTCCAGACGAAATAGGATAGCGCTTGAGCCATGAGTCCGCAAGTGCTATTTACTGTTTTGCTCATTCGTTGAGGTTCAGAACGCAGGACACCGGATCCTTGATTTTTTTCTTATGCAATATTTCACCACCGTTCTGATTGTGGTTTTATTCGTGAAATTGTATCGTGCTATTAAAATATCATGCGCTCCAGGAGTTCTTATAACGCTACTAGGAGGTTTTATAGCTGCCCTTCCATAGTTGGACATTTTATGGCTGATGGAAAGGGCGGATATGTAGCATCAGCTTCATGGGAGTATGACGCCCACTGTTTTCAAAATGAAGGCCATTGATGCATTCATGCAAACCGCCTTATACAGCGCGATGCTCGACTCATGGTGTCAGGGCTTATTGCTGCTTCAAGTTCACATAAATTGGTGGCGCCAATAATTATAATGGGCAACCCATACTGCCGCTGGTTCTTCTAATACTCGCTTTCAAAGCTTTGGTTTTCACTACTAATTAATAATTGCAGACTTATAATTGAGTTCAGTGTCACTCCTGCCTAGTCTTAGTAATGACTGCTTTCCTAATTTAAGTTTATAGTTAACGTAACCACAAGCCAAATAAATGCAATTTTATAGTTATAAAATGAAAATTTCGATGCAGTTAACAACGCAACGAACTTCCGCTTTTAACAGAGCATTCATTTCGGGCTTGGACGTATATTCTCAGATGGAATATATTCAGTAATAAAATAACCTGTTATGTTCACTTGATACATATATGCAGGAAACTGCCCAGTTTCCTCTTTGTACTGATGCTCAAGCGATAGATAGAGTGATTCAAAGGTACCGTGGCGGACGCCTTAATGGCGTCACTGCAGGGACTGCGCAGCTGCCTGCCAGTCTTTGAGAGCTGCCCAGGGATTACGAATAGTGGCCGCCTTACCAAAGAATTAACTGAAACCATTCAAATTACTTCTACCGCATCAGCGAGCCCTCTCTCATTCTCACAGAAAGGAAAATATTGTTTCTGTCCGCCTCGGCGGACGTACGCCGGTCTCTAATAGGTTTGTATCTTCCCATAATTTTATTTATTGCCTTTATTTTATTGCTTAATGAGCACTTGCTTAAGTGTATTTTTTTCGCGCTTCCCTTTTCTTTCGCCGCCGTGATAACTGAACAATGGCTGTAGTGCGTGCTCGGCTGCCGGTCGGAAAGGTTCGGGTTGGTTCCCGGCCACAGCGGTCGCATTTAGATGGAGGCGAAGTGCTATAAAGGCACGCGCGTACTGTGCGATAACATTGCACAATAAAGAACGTACCCCAGGAGTTCTAAATTATCTAGAGTGGATACCGCGTCCTTCGTAACCCGCGTCATTTGTCCCAATAGCGACTCATGTTATGAGGTTAAACCCGAGGTTGAACCCCATAAAACCGATCCAAATGTTTCACTTTTCGAACACCTCCGTTTGTTCTTTTTACTCTAGGTCCACACCCTTTTATTCTTGGTTTACCGCCGTACTTTTGCCGAGTGGTTTCACCTCCATTTCATTTATCCAATTTTCTTTCACCTCCTCCTCTAGCTTCACTGCTGATCGCTCGTGAATGTTCTTAAACTTTGCCCGCGTTCGCTGGACAACTACTTGCCCTGCAGCGCACTTTTCCTGCCCCAGATGATTGTTTTTTTCTCTATGTGCCTTTGGTTGGCAATGCATCCTCATGGTGGTCCGCTCAGGCGAAATGTTCGTGCTCGGCAGTGCATGGAGTGGTACCCGCGTTTTGTTGACATTTTGCATATTATACCTCAGAGGGACGCGCTTGCCCTCTTTTATTATCCCAACGAGCTTAAAGCACCACCCTTTCTCAGCGACTACGCTCCAACTCGCTGAAAGCAGCGGCGTCGCAACTCAAACTGTCGGCTTTTCGCTTTCAGTATTCGACGGCAGCGCCGCGCGAGGCCAACCGCTTTTTTTGCTTCAGCGCCTCCCTTCGGAACCCGCTTCGCTTTTTCCACTACACAGACTCCTAGAACACTGTACCCTAGGTTATACCTATGTCCCAGCGGGTCACAGACCGCTAACATTACAAGCTCCTGTTGCGGTCTAAAGACACATACGCAAAGAGTCTTAATTTTCAGTGAAACATAAGTTTATTTGCATTTCCAGACAGCTTACGTTATTCTTCAAGAAGGTTGCGCGCACTAATAAACCGGAAATATATTGCCTGTCTGAATGATTTAAACCTTTGTAAGAAACCAGCCAATGCTAGAGACATGGATAGAGGGGCCATACTAGAAGACTATTCTCCTACTTAGAGGAAGGACCCGCCGTAACTTGCGAACAACCATTTGTGACGGAGCAAGCGAAAAGAGTAACTTTTTCCACATGCCTCTGTCAGCCTTCGGAAAATGAGGAAAGACGATACCCTTTCTTTGTTACACTAGCAAAGAAAATCTGCCACCAAACTTAAGACCTTTTGTCCTTCACATTTGCTCGATCGAGTGTTTTTCGTGGACCTCAGCTGGGATGGTTCACCTCTGAAATTTTTGGGTCCGCATGCAGAAAATTTCTGTCCACAAAAAGGCGCAAGGTGACCCTCTTCTCAACTTGAAGGCGGTAAAGAGATACCGCCGTTCGTCTTTTACTAGCGCCTGAACATACCCTGCGCAGGCACGCGCTGCTGTGTCCAGCCGCCGTAGTCACTTGTCTCATCAGTCGTGTAGCCGAACATTCCGAAGATTCAGACCACAGAATCAACTTCGACGAAACCAGCATCCTCGGAACCGAAAAATATTACCAGGAAAATCTCCTTCTCGAATCTTGGCACATCCGACCCACCTCGAACATCATCAACGGCACGAAAAGAAACCTGTCCTCAGTATATGCCCAGGAACTTCGCTCTGCAACTCAAAGAAAAAAAAGCCGCCATTGACCGCCTCCCCACAGTGCGACTACGTGACTCACAGCCACGGTGTAAGACTCATGCACTGCTCACAGCCTTAACCCCTCCTCCCCCTCCCCCACGCCTTTCGCATCACAGCTTTCGTTCATTTCGCCCCCTGCTCCCCTCCGTACTTAAAGACGCTAGCAACTGCCCCCAGTCACCCCTGATGAAAGAGCCGAGCTGGCTTAAAAACATTGGGTTTCAAATTAAAAGTTTTGGCTGTAGATGTGCAGTTTATTATAAATCTTCAAACGCAACCAGACAGGTAAACCTGTCAAAATGTTTACTTATCAGTCAAGGCCAAAGCATTTTTTTTTTGTGAACAGAAGGGAAAGAAAGCCGCAACTGCTACGGCATATTATAGATGCCGACACCGCGTCGACGCATCTTTGTTGACTCGTACGCTCTGACTTCATAAGAGGTGCTACCTTAGATTCTCATGCCGCGTGTTTTGCGACGATGGTGTCAACTCAGTTTTTTTTCCCCTCTATTGTGGTGAGGCACACTGCGTGACCGGGGCCTCGCCAGTGTGCACGGACAGGAATGTCATCGCACAGAGGGCGCTGACCCCTCAAGCTGAGACTTTTGGCGGCAAAAGGATTAGCCTTCTCTTTTTCCGCTGCGCTTGCCGGGTTGGAGCGGGGACACGAGGCTTCCGCTTGAAGCACCACTGACTTTGTTGCAGGTGGTGGCGTGCTTCTTCGGAACAGGCGACATGCGGAGTGGACGGCATAGACAGCGGCACTGACTGATCTTTTGTGCGAGTCCTTCGGAGTCAGCCGTACTTTTATATTGCGTCACACCCGACAGGGTCGGCGCCCCTCCACGCTGGCGCCTGTGAGACCGCACTGGCACTACCCCCTGAACAGCTTACAGGCCTGCGCCCAAAACTTTGACGTAACATCCGGCAGGCTGACGCTTGCGGAAGCCGCTTCGCCAGCGACATGGTTTTAGTCCCTGTTGTTCTTTCCTTCACGATCCCTGCGCCGCGCGGGCCGGTTGATTGCAGCGGCATGGTCGCGTTTGTCGTCTTTCGTCGTTGTTTTGCTGCAATTTTGTTTCCGTGTGCGTTATGCAGTGGATACTAAAATGCCGAACAAGTGTTGTGTGCCGGGGTGCGCCGGCAATTACGATACGGGCAGGAAGATCCAAGTGTTTTCTTTCCCAAAAGACGACGACACTTTCAAGAAGTGGTTACGGGCCATTCCAAGGAAGGACTTCGTGCCCACTTCGTACACTAAGGTAAGTAATGTTTATGATACTGTTATGTGCGCCTGGTTGCTTTTACTTAATCAGCACGTTTATTGTGATACTTCCGAAGCCCGGATAGATTGATTGTGGCCACATTTCTTTGCTGCAAACAGTCTTATAGACAAACAAGATAGCATTAGGCCATTTTAATAAGTGGATTCTGAGATGTTTACGGGCACGGCGGACCGCGAGCGACCATGTGGCCTAACAGACCATTCTTCTGCCTTGTACAGGTCCTTGCTTTTGGTCTCGTCGGAACAACAAAGCAAATCAACCAAGTTGACGGGCAGATCGACCTTCCAAACCTGCCAGATGCAGTTGCTGATCCCCGATCTGCGGCTGCGTCAAGATTATCAAGGGACCGAAGCTCGCTTCTTCCTTTGGCGATATCTTTACTGTTCCGTGATGCACCTACAGCGCCACCATCACGACACGTGACCTCATCGCTTTGGAATATAAAAGAGCAACTTCAAGCCTTCGACTTCAGTGGGCACGGCGGACCGCGAGCGACCATGTGGCCTAACAGACCATTCTTCTGCCTTGTACAGGTCCTTGCTTTTGGTCTCGTCGGAACAACAAAGCAAATCAACCAAGTTGACGGGCAGATCGACCTTCCAAACCTGCCAGATGCAGTTGCTGATCCCCGATCTGCGGCTGCGTCAAGATTATCAAGGAACCGAAGCTCTCTTCTTCCTTTAGCGATATCTTTACTGTTCCGTGATGCACCGACAGCGCCACCATCACGACACGTGACCTCATCGCTTTGGAATATAAAAGAGCAACTTCAAGCCTTCGACTTCAGTGGGCACGGCGGACCGTGAGCGACCATGTGGCCTAACAGACCATTCTTCTGCCTTGTACAGGTCCTTGCTTTTGGTCTCGTCGGAACAACAAAGCAAATCAACCAAGTTGACGGGCAGATCGACCTTCCAAACCTGCCAGATGCGGTTGCTGATCCCCGATCTGCGGCTGCGTCAAGATTATCAAGGGACCGAAGCTCTCTTCTTCCTTTGGCGATATCTTTACTGTTCCGTGATGCACCGACAGCGCCACCATCACGACACGTGACCTCATCGCTTTGGAATATAAAAGAGCAACTTCAAGCCTTCGACTTCAGTGGGCACGGCGGACCGCGAGCGACCATGTGGCTTAACAGACCATTCTTCTGCCTTGTACAGGTTAGTGCTTACTACAGCTCAGTTAAAAGCGACAACCGTTGTCTTTTGGTCTTGCCGTGCCCACAGCAAGCTGTATTAATGGTGTATGACGTGTACTGCGTATGCTTGCTCCTCTTGAGCGGAGATATCGAGTTGAATCCCGGACCTGACACGGAAGGTTCCAGCACAAATTAACTGCTTGAAAAACTGCTTTTGGGACAGAATAAATTAATTGAGGATGTTGCAGCACTTCGTATACAACAAACTAGCATGGAAACACGTCTGACGGACTGGGAGACTCGATTTACAGAAATGGAGAAACAAGCCGCACGCGTGGAAGCACTTGAAAGCACGGTTAAAGCCTTAGAAGCGAAAATTACGGATTTGCAGGATAAAAGTAGACGCTCGAATTTACTGGTTTTTGGGGTATCAGAGGAATCAGAAGAGACAGAGGCTGTACTGCGTCGTAAAATTCTAACTGATATATTTTCTACCAAGTTACAAATCACGTGCAAGTCTGTAGCCCGAATACATCGGATCGGCAAGAGCGATAAAACGCGGCCAGTAATTTTATATTTTCAAGATTACGAAGAAAAGAGAAGTGTCATGCAAAATGCTTTCAAACTCAAAGGTTCTAATACTTCTGTTCAAAACGATTACTCACGAAAGACGCTCAGGAAGCGTAAACTTTTGTGGGACAGTACTTCAGAGGAAAGGGAGCACAAAAAAACAGTTCAACTAATCAACGAGAAACTTCGAGTCGACAACGACCTTTACATTTGGGATGACGCTAAAAACTGTAGGAAAAAAATTGGTAAATATAACAGTGCTAAACAAGACTGACTGCTCCGGACTGACACGAAAGATATGCGCATATTAAATATAAATGCACGCAGCATTGTTAAAAAAGTGATCAGTTAGAGGCTATTACCTTAGGTTACAACCCGCACATCGTTGTTTTGACCGAAACTTGGCTACACAGTGGCATAGATGATGAAGACGTCTTTCCACCATCTTACAGTGTTTTCCGTCGTGACAGATCAACGAGGGGAGGCGGGGTGGCTGTGCTGGTAAAGCAAAACTTGTCAGCAACTCTCTTGTGTCAGGCTGATAGCATTGAAACTATTAGCCTAAAGATTTCTTACTACGAACATTCATTCTTGCTATTTGCCGTTTATCGAGCGCCTGGCTCACCACCTCAATTCCTGTGTGATTTGCGTGAGCATGTCAGTTCATTCGTACATAAAAAAAATTTTTATTGGGGGACTTTAATCTTCCAGGAGTTAACTGGGAACATTGTTCTTCTAGTGGCGAATTTAGCACTCATGTTAAATATATGCGTGAAATAATCTTATGCCACAATTTGCACCAAGGTGTCAACTTACCAACGCGAGTGCATGGTTCTTCATCATCAATGCTTGATCTTGTCTTCGTGAGCAAAACAATCGAGAATTTTTCAGTATCAATTGAACATGGAATGTCTGATCATAGGATGGTGTACTATTCGTGTCATTTAAAAAAATGTACCGCTAAGAAGGCAAAAACTGTACAAGTGAAGGACTTCACACGTTCCAGAGACGAAAGCGTGTTAGATTACCTCCATTTACACCTAAGCAACTTTCGCGGAAGCAATGTAGTAGAACTTTGGGACAAGTTCAAAAAAATCTGCACTTATTGCATCGAAAATTTCGTTCCAACGAAAACAAAGAAAACAGTAAATGAGAACCCTTGGATAACTCGTGAAGTCATTCACTTGAAAAGAAAAATAAAACGCTTAAGACGACGGAATGCCTCACCAACTACAGTACAGAACTTACAAGCTACGCTGAGCTCGTCAATTGGGCATGCCAAACGGCATTATTTCAATAACACTTTGCCGCACTTTATTCGTACGGCTCCAGAAAAATTCTGGAAATTTCTGAGCAAAAAGAACAAGGCAGTGGATCAAATAATTAAAGATGGCATTCCCGTTGTCGAAAAGCAAAGTATCGCCGAACACTTTAATGCATTCTTCCACAGTGTGTTTATTAACTCAGAAGAGCTTGCACTTCCCTTTTCACCTTTATCAAATGTATCTCCTGAATTTGTATCCGCTCAAGGTGTGCTTTCTATGATCCTTAATCTAAAAACAAAATCTACCACAGGACCGGATAACATACCGAATGTTTTTCTGCGCCGATACGCAGAAATGCTGTCACACTTTCTGGTAATAATTTTCGGTGCGTCACTGTCCACTGCAGCCCTTCCCCCTGACTGGCGAACGGCACGTGTAGTACCAGTGCCTAAGAAGGGAGACCCCACAATGATTACTAACTACCGACCAATTTCGTTAACATCATCTTGTTGTAAGATGCTTGAACACGTCATAGCCAACTTCATCAGAGATTTTCTGGAGGATAACAATATACTTTCACCTGCGCAGCATGGTTTTCGTAAAGGATTTTCTACGGTGACACAATTAACAACGGTAATCCATTCCCTTGCTAGAATTTTAGACAAATCCGGCCAGGTGGACGTTATTTTTTTAGACTTCAGGAAAGCCTTTGACCTTGTTTCACACTCTAAGCTTATTGAAAAACTTAAAATGATTAACCTTCCTCCTTTCATTATTAACTGGGTGCTGCGTATGTCACTGATCGTAGACAGTTTGTTAATATTGATACATACTACTCCCATGAACTTCCAGTTACTTCCGGCGTCCCTCAGGGCAGCGTGCTAGGACCATTGTTGTTTTTAATATATATTAATGACATTGTGAGCGTTATTACTGAACCCGTCCAAATACGATTGTTTGCAGACGACTGCGTGCTGTTCAGGGAAGTGTCAAGCGAGGATTACCAGATAACTCTTAATAATAATCTACAAAATATTCTTTCCTGGTGTCATTGTTGGGATATGCAATTGAACGCTGACAAAACAGTGTATATGAAAATAACCAAGAAACTTAATAACCTTTCTTTTCCCTATGCCCTCGGGACAGAACCACTAACCGAAGTCAGCGAGTATAAATATCTTGGCGTCACACTAACAAACAGCCTAAACTGGAACACTCACATAACTAACGTATGTGACACACTTTTCGGAAACTTTGCCTTCTCCGTCATAAATTGAAGCATGTCCCCGCCGAAACTAAACTTTTAGCTTATACATCATTAATAAGACCAAAACTTGAATATGCATGCGTAGTGTGGGACCCTTATACCAAAACTAACATTGACGCTCTCGAAAGAATACAGCGTGAGGCAGTCAGGTTTATTTTTTCGAAGTACCGTGCAACTGATTCCCCGACAGCACTAATGAAACAACATGGAATACCGACACTGGAACTGAGAAGAAAATTTCAACGCTTAAAATTTATGTTCCTTCTTAAAAATAACCTTCTTGCTCTGACTCCTGATCCGTACATAACACTACTTACGGCACGCCGAACACGACATCGACACGATGACTCTCTAACGCCATACAGCACCAGAACTAATGTTTTTAAATATTCTTTTTTTACTCGCACGATAACAGATTGGAACAACTTACCTCTGCCTCTTCTAACCAGCGTTGATTCAATTGAAACCTTGAATTGCTCTTGAATATTTTTCTTGTCTGCTTTTTGGTTGCCCAAACTGTTCGTGTTTTTGCCTTGCTGCAAGTTTGACATTTCATCTTTGCATATTTCATTCATTGGCTTACTTCTGTTTGTTTCTGTTGGACTTTCCCAAATGAAGAGCTCGGTTTGCATTTCGTTTAGTCCTTGTTTTGCTCATGTTCTTTTGCCCATAGAACAAGTGTTTTGAAATTATTATTTGCTATCTTCGTTCTATACGCTGATGCCAAGTGTATGCCCCTCCTGCTTGGGCCGTAAAGGCCTGCAGTATTGAATAAATAAAATAAAAAATAAATAAAATATTTGTACGTTTGTCTAGGTTTGCGCCGATCATTTCGACGCTTCATGCATCGAGACGACGACATCGTACACAGATCCAAGAACAGGAAATGTTCTTACAGTTCAATTGCCAGTACCGCGGTTGCGCCGTGGATCGGTGCCTACCGTATTTACTAACTCCCTTCGTACTTTTCAGCACCAGACAACAGCAAGAGAGAAGCACCTGATGTTAAGAGGAGCCGACTAGAAGCTTCCCAACTCGCTCGTGCGGTCAGCTGATCACTGGCGTCATATAAAACGGAGCTGGAGAGAGACCAATTTTTTTCGCTCGAAGAACTGAAGGCGCGCCTGCAAGTGGCCTCAGTGTCAGTGCAGTGGACTGTGATTCATAAATAAAAGTGTACGATGTTTTTGAACATCGCCAACGATCGTGAACCTTGGTTGAAGGCATCGTTGACAGTGCTCGAAAACCTCCAAATCTCAGCCTGCTACGAAGGATCCGCGATCAAGAATCTTGGTAGCGCTGTTGTACCAGACTCGGTTTGCAAAGTAAGCTCCTTGTTGGAAATTTTGTACAATCTGTGCATGCTGTCTGACGAGTCTGGTGAGCGTTGTAGTTCTCGCCACCTGTCGCTTGCAGTAAATTCTCTTCTGGACAAATTGGAAGCAAGCATTAATGAAAACAAGAAAGGGACTGAAATTTTTAAACAGCTAACACTGCTCTCTGCAGAGCGTAACAGTACAGCACACAGGTAATGGTGTTTGCATGCATTCTCCACACAATATCGCTGCATGCCTATAAGTAATTGAGAAAAACAAAAACACTAGTCTTGCCCCATCCGAACACAATAATGAAAGTTGCTCATCTGTACAAATGTGCCCAGAAATTTATTCTTGTGATGCAACTTTTCTTCAGTATGTTTACCAGAGATTTACACATCTGCCGCCACATGAAAATACAGTGACGTTGATGCTTGACAAAATTGATATCAAGCCTTGTTTTGATTATAAGGGGGGCAGCATATGTGGTGCAGCAGTGAATTCCAGCGAGGCAGCCACATTTGTACAAATGTTTTTGATACAAAGTCTGCTGAGCTCATTCAAGAAGGTAGCACACATTCTTCCGGTAAAAACCATACAGGGCGACCAACTTCATACCATACTAAAGAAAGTGATCATACGCTTAGAAGATATTGGGTACAGGGTCATAGCCGTTGTTTGTGACAATAACTCTCTAAACAGAAAGGTAATGAAGACGTTTCTGCCAAAGCCAATGCTTCGTCATGTTTATCCACATCCGGCAGATCCAGATAGACCAATATTTTATGTGGTAGATGCTGTACATCTTTTCAAGTGTATCAGGAACAATTGGCTGAATCAGAAAAATGCGGGGATTTGTTTTTTCTACCCACACTTTGAGCTTTCAAACAACGATGTTCGCCCTGAATGCAAAAAGACTACCTCATTTAGGAATTTAAAAGATTTACATAGAGGGGTAATCTCTACTGATAAAGCCTGGGTATGGCTTGACATCCAAGGCACTTAATCAGAGGAACTTGGAACGGCAAAATGTGAAGCTGGTACTGCAGGTTTTTAATCCGCACGTAGCCACAGCCTTGGCAGCACGCAGTGGTGAAGCTGATTTTCAACATGCGGCAGCAACAGCAAATTTCATCAAAGTCATTCTTCGCTGGTGGAGTGTTGCCAACATAAAAACGCCGAATAAAGGCTTATATCATCGTACTGTTTACGAAGAACGCATGTCTAGCAGTACAGATGTCTCAAAAGTAGCTTTTCTGAATGGTTTCATTACCTGGCCTGATGGCTGGCAATTTTATGGGCATGACACTGGGGTCCTTACCTAGGAGACATTGAGTGCCCTAAGGCTATCTGCTCAATCCTTACTGGCTTTGGCAAAGTACTGCATAAGTGAACTTCCTTTTAAGTACGTCCTACTAGGAAAAGTTCAAACGGATCCTCTCGGGCTTCGTTTTGGGCAGTACCGGCAATTGCTGGTGGGCAGTACCACATGTCTGTTCGACAGCTTTTTGAGACCGAGGGCAGGATTCGCCTTCAAAATGCCCTGCCAAAGATGAGCACTGATGACTTCAGAAACATCGAAGAGACAAAGTGTCAGAGATGTAGGAACCTCCTTTGGTATTCAAGTTGTAGACACTGACCTTGATGCACTCAGAGAACGAATTCCAGTTATTGGTTATGTTGGCGGGAATTGTGCGCATGCTACAATGAAAGTTTTAAAGTGTGAAAGTTGCCGAGGACACTTGGTTGTTACCGCAAGTGAGACGGAAATGGAAGAAGACATCCACTCCTTAATCGCACAACTGGACCGAGGTGGACTCAAGTTTCCCTCTGCCCTTGTGATTACAATAGTCACGTACACGGAGTTTGTAGTTACATACCTGGTGACACAAAGTGCCTGCACTCAATTTCTCCATGGGCCCAACCAAAGGAATGTCGTTCGGCAACTGACGCTCAACTCTCTGCCGAGGCTTGAGAACATAGATGCATGTGAAAATGGGCATGCCTACGAGCTCCTTGTCACACTTGTTGCAAACTGTGCAGGAAACATATTGCTTAACAACTTATGCAATCAAAGGAATGATCAACTTCATATTATAAAAGAACAAAAGGCAAAAAACAGAAAACCGCAAATCTTTCTTCAAAAGTAATTTTCTATAACTTGTACACCGCACATTTAATTACTTTAAATTGCACTGCAGGTATTTTATTTCAGTTTCCTCATGTGATTTCTTTGGGTAACTTCTGCCTGTTTTAGTGCAGTGAGCCTTATTTTGTTTGCATCATGCATGCTTTCTAGCCCACAGTTTAAATGACAGTTCTTTGTTTTTAATCTGAAATTTTAAAGTATTTTGGCAATTAAGTGAAATATTGTTTATTTTACGGACCTGAACCTCAGACAGTGCCGCTGTGTTAGATGAATGACTTATTTGTCACAGCTCTTGTCTGTATGTACTCTTCTTGTGCAGTGTCTATTATTGTACTATTGTTGCAGTGTCTATTATGTATTATGTATTAGTGTATATATTGCTGTGCAATGCAGTTTGTGCAGTGGATTTCTTGTGCATTCCTCCACCTGCAGCAGTGAAAGAAGTGGTTCTTTGTGTCACTTATTTATTATGACCTAGTCCACAGCTCAGTCGCAAGTGTGTTTAATGTACTGCGGTTTTTTTGCATGCCTTCGACTCTACAAAGTAATATGTTTTGTTTTATGCCATTGAAGGGCGGCCACCTACCCTAAAAAATGAATGAAAATATTTTCTTCTAGTTTACAGTTAAGATGCGAGTATGGTTCTCGTTTTCTACCTCTTGGCATTGCAATGTGCTATGTTCTGCTTCCTCTCATTGATCTGAAGCTCGTACCGTGCCACAGGGCCTACTTTAATATACAGATTGGTATTGTAACAGTATGTATCTCTTATCGGTGCAACAACTTGTTTCTGCTGTCAGTTGTTAACAATTTTATAGCACGCAGTATAAAAAGCAACATCCGTCTACATTACAGAGCAATATAGTTTTCTGTCTGTCATGTATTTTGGGCTAGAACGATGTGTAGTCGTAAATATCTGTAAATATGCATACAGACAGAGTCTGCTGTGATAAATAAATATGTACAATTCTGTCCGTAATCTTAATTATTTGTCTTTGCTCTGATACATCGCGCGGACCTGGCGGTCGACGAGGCTGTCTGTGGCATCAGTTCCCGCGAGGCGAGCGCGCGGAAATCGCTCGCGGCCCTCAGCCGGCGCGCAGTGACGTCGTTGACGTCGCGTCACGTGACGCGCAGGCCTGAAAGCTTTTCAGGGGGTAGTGGCACAGGTCGCCCACCCCAAATGCCGGCACTGCCCTAGTTACAGTGTTCCATGGTGGGTGAAATGAAAAGCCGCCAGATTTCCCTCTAGAGTACAGTAAGAAACTCTATGTTATGCTCATCGAAAGTGGAGGGGAGCGTGAAATGTATGGCGGGCTAGCCCTAGCTCTTTCTAGGATGGCCCTCTCCTGAGCAAGTCTCCCGGAATGCTGCCGAAGAAGTTGGAACGTTGCCTTTGGGTGGGGTTCCTTCTCGATAGGTAGACGCATTTTGCAGCAGAGTCGTTGACACGAGACAGGAGTCGTGCGGTTGTGCGGTAGAGTTCGTACTAACACGCGTCACATGGATCTGCGGCATGGACTCACTGACGGTACACTCTTTCATGGATGTGTTGTGCATGTTTGCTGGAAGCAGGTGCGCACGCATTCTCAGTCTCCCGTCTGCACGCGCGTCATCCTGGCGCCGCGGATTTAGAGCGATGAGACCTCTCGGCTTGCGAGCTGTGCAGGTATCCCGAGCAGTGTTCTCTTCGCCGTCAAGCGACACCTTCGAAGGCGAGCACAGGGACGGTGCCAGTGGCTCAGAGAGGCCGGAGAGAGGCTGGATGGTGCCGTGTTATATGTTGGATAGGTATAATGCCCCAAGGCCTGTGGCGTAGCTCTTCATCAAAGAAAATGAATCAGCAAAACGCAGAGGTGACTCAGAACAAAACATACTGAAGAGGGGGCCGAATGCGGACTGTGGGGTCTGATCGAAACGCTCGACAGATGTTTCTGCAGTCCAGCAGACATTCGGCTCCCCTTGGCACTCTCATGGGCCGGCACATCGTGCTTCCACTCGCGGTCCGCTGGTTCCGGACCAAAATGTTCGCTTCAGGTTTTAGCAGTTCTATCTCATGTTCTCTGCCCGGAGCGCTGCGGTGTATTGACGATGTTCTCTAGTTTGCCCAGAGCGGGAGCTGAAAGCACTAAACGCCTATAAAACGCCCGTGTGCTGTGCAATGTCAGTGCACGTTGAAGAATCTCGGATTGCAGAAAACAGTACGGAATCCTCCACTACGGCGTGTCCGATATCTCAGGTTCACCTTTCGGACATTAAACGCCCATAGCACAGCATTTAACTTGCTGTAATGGGTTGCAAAGGCGCCTTCTCCTACTCGTTCTGTTTTAAGGAGCTACGTACGTTGGGGCAAAACAAAATTTTCTTTTCACCACTTTGCACTGTGAGTTTCTCAAGCTTTTCTGAGGACATAATAAACTCCAGGTCTCCACAGTCTCTCTTCCAGTTGACACAGTGGCTACTTCAAGAAATAGCAAATTTTGGTCGTCTTTTTTCTGCTTGATTGGTGTTTAAAGAAGAATAATAATAAAGGTTTAAATCAGAATAATAATAATAAAGCAGAATAATAAGCATAATATTCACTTACAATCGCTAAAGGAATTAAATTATGCGTGTTCAATACTATTCGAAACAAATCGGAACTGTTCGGAAGTTTTAGAATATTTTCAGAATAAATGGCACGAAGTTCGATTAGGGCAAGCCGTAGTTGCCCTCGGCGACTGTTCCTAAAACTGGACCCACTCCCCGCTTTCACCTCGTCACGCGGTTTCACAGCTGCGGCCTGCCAGCAGGTGTCCAGCACCGTGCAGCCGACCAGTCTGCGCGCGAAAATTGACCGAAGAGGGCCGTTAGGAGAAGTGCCACTTGCGGGGGCACAGCATGCCGTCAGATACATGTATCATATATCGAACGTTCCGCTGAACGCGGCTTCGATAAAAGCTATCTATAGTGTTTTGATGATGTAAGCAATAATTCAGTAAATCCGGGTTCGACGTATCCGTGCTTGGCTGTAAATAACAATGTTTAGAAAGTGCAGTCCCCGCGTAAATTCGATTACTGCAAGCCCTCAGCGCCTGGCTAGCCATACTTGCCACCGCCTACTTTCTCAACAGCTGCGCTTCAATTGTCACCTGACATTAGCGATGCTTAAAGAATTCGTCTGGCTAACAGCTGCCTTCTCTCTGCCCCGATGCCAGAGGAGAGGAATCGTCCTCATAAGGTAAGAGGAAAGGGAGGGGGGGTATGAAAAGCACAGCCAATAGAAAACATCCTTTTGATAATAACTGCGGTTCTTCCGATGGTGTGCAGAGCGGCTTCATTTCTCCAAAATATTTATTATCACGTCATGTCATAGTATCGAGGATATACATCACATTTACCACTGTCGGGATGCTTAATATCTGCCTTCTTTTCTGCTTTAATGATTCCCGGTTTTATTCTCTTTCCTAACTTTACGCCGACAGGTTTCGTTGCATTGCTCGTCGTACTTTGCTCTCATTTCGAGCCTTTTCATTTTCCGCCCAGAGCTTTCGACACCCATACCAGCACTTGTGGGGTGCACAGCGATGCGTCTGTATACGTGGTTACATCCCATGTTCTCATATTGTTTCATTTTATTAACACCAAGCCCATAACAGCATTACAAAGGAGAGTGGCACATAATATACAAAGAGATTAAACAGAAGGCATTGCAGGAGACTATGCAACTACAAGGGCAAAACAAATATAGACATGTAGAAGCACAAGAAAGTGAAAAACAGAATAAACGACGACAAGAAACAATGTTACATATAGCAGCTCGAACAACCACAAGCAGAGCAAGCATACCTATCGAATACGGGGAACTGAAAAGAAGATATCTGGCTAGACAAAAAAAATAGTTCAATAGGTTTTACAAGTGACGAACAAAATAAGCATTAATGCGACGTCAGGCAGAAGGCGATTCTACTCCATCGATGCAACGGCAAGAATGGAAAAGGGCATTGGTTCCACAGCTGACGGCATTTACTCTGTACTGACGGGCGATGCGGGACGAGCGATAAGATTGCAGCGAAATCGAGGCTGGGTTCACCTGGTGATGATGATAAAATTTATGGAAAAGGCTAAGCAGCGCCTTCTCTACTTTTACAAAGCCTGCCGAATGCGGCCGATCCGACCGTGCAACACCCTCTCCTATCCTCCTTTCCTACTCTCCCCCGTCGGCTAGCCTTGGCGCCTGCTCTACATTTGTGAGGGAGAGTGACCATCTGAGTGGCGCCTGAAGACGAAAAACGGACGAAGACAGTTTTTGAAACGTTGCCTCTTTCTTCGTGAGGCGGCGCTCTACATCACTCATAGTAATCAGGCTGCCTGTCAGGTAGGCGACCGGTCTCGAGGAGCGCGCCGCCGCCGCCACTCTAGCCCGGCCGTGTCAGGAATTGACGCGTCATCGAGCGCGCCGCGCCGTGCGTGGCGCTGCTCATCATGGAGCCACTGCAGGCGGTGGTTTTAAAAGGGGCCACAGAGAGCGGGGTACAGCAGTGTTAGCTACAAAAGGTCGTGGCGACTTGTTCGAATCGTGTATCTATTTTAGCTACAGTGCTGAAACATTACGGAAGAAGTACTGAAACTTCTTGGCGGAAATGTGAAATCACAGGGCAAAGATAGTAATAGGTTTGCTATATTGGTTTGTTTTTCAATCATGTTTAGTAACGAATATGAGAGAAGGAAAAAACACGTTAAATATCGTAAATCCTCACGAGAAGGCATTTTTCTAAACTAGCAAGTATCAACAGTTTCAAGCCGTCGCTCTAGTTTTCCCAGGGTAAGCTGTCATCGGTACGACGACATTATGTTTGCTCTGTTCGTCGCATCTGTCCGCAACAATTGTTTTAAGAAGCGAAACGCGCATTCTATTCTCAAATGCATCTCGCCGCAAGTGATGCCAAAGCACTTCCTGGCTGCCTGGTTACCGGCTTATCCTCAGTTTTATAATTATGCGCTGATGAGATTTATTTGTTGTAGTATTCTGCTTAGCAGCGATTGCGTGTTGACCCCACGACCGTGGTGGCCTCATTTTTGTAAACAGTGAATGAAAAAACGCTCGTGTATTGACACTTAAGCACACGTTAATCTGGAGGCCTGCATTATGACACGCCTCGAATAAGGCATGCCCCAATTAATCAACCTATTACTGCCTAAATATTTGAATAAGGTTGTACACATGTAGTAAAGGCGTGCGTGCCATGGTTCTTCGGCAAATACAACACGCTGCTTCGACGAGAACACGACGTACTACAGAAAATTTAATAGAGAAGGGCATTCTTGGCCAGCACCTAGCACTTTGTGTGATACTGTGCGAATTGTGAGTATTGTTGCTATAATAACATACGCGCGTCGTTGCTAAATAGTCGCCTATAAATTTTCACGAGAAATAAGATAACATGCAGCAGTAGTGGATGTTTCATGCTTCATAGGCGCGGTGCTTTCCGAAAAGATGTTTTTGCGTTGCTAATTTGAGCTCGTGTGCAGCGTATGCAGTGGCTCAGGTTTTCGCGTCTGTTGAGGTCAGTGCACTCGTCGGCCATGTAACAAAGCTCTTTAAGCATCAAAACAGGGGTTTGCTCTGTTTTCAAGAGTTCAGTTCTTCACCGTTGCCGCTTCCAAACAGTCGGCTTAATTCCTTGCAGAAAGGTCATGGAGATTTGTGGGTCTTCCCCTGAAGCACTGCTATATCAAGATTCACAATGGCAAACGTACTGAACTTCCTACCACGTGGAAGCCTTGGTTACTTTCACCACAAACCAGCTATGGACGATGTGCTATTTCGGGTATCTGCTCTTCTACCTGCGCTAGTAAATAAAATTTCTCGTCGGGTGTAAAAAACATATTGGCGACTTAGGGAGGCAAGAGGTGGGGGGGAGCTTGGGAAAAACCAGCGCCTCCTCTATTTTTAGAAATAGAGGGCGCGCTGGGAAAAACAGTTAAGGGGTGTTTACGTAGGAAACTCACTTTCGGCAACTCACTGTACGGACGTTCTGCTCGGTGCTGACGGCAACAAACGGCTGAGAAAGCGATACGAAAATGAAAAGCGCTGGTAGTAGAAGAGGCAAATAAAACAAAAATCATGTCCACTTCAGCACGTGGTCAGACGCAGTCATCGTAACATCGATGAGTGAGCGGGACCAAAGCGAATTTTCATACCGACCGGTTCAGTAACTGCTCGAGATAAGATACGTGTTCACGTCTTCAGCTTCAAAGCTTGGAAGCTAGCTTTTACCTCATATTCCTTGCTTCTTTTACAAAGGTGATACAGTGCAGTCTGCGGGATTCCATTTTTTGGTGCGCGATTCGTTACTGCTGTGTGCCATCGTGCAGGCCAAGGACAGACAGCATCGATGCTAATGTCTCTTTTCACGAGATTCCCAGTGACGATGTGCTGCGTGCGCAATGGCTGAAAGTGATCGGACGCAAGGACTGGCCACCCAACTACGCGCCGTCTCGCTCCACCGTCTTCTGCAAGCATTTTCTACCTGAGGACTTCAGAGAGGGCTGCAAGAGGCGCACACTGAAAAAAGGGTCGGTTCCGAGTATTCTCACCTCATGTGCCCCGCAAATGCAAGCAGCGAGCTCACCTGGAAGCTGCAGTTATATTCCAGCCAAACGTCTGTCAGAAGCGGGACACGAACTCGATGAGGACGGCGTAGCGGTCAAAAAGCCTCGCAAGGAAGAGCTCCAAACCACTTGTGATGAGCTCTCTGTTGATGCTGCGGGAGGCACGTTTGGTGGTCCTGTTCCTTACATCACCGGTGACCATATGGATGTAACCAGCTCTGTCGCCTCTTCAGTACCATCCTTACACAACATCTCACAGGATTTTACGTCGACGGCAGAAGGAGCGTCTACAGAGCCAGGAACACTCAACGCCGTGACCGTAGTTACACCTTGCGCAGAAATGACCAGTTCGGCAGATGTATCTCGGCAACACAACCATGCACCCCCGAGCCCGTTGGTCGTAGGATCACCTTCTGTGAACACGCTTTTGAAACCTACCACTTCTCTCATCCCTGCATCCCACCCGCAAGCGATGTAAACTGCAACAAACGCGCTTTCACAGCCTGGCAGTGGTCGGAAGGACGCCAACAGAGTGTCCGTGCGCCGAAACGTAACACCGTTACTGAAAAGAAGTTACAGCTATCAGATGGACCCCATCAAAACAAGTTTCAGAATCGTGGTGGAACGCAGGAAATCGAAACGTAAAGAAAGAGCCCTTCTACAAAAGATAAACACCCTTACGCAAACGATGGTACGTTACAAGGAAGAGGTGCGCAAGTTGAAAGAAGATTCTGGAGTGAGCGCATTCTTGAGAATTGTAGAAGCTTCCATGGAAAACGATCTGCAAGCGTCATTTATGCACGATCAAGTGAAGAACTACAGACGAAAACGACCGTCATGGTCGGAAGCGACAATCAGATTTTCGACCATCCTCCGCAGCATCTCTGCAAAGGCATACGAATACCTGCGGTCAGAATGCCTCCTTCGTTTGCCTTGCCGGAGCACTTTGCAAAAGCACCTTGGATTCACAGCCGGACAAGCCGGTTTCAGTAGTGTCGTAAGCTGCAGGCTGGAGGCAGAATTGCTGACCCTAACTGCTCCTCAGGTAAGAGCATGTAGCTTAATAGTTGATGAAATGCGAATCAAGGAACGGCTGCTGAATCATAAGCAGCGTGACGCTTTTTTGGGAGAAGTCGACATGAGCCCAGAATTACAGGTCTTGGTGGGCACCGAAAATGATAAACTTTCCAAAAGTTTGCTATGTTTTTTGCTCTGTGGTCTTAGCGCACGCTTTAAGATTCCTGTCGCCTATTTCTTCGCGAAAGTTAGCACCGGAGTCCAGCTTGCTGAGACCATGAATTACGTCATCAAGAAAACTGAACAAATTGGTTTTGAGATCGTGCGCTTGGTCACAGACAACCATAAAAGCAATGTCGCTGCAATGGGCATCCTCTGCAAAGGGGCTGTCACGGCCATTGCTCCACACCCTTTGTACGAGGCCAGGCGCATTTTCCTTGCATTCGACCAGAGCCACATCATAAAGAATGTAAGGTCGCAGTTCCTGGCGAAGGATATGGGAGGCAACAAACAAATTACAGCGACACCGCTGAAGAAGCTCTACAAAATGCAGCGAGGCTCAACAGTGAAGCCGGTGAGGTTCCTCACGCGTCGCCACTTGTATCCGTCCAACATCGAGAAGATGAGCGTAAAGACTGCAGTACAGATTTTTTCCCCTCCGGTTACAGCAGCCCTGGAGTACATGAAAAGTCAGGCCGGACACACGTGCGATGCGGAGTTCGTGTTAGTGGGCCCAACGGTCGAATTCATGCTGGTAATGCGCTGGTGGTTCGTCCTCATGGATGTTAGCAATACAACGCACAAGAACGACCCGGACAGCCGACCGTTCACCGACGCAGAGGACCCGAGACAAGAATGGCTCGAGCACGACTTCATTTCTTACCTGGCGAGGCTGAAAGAAGAAAGCAGCCAAGAGAGCTACCTCAGCAATGAGACACACCACGCACTCTTGCTCACCACCAAATGAAATGTGGAGTGCATACGCTTTTTATTGAAGGACAAGGGCTTCAAATTTGTGCTCACTCGAAAGTTTTCCAGTGATCACACCCAGTTGAAAAAAACACCAGCCCGTTTCTGGTGTTTACACCAGACCGGATTATCAGACACCGGTTCTGGTGTGATCTGGTGTAGTGTTTTCTTGTGTGACCGTGTCTGGTGTTCCGACCAGACCGGTTTTTCAGACACGGGTCCTGATGTGGTGTAGTGTGGTGTGTCTTAGTGTGTTCCGGTCTGGTGTTCTGTGCTGTGACCCGGTCATCTGATACGAGTTCTGGTGTGGTTTCGATTGGTGTTTCCTGGTGTGGTCTGTGTACCATTCGATTTGGTGTGGTTAGTGTACTGTACAATGTCTTTATAGAGATGCATCTCTATAAAGACATTGTACAGTACACCGCTGTGACAGCATGCTGTGAGTTTGGACATACTATCGTGAGCAGAAACTAGAGATACCTGTGAGCGCACGCTAAATGGTGTAAAACTGCAAGCACTCCTGATGTCGATACAGGTGCACTAACATCCACCGATCTCGCTGTGCCGGTCTTGACGGCACGAGCATTTTAAAAGTGGCACCTGCACACAGTTAGGCATACTTTGGCACACACTCGCAGCGTCATAATTTGATACGATTGTACCCTGGAGCATGCACATAACCACATCAATTGTGTTCTTGCCGAAGACGAAGAACAAGCATGTATAAAAAGAAAAGATGCGCACATTTGCTCAAAAGCATCCTTAGCTTTATTGGTAGACAAAATCTTCAGTACAGTCAAGCCCTTGACTGTACTGTACAGTACAGAGGCCCCTTGCATCGTAGCATGCATCTTTCCTGAGAAAGTCGAAAATCTTGCATTTCCCTGACAGCATCTTGACTCCAGCTGTGTAGCCCAATACCTGAAGAACAACAGAACAAAATCGCAAGTTTGTGTGAAGTACACTATACTAATCACAACACAAAGGCAACTAACAAATGTTGCCATTAAATTTAGCTCAGTGGCGCAAATATGTACTGCACATTCAATACGACTCACAAGCCTCTGCAGTAAACCAAGTGAGTCTTCTGCTTTATAGTAAATCAATGGTACTCACATAAAGCACCCCACTTGCATTACATTGCTTGAAATCAGTTGCTGGATGAACTAATATTTCATAGTTTCATTCGCACAGTGTGACAATGCATACACGAAAAGACGCCAAAAAACGCTTTGTGGTGCGTCCCCCTTGCCCTTGTTCTTCATCATGCTATGAGAATGAAAGTGTGAATTATTGCGTTGTGTTTTTTTTTGCATTCATAGCCAATTGCGCGTATTTACACCACAGCTGGGTACGCCCGCTTCATAATCTGAATTCCTACCAAATATTTAGCATTGCATCTGATATTGAGCATGACAGCCCTTCTAATACAAAATCAGGATTTCTTAGACAATGAACAGCACTCTAGCATCTCGGCTAATTTCATTCTTTACCAGACTCAGAGATTCTAATACTTTGTAACCTAGAGAAATAAATTACCATGGAAATTTTACTGCTGCAGAAAACAAAAAATTAAGAGAGATTAAGGCATTAGAGAAATGATTAGAAGATGCCCATAAAGATGGGCATAAAAATGAGATAAGCTGAAGTTACAGTAAAAACAAAAGATTTGATGCGAGTGCAATTGAGGGTGGCAAAACCCATGTATTGAGACTTGTTATGGCCACAGGGTGCAGAACAGTAAAGCAATGGCTGACTGCATCTATTTAGAAGACCATTCCTCTTCATTTCTTCCTATTTCGGCAGAAAATCATAAAAAGCAGACTGTTGAAATTTATTTTAAGCTCAATGCCACATACAAAACGACAAGGCTGGAATGTTAACGATTCGAAAGGAAACTTTTCTCCCACTCAATTTCAATGAAAATTAAACAAGATGCTATGAACCCAGGCGTTTGTAAAACCACAACAGATGCGCAAAAAAAGCTGCCAGATTATTTTCTTGCTGAATGTGTCGAAACCAAAGCTGCCTGAGCACACATCAATTTTGTTTAGGTATTATCGTGCTATACACATCCTGAGCGTCTGGTGCAGTTCACTGCATATCACCTGCAGACATTTGCACACATACAAAACCCAGAGTAGATTCTGGGTACTGTGCACTATCCAATATGGTGCCTAGCACTCCCTTTCTTCCAGTGAGATGCCCTTCTTTTGGTGCATCCACGCGCTAGGGTTCCTGTTAGAAAAAATGTCCTAGTTGATTCCGAGTTAAGTGAATAACATAATTGCGCTTTTAGACTGACGTGGGAGAACACAGGGATGACACAAACACTGATGTGTAAACTATCAACTGAGGTTTATTGTGGCGTGCGCACATATATAAGCTTAACATGTGAAAACATAAAAAACGCATTTTAACCAGCAAATGTGCTATCGTATCATCAAGCATCAGAAAGACTGTCTCAGCAGATCGGTTTATGTTTGGTATCTCTTGTCCGAGGATTGCTTTTCCCGTTTCGTAAGCAAAACTGAACGGTCACTAAAAACGCCCCTTCTTTTCCTGATTCCAAGCATTAGGCTTCCCACACCTCCCTGGTTGGCTTATCTCTGGATTTGAGAACTGTAGTCTGTTACAAGTGGGATTCGCAGCTATCGCATCTGGCGCAATGTGCTGCCAGATTTCCAGGTGACTTAATCTGCCGGAAGTTGCGGTTATGCTCTCTGAGTCTTTCATTTAAACATCTGCCCGTCGGGCCCACATATGCTCGGCCGCAAGATAGCAGTATCCTGTAAACCACTCCTTCACAGCACTCAACGAACCTGTTTGTGTGCCTGAGGCCACAAGACTTCTCTTCTCCAGGACTGGTTTCTTCATTTACCTTCGCGCATATTCCTTTTAGTTTTCTTGGTGCGGAAAAATCTACTTGCACTTCATGCCTTCCGGCAACGTCTTCCAAATTGTGAGAACGTGCATGAATGTACGGTAGGAAAAAATTTGCCTAAAGGCATGAAGTGCAAGTAGTTTTTTCCGCACCAAGAAAACTGAAAGGAATGTGTGCGAAGGTAAATGAAGAAACCAGTCCTTGAGGATTGAAGTCTTGTGGCGTCAGGCACACAAACAGGTTCGTCGAGTGCTGTGAAGGAGTGGTTTATAAGATACCGCTATCTTGCGGCCGAGCATATGTGGGCCAGACGGGCAGATGTTTAAATGAAAGACTCAGAGAGCATAACCGCAACTGCCAGCAGATTAAGTCACCTGGAAATCTGGCGGCACAATGCGCCAGATGCGACAGCTGCAAACCCCACTTCCAACAGACTACAGTTCTGCTGAAATCCAGAGATTACACAAGCAGGGAGCTGTGGGAAGCCTAATGCTTGGAATCAGGAAAAGAAGGGACGTGTGCTAGTGACCCTTCAGTTTTGCTTACCAAACAGGAAAAGCAATTCTTGGACAAGAGATACCAAACAAACCGATCTGCTGGGACAAACTCTTTCTGATGCTTGACGATACGATAGCAAAGTTGCTGGTTCAAATGTGTTTTTCATGTTTTGACATGTTAAGCTTATATATGTGCGCACACCACACTAAACCTCAGTTGATAGTTTGCGCACCAGTGTTTGTGCCGTCCCTGTGTTCTCCCACGTCAGTCTATAAGTGCAATTATGTTTGACAATGCTAACTACCAACTATCCCAATTTTAAACCCTCTTCAGAATAAGCTTAACCAGTTGATTGGTTCTAAGAAGGCATATCACTTGCAAGAGCCGCTTCTCACAGCAAGGCAGATAGCAATAACGGCTGCAGGACACTGTAGTGCAGCAAGACTGAATGGTGGGCCAGTTGATAAGTCATGTCAAAGAATTCTTACCAGCTGAAAAAAGAGAGACAAGAGGAGAAGCTATACACAGTAACCTGTGTAGGTTCTCCTTTTGTCCCTCTTCTTTTTCGGCTGGTAAAAATTGTTCTTCGACTGTAGTGGAGGGCTCTAAAATAACTTAGATCAAGTGGGGTTCTTTAAGCTTTGCTGATATTGTATGGCAGACTGGCGCCTTTTCCAAAGTAGCAATGTTTACTGTCACACAAACGCATGTAAGTCCGGCCTTTGCTAATACGGATTCCAATTTTGGGCCAATTCCCTGTACTGCTTTGAATGTGTTTGAACGCATGCTTTGAAGACCAGAATTGCGAACTATCTTCCATCAACTATGCCACACTCGATGTGACCGCTTACTGATACTTTAATATCTTGTTTCTTTAAACCTTATTGCTAACCCTAGTGTTACTGTCTGTTAATTTGTATCTTACTTATAAATCCACTCCTGTAACAGTCCTAGTGGGACTAACAGTATCATAAATAAAATAAAAATAGCACAAAATTCGCATGATCCCTCCCAACATGTATGAAAGAAACTATTGCATCCACTTCGAGCCATCTCTACAAGGCCTCACTGGGCCAACCCTCCTAAGTGTGAAAATTGGTTAAGATAGCCATAATCAATGCCAAAAACCATTTTTACAAAGCATGCAGCAAAACTAGCAAAAGATAGCTCAAGCACACCTATGCTTGAGTAAAAAGTACCCAAAAACTTTTTACATGTAACCTGAAGTAGTCCAAGTTAGAATATGATTTGCAAAACTATATGCATAATAGCTTGACAAGAGAGCAGAGAAGGGAAAAGAGGGGTCATTACGGGCTACATGATGGACGCCAACAGGCACTTCATCATGGTATCTGTCAGCTAGACAATAGGTCGGCTAGCATTCAATTCAAGCTTGTTTCGTGCAAAATTTTCAATGATGGCTACAAGTTATAATATGGAAACTTTTGTCATTAAGCACAGACAACCAGAGGATTCATGGATGATGGCAAATGTGACAGCACCCACGAAAGCCTACACTGAATCAGCATCACTCAATATTCAGCAGATAAAATCCAAGCTTCAGGGCAAATGACTCCCAAGTACCACCAATCTTCTCTCTCCATTGCATGACACTAAAGTATTCATTAAAAGTTGTTCATTAAGGGCAATTTCACTGCTCATGCACTGCCACATTACACATAGAGCCTAGGCCTTTAAGTTTTTATCCTCACATCAGCTAATTGCACCCATCAATTAACCTCCTGTAAATGAACATTCACATGAAGATAATATCTACAAATATTTGGTCACGTCTTATATGTTTGTCATTATTCTTTATTTGGTGCTTTTTAATTATAAACCACTAACAAACCTGAGTCGTAATTCTCACATAAACTGATGGAGTGAGTGTATGCACAGGCCAAATATTTTGTGCACAGGCTATAATATAACAGATCCTGAAGTAGTTTGCAGTAGACGGTGCTTATTTTGTCCTCAGATCTAGAGGCAGTAAAATTATTGCAACTACAGTGAGATGCCGCAGAAAAAAAGCTTACAAGGGAAGCTGTAAAGTGCAATTCATGTTTCATTATCTTTGACGCGCATTCACACCTGCACTATATAACCTTGTTGATATTCTTTTGGCCAAGTGAAATAAGACGCCTTTGCTGGAGCAGCCTCGGAAGAGTGCCATGTGACAGCGGCATTATTGCAGAAGAATGACATGGTTATCCTGCTATAATTGTCTATGAGAAGTGCCATGTGACCTGGGTACTAGAGAAAAAAGGATACAAGCATTGTCCTCATGCTGTATTACCACCTTAAAATGCTGCCCTGTAGCCCATTACTTTATATTGGTGTTTTTTAAAGCCTGGCTGCATTCAAGGGGGCCTCTGGTGGCTCGAGAACAGGTGGGGAGGAAACTAGAGCAGGAGAGCGAGAAAGTGGCTGAGCTGAGGCTATGCCAGTGTGCTCGTTGTTGCTGTGTAGCCTTTGAGCTGAGCGGCCAGACCTGTACTCACTCGTGGTATGAGGTGGCGGGTTTCTCTTTTTCTTCCACCCTTTGTGTTGTGCTGTCAACTTTGTATTTTTTTTCCATCTCGGCTCTAATAAAACGTGTTAATGATTCTTGTAAACATCACCACGAAATTTTAGAAATGACGGAAGAAATGTTCTAACTACCATTACCAAAAAAGGAAAATTGGTTGCTTGCTTCGGATTCATACACATCCTACATTCTAGTACGGGGAGTCTAAGATTCTTCGTTAGTCTTGGTAGGGGTTCTGAGACTTGCCGAGGCCCCCCTGAATTTGACCACTGCTTCACACTGAGCATGAAAGTGGCACTATCTGACGGTGACCTATTGAGAAGAGACACACATCTTATTTTGAATAGGGGAACGCCAATACATGCCGTCAACGTTCTGGTCCAAAGCAGACATTGCAACACACTGATCTCAACACAGAGGTGAAAACACAGACCTTAGAAAAGTCAATACATACTTGTGCTCTGCAATGTATGCTGAAATTGGCACAGACAAGAGCTGCCCCAAATCTGGACAAAACTTATGGTGGGGCAGCCACAAAATAATGTAAACAGGCATCATGTCTTCCTCGATGTCAAGCAACATCATTCTGCAGGGTCACTGCCCTTTCTGCTAAAGTGACCCCCAACAGTTGTTTGACAAAAGGTTTTTTGCCACTGCCGCCGATGAACAACTATTGCAACTGTGCATATCTCCAAGTCATCGCCTTCCGGATCCAGAGTTAGCCAGCATCTCGATGATTGGCGGATACATCGTTCGAATTATAACAGAAAACTGGAGCTGCGAACGCTGCATTCAACTTGTACAAAATCCAGTCGAAGACTCGCCGATCGACTGCCTCATCAAATACCAAGATCGTGGAGGGCAGAAATATCCTACAAAAAAACTTTTGTCTGTGTTGATGGACGTTGTGCTGCAACACAGAAAGTCCATTACCAAGCCACTCAGAATGAGCGTCGAACACGCCATTAAAGTTTTGATGAAGGCTCCTGTGCTGGTGTGTGACAATGAAGGCCTTGCTCACAGAATAACGTGTTTAGAGCTTTTGTGCACGAAGTTTATTAGGCCCCTCCCATGCCCTTGATATTACGGACCACAAGTCTGTCGCCAAATTATACGCGAAAAAGCCACTCTCACGCAAAGTGCTCAAACTGTGACTATATGTGATGTTGAGGGTGCATGGATGTTGGTAAAGGTGGCATCACTTTTATTGCTGAGTCCGGCCAGCCATATATAAGAGCTAGATGATAGAGCTAGCCCAGTACAGAGAGATAGCTGCCGCTCCATCTGGGCGTTAGTTAAGTTTGTTTCGTTCGCTATTGCGATTCGCTCGCGCATGAGGTGCTTTGTCCTGCTGCCGTGTACGAAAGTGGTTGTCCTACACTGAAAATTTCGTTTGACTGTAAATGAAAGTTAATAGACAGGAATTCTCTAAGTGTAAATGGCTGTAGATGCAAAGAGTTGTAATTTATATAGCATCAGACAGATGCAAAGTCTTGTATGCGTTATTACTGCATATAGTTGTAAATATATGTAAATAAACGTACGTCAACACCACCTTCTTTTATACATTCTATGCCGTGAATTCTTCAGCTCCACATAGATAAGCCTAAAATACCCAGACTTCACGCAAAACTGAAAGCAGCAGACGTAAGGCACATAATTAAATGGTGCCATTTTACTGCTGCTACGATGACAACAGTTTTTCAGCTTCGCGGACCACATCATTTACCCGCACAAAACAATTTTCTTTAACAATGCGGCCACGAAACGAAATAAAGTAACAGCTTGCAACGCTTTATTAGTCTGCAAGGAACGGCACATATTCGGGGGGGGGGGGGGGCACTTTGTTGACCGAAAGTGTGGTGAGGTGAAAACCTGTTGCGCGGTGTTGCTGCTTGTGTCGCTGATGTCTGGTGGAGATATTGATTAAAAAGTGCGCAATTGTTTGTAAATTTTCTAATATCTTTACTTAAATGTAACGTAATCAGCTGGGTGAATGTCTGCTTCTAGGTCATATTTCGAGGTGGGGGCAAATTTTGGAGTGGCCTAGGACAAATTTGGAGGTCACTATTGTGTTCATCGTTGTGAAATTAGGTCGAAGATCGATTTTAGTCCAAATCTGTCGAATTCATATTTCGGGGGTGGGGAGGTCAAATTTGGGGGTCACCATCGTGTTGGCCGTAGTGACATTAGGTTGGACATAGATTTGGTCCAAATCGGACCTGTAGTCAAGAGCCTATAGTTGCTTTCGTATTAATAATTGGCGCAAACACTCCAAGCAGCGCCTCAAATATGGCAGCCGCAATCGTCAAGTGATCAGCGTCGCGAACCTCAGCCCGCCTCTGCGAACAGCGAGCAAAGCTCCAGCCGCTGGCGCTGGAAGAAGCGCCGCGCCGCGGATGAAACGAGAGCTACACAAGAAGGGGTACGAAGCCAGAATCTGACAGACGCATGGGGTAGGAGAGGGGCAGAGCGATAACCAGAATGCCAACAGCGCGCGCCTATACGTAAGCATGACGCAAGCAGTCCAACCATCTGGGTAGCGCCGCAGCGCGGCAACTAACTGAAGTGAGGCGTACCGGCGGCTCCCATTGCGAAGCGGGCGATTCGGCTGGCATAGTAAAAATAGAGGAGGCGCTGGGCTAAGGCGCGATACAATCCTGCGGAGCTCAAGGGGTGGCAATGGTAGCGTTAGTTTCATGGAAGTAATGCTTCTGGTTGCGATTGTAATTGCAAAGAATAAAACGCGCCGAATTCTGAACCATCTCGAGCGAGGATCTTAAGTTCTCAAAACTGAGACCTGTAATTGCAGAAGAGTATTCTAATTTTGATTTTGAACATGCTAAAGTTTCGTACAGAGTTAATTTTGAAGAAGTAGGAAAAATTGCCGCCCAGGCAACTAAGCGTGCAATAGCTGTTAAGGATATCAATATGTTGCTTTCAGCTATGATAATTAGTTACAAATGCAGACCTAAATATCTTTAGGAATAAATGAGATTCACGGAAATATAATTGAATGCATAGAAAGCAGGCGAAATTTAGTGAGTGATACTCAAATAAGTGCACTTTTGGCACTGGCAAGTGGAGTTGAGCGTCGCTAAGCGACATTTGGGGCTATGAGGGGCGCCTTAGTGGAGTGCCCTCCGTATTAATTTCGACCACATGGGGTTCTTAACGGTGCGTTGACATCGCGCAGCGCAAGGGCGTTTTTGCAGTTCGCCTCCATAGAAATGCGGCCGCCGCAACCAGGATTCGATCCTGGGGAAAAAAATCGGTACTGTATGATGAGGAAAGCGGTAATTGTCGCATTTTCGGTGTAAACATGAAGCGCGCTGTCAGAGAATGGTTAATGAGAGTTCGAAAGGACGCTGAGAAAAAGAGGCGCCGTAGTAAAGTGCTCCGGATTTATTTCGACCCCGTTATGTTCTCTGCCGTATTTTGAAATCACAGAGTGGATTATTGGATTTCGCCCTCATGGAAATGGGTCCGCCATGGCCTGAATTCGATCGCTTGACCTCGTGCTCAGCAGACAAACTTAATTCAGGCAATGCCGCTGCCTACAAACCCAAGAACAACTGATTGTTCTGCAATCGAATTTTAATCCGGAACGTTATCATCTTAAGCGTATGTTGCTTTATAAATAAAAACATTTCTTGAGCGAAGGCCTCTAAAGTACCGCCTTCAATAGCACTATCAGTCCAGGACTCGTCCATAACGTCTAAGAGATGGTCTAGTGTGTACTGTGCAGAATAAGAAGAAAGTGAATCGCATAAGCCCAAATACATGGTTGGGTTACACGGGCTACCCACTAAAAATCTTCACCGTGAATACAGTGTTCCGCTATCTATGACTTCCGACGCTATAGTACCTTAATGCGTGGTCCTAGTTCTCGGAAATGATAAGTGGCATCACATTTACATGCGTAGTCAGCAGTTCTATCGATACTCCAAAACCTCTCGCTAATCCCCTGCAGAGATAGCTGCCGGACATCCGCAGTAATCGATAAGCGTTTTTGGTAAGCAGAAACAGGTGCCTAACATTGATGGCCGAAACAAAACTTTGCGTCTATGCCGCCTCTCACCCGTTTTTGTAAACTGGATTTGTTCAATTTGTCACTTGTGCAACCCCTGCCCATTCTCAGCGTACCCAACCTCCAAATTTTGATATCTGACACTAATGGGTATTCTGAATGCTCACCGGTACCATTAAGATCACTCATCTAGATAGCACGAGGTTGGACATCAACCTTTCGTTTAGTCTCCGGAATTAGCACTGCTGGAGACGTCACACAAGTCACCCCAAAATTCCTCACAGATCTCATCGCAGTGGCGCTTCATTCAAGAGCCTGAGGTGGATATTGATGAAAAGAGGTGTTTAGTATAGCAGGACGGTGCCTCCTGGTCGGTTTCGCGCAAACTGACCGTGCTTATAACAGAAGCCTTCATTGTTCCGCTTTCGACGCTTGCGGTACTTTCTACAATGTCCAAGCTCGTTAATGTAACATATTTTAGTAAATATTTAATGCTCAGCGATTTTGACAACTTCCCAAATTCCAACCCGCGCTGTAAGCAAGCTGTACAATGAATTATGAACAAATCCATACACGGTTGAACGCGGTAACAATGATACGGCTATGCGGTGATTTCGGCTCTCGGAAGACTTTCGGCTCCCCAGGTTGTTTTCTGGCAGATCTGCATCTTAGATGCAAGCGCCATGCCGCGGTACAATGACTGACACCGTAAACAAACGGCATTAACGTGAAAAGTTGGGATAGTTGGTACGTAATCATGGAGCGCTTGGGTCGTGTCGTCATCACCCTCTTTATCTTTTTTTGCGTTCTTTAATCATGAATGCACAAACGAGTCGCTCGTTCATCTCAATGTGATCATGGTACCAGTATGGGCGCCGAAACATCCGTGGTTTTCTTTCTGCAAATTTTGGCGAGTGTACGTTTTTTGCAAATCGCTGTGAATTTCCCTCGTCAGATGGGATTCCGTCGAACCCTAGTGATTTTTTTTTACCTTTAGAGAATTTTACTGCAAAAACCGTGAGAGATACGTCATTGCGGTCGCAATGCAGTGGCACACTATATATGTACGTGATAGAGCCCAGATAAAAGACGATGATGATGATGATGATGAGGATTGATTTTTATTCCACAAGGGCATCTGTCACGAAAGAGCGTCGTGGCAGAAAGTATTTTCTTTTACTCAAGGTGCGGTCAAAGACCCAATTCACAAGAAGTTCACCCTAAATAAGCGGAGGACGAGACCACGGCAAACCTTGTACCAAATGTATCACCGCGGGGTATCCGGCAAAACGACGATTCAAATAAAATTAACTTGTCAACTTTATAATTTTTGGTTTTAGGGCGGAAGATTATATGCCGCCCACATCGAAGACGGGCAGAGTTTATAAATATTCTGAATCTGCCCTTTGATATGAAACACCGAGAGTCAAAAATACGTTTTTGAAACCTTTGTTGGGCTGGCTTTCCCGCATTTCACATTTCTAAAATGGCGCTGCTACGAATGGTATTGTCGCGTAAATCGCATTACTTTTTTCTACATCACAAAATGCACAATACTGCGTCGGTACCTGCTGCATTATACATGCAAATGCGAACGGCGCAATTTCATCAGCCTCGGGTGGCAGCTCTACCTCTACGCAATCGCTGCATCGAAATATATTAGGGATATTCTGTTAACAGTTTTATCCCCGCTCTAGTATGATGCAACAAGGGGCTATCGCACATGGGCGTCGGAGCACCTCTTGCTTTATTAAGGCGCCCTGCGTTACCTTTTCGAATCTGTGGGAACAGCGGTGACCAGAGGTGGGCAACCTCATGAGGTTGGCCTCAACCTCAAAATACCTCAACTTCACATCGACGTCGTGAGGTGATATTGACTTAAGGTGGGCGACAGCTCGAACTTTTGTCAGTGAGATCAGAAGGTCAGACCTCAACCTCACTCGTGAGTTTGAGGTTGAGTGAGGTCTTCATTCACTGAGGTCGTAATTTTGAGGTCGAGACTTTTTGCAGTTTACGCGTCTTACTCCGACAAGTGCTGCTTCCAAAGCGGTGTTGGAGCGCACCACCGCAGTAGACATGCAATAAAGCTTAGTGTGCGGTTTCCCCAGTTTGGACAACCGTATGCCGCACTCCCCTCTTAGCTTTTATTGCTGCCCCGTAACGTCCGTTAGGCCCGAGCTTAGAGAAGGACGCACCCCTCTGGCCTTCCTGAAAGGAGTGCTGCTGTCCCGGCATGCCACTCTCTCCCTCTTCTCCCGCTGGCGTAGCAACCGTAGCTGCCTGGCGGGCGGCTCCAACTCCCGGGAGCGCGCAAAGCAAATAACTCACGTTTATCGGCAGTAGCTTTGTCTGATGCCGCAAACAAAAAAAAATTAGGGGGCACTTTGGTGATCTGAAGTGCGACGAGCGAAAAACTTGTGCGATATTGCTGCCCCTGTCGCTGTTTGTGTGCTGAAGCTACTAATCAAAGACTATACGAATGTAGATTGCAGATGAGGTGCGTCGTCTCCTGGCGCCTTGCGCATGCGTAGTGCTTTCAACACGCCCCAAATTTCCATTTACGGCACATTACACAGCGCGTCTAGTGTAAGACCGTCCCGGAACAGAGCCAACTGCTCGCGGGGAACATCGGCCAGCCGCAACGTCGTTTCGCAACGGTTCGTTCGATAAGCTTCCAGGCAGTGATTCAGGCTCTTCCTAACAAGGACACCTGCAGATTTCATGAAAAAAGCACGAAGCCAGAAAATCCTATATAACACCGTCGAAGCTTTTGATCGGTGTCTTCCCGTTTCGAATCTTACACTACTTATCTATATTACTGTTCCGTAATTCAAGCATATTGAAATACAATTTAATTTTTATATCCATCCGAATAACCTCTTTTTACTCTCCTGTTTCTTGTTCCTTCACGGAAATTCGCATATTATACCGAAACACTGCTTCACGGGGCGTTACATTCGGGCGCTCGCCCGTCTGTGTTGGCAGCGTCATCGAAGCTCACCTGCTGGAACCCAGCACTAAGCTTCTTTGGTATGGTTCCGAGCCATGCGATAAGAATCGCTTCCACTTTCGAGACACGAGTACCGAGAGCGTCGCCCAGGTGGACTCTGGAAACCAAGCAAGGGGAGCGAGGGCCCGCGGAACGCCGCCGCAGCAAGCGCCGAGCACCTGACAGCACCGAGTGCTGCTACACTGGACAGACTCTTGGAGAAGCGGAGAGGCCGCCGCAGGGATCGAGCGGCAACTAATCCCCTATGGCTGTGACTAAGCTGAGGTAACCAATGTGACCTCATTCCCGGAATACGGCAGCGAGCTGGCGGTCGTCGTCCGCTGATCTTCGCAGGCATGGCAAATGACGAAGCGACCCCTTTTGGCTACTAGACCCGACCCTGCGTTCTTGTTCGAGCGTCGACTGACATCTAAAGAACAGGTGTCGGCGGTGTGTGGATTCTTTCGGCTGGCTACGAGATCATCACCCTCCGCTGTCGACGTGGACGCAAGGGCATCCTCCTCTCTGCCTGGCTGGATACGTGACGAGGCCATGTCCCTATGTACGTTGGAGCGTGTTTGTGCGTGATAATACAAGATAGGCCACTTCCACCCTGGCGGAAACGTACTCAAACAGGGGAATCTGGGGAACAAGAACAGTGTAAAACTGGACAGCGAGTGCAGTGAAAATCGTTCTCCTCTGGTGTGCTCCTCTTCTCTGCTCCCATGTAATGCTCAGCCGTGTTCCCACCTGGGTGCTCCTATTGTGTGCTCCATTTAGAGATCATGCTGTTTTAAGGCTCCTTAAGCCTCCCTTTAAGATCCTCTCTTCGGAGAGAAGTTCGTTTTGATCTCAATGTAAATAATGTAAAAACCCACTAGTAATCTTTCCTCCCATCATCAAACTCCCCCAGTAGCACAACTGGGGCTCTGAACTGCGGGCCCTTGTGGGCCCGGCGCGTTCTGCCCATAGGGGCCCGACGTGGGATATGTGCTTGATTTGCAACTGGGCATCGGGGGGACCCTCTAGGGCTGCCAAGTGGGCTTACTGCATAGCCCCACAAGGCTCCGCGCTGGATCCCCTTGGGCAGGCCCGTGCCGCGCCTCCGTGGGCTAGCCCGTGCCGGACCTAAGTGGGCTAGCCCGTGCCGGGCCTTTGTGGGCTGGCCCGTGTCGGGCCTCCGTGGGCTAGCCCGTACTGGGCACCCGTGGGCTAGCCCGTAGTCGGCCCCTGTGGTTTAGCCATTCTGGTCCCAGTGGGCTTCTTAGGTGATAACTTGCTGGAAATCAACAAAGGTAACCCATATAAAACCAATAGCTGTATGCCTTTGGGCCCACCGACCCAATTAGACTTAAGGCCCACCTTGCCAACCCAGAGAGGCTTTCTTCACTTCATCAGTATTTTTTGTGTACATGATACTACTGAAATTACAATGCAAGTAAGAATGCTTCGTATTGATTTATTTCTTTTTGCAAGACATTTTGGGCATTCTTGCATACAAAGCCCCAATTACTGGGGTGAAGGGTCCGCCCCCTTCATCCGAACTTTCCGACCACCATCCCAGTCTCTCGCCCCCAGCACGAACGCAGCCACTCTGTTGTTGCCTTCCATGGTGGCTGTTGGGATTCTGTGCTGCATAGCAGATGTAGAAACGAACAAATAAACACACACATCAAATTGATATTGAGTATGGTGGATAAAAATCACTTTCCAAAGTATTACAGTCAAATCTTTCAGATAATGCTTCACAGCCGTATGCAATGCTACAATGTGCAATGCTTTAAATATCAGCAAATTTCGTTTGCTGTAAATATCCGTAACAATACTAAACATAAATATCCATAATAAGAATAACCGAAAGGTGCATGAGCCATTAAAGGAATATAGACACCTAAATTTATTGCGTGTTTTCTTCTGTGAAATGATGCGTTAGATAATAAAATACATGGATTACCAGGTAGTACTTGCCTACAAGCCCGCTAAATAATTTATAAACGAATTTCTTCTTTCATGCTGTTTTGGTTTCATCGACCGAACGCCGACTGTCGTCAAGTTGATGTTTTGGTCACATAATGCAACTAGAAAAACTAATACAATCGCTGATATGTAGCTTTAATTGACTACGACATTTAATCCAGCCTCTTCCAAGACCTGGAATGACAAAAAATGACCTGTCGGCAATAATATAGCCGATTTGTTATGCCTCATGTGAATTAAACACCAACTACACGTCACAGTCATCGTTCGACTGATGAAACCGAAACAGCGTCAAGAAGAAATTAAATTGCAGAAAAACTGCACATTGCGCTAGTTGGTGTTGATCCATACTGGTGGTTCAAAAGCGCAAACACACACGGACCATGTAAGAGACGAGACACACAAACCACCGCTGAACTTACTACAGGTTTTTTATTAGGAAGAAGCACGTGATATATACAAACGAAAAAACAGCGCACATGCGCAGTGTCAACAAGACTCCTAGTGCTAGTACAAAGAAAAAACTGCTTTAAAAGCACGTGAATATCTGTAGAACCACTACCCACTAAGTAGCATATTGATTTCTCGAAGCGATAATGTAACAGATGGCATACTCACGCACCCATTACTTTTTCTGATATGAAACGCCTCAGCTACTTCTCTAGTGCGCTGGTCAGAATGAGCGAACAAGACATCAGTATCGCCAAAAAATGGCGTACATTTGCACGAGAAACAATGCTTAGCTAGGTTAGTTTCTTTCCTAAAGAATTAGCGTGCTCCATGAGCCGCACGTTAACGCAGCGGCCAATTTGACCTATGTAGGTAAGGCCACAGGACTGAGGGATTTGATACGCTACGCCAGTCTTCTCTTCTACGCCATCTATTTTCATGATTTATGTTGCAAGCATTTCTTCTGCGCCCTTCATGCTTTCTTTGAACTGCCGCCCCCACTCTCTAGATTGTTAGGTGCAGGGTACAGAACCTTTTGCCCCATGCTTGCTTCCAACTCTTTTTAATCCGGTGCGATAGCGCGTGGACATATGGCATAACCCACTAGGTTTCTTCTCCCCTCTTTCGAACCCTTTTCCAGCCCCGAGGTACTTGCAGACGATTTCAGCTCATGGAGGACTGTCTGCACTTGAAACGAGAACTGAGTCCCAGAAACCAGCTTCCCTACATCTGTCTATTTGGGCTAAGAGACTGGATATCATTTTATGATAAGATTTCTTTACTACCATGCCTAAGCATCCCGTAACGATGCCACTTTTTGCAAGCTTTGAATGAAAGGACCTGTAATTCAAAAGGGAGTTTTCAATTCTAGGGGAATACTGCCAAGAGACATGGTTGGGTTCGAAAGAGAATTTTAATTAAGGAATTGCAAGAAGGAATTGCAACTGCACGTAAACCTAGAACTTTCCGAAGGGTAGAGGCGGTACTCCTCCGCCGCGCCCAGACTGGCCAGCTTCTGTCGCCAGCAAAGCTCAACCTCATCAACCCGCACTCATACCCGACCCCTCAATGCCCGGCATGCCCGGCCAGAGGCACGGCCGAACACCTTTTGTGGAGCTGCCTGCTTCTGACGTGGTGCGGGAGCGAGCACTTCAGTCCCTGGGCGGGCACCGACCTGGCACCTTGCAGGAATGGGTCGATCCACCATTACACATCGGATCATCGGACGCACTCCGGCTCTGGCGGGCTTTTCTCCTATACTTCAAGGAAGAAGAAGGGCCTGGCCGTTTCTTCGCAGAGCCGACCACAGGACCACCCCACTTCGAAGAAGAAGTGGAGACCGGCCCTCCTCCCCCTCCCCCACCTCCACCTCCATGAAGGCCCTCATTTCTGCCGCAAGGCTAGGCCTATTTTATGCAGAAATAAAGACGTATAAAAAAAAGAACCCCAGGTGGTCGAAATTTCCGGAGCCCTTCAATACGGCGTCCCTCATAGCTTGAGTCGCTTTGGGACGTTAAATCCCCCATAAACCATAAACCATCTTTCTTGAGGGACTTCATGTGTGAACCTCAGCTCCGACCAATTACGTGCAAAACTATGAACATTTGACACAAATTCGGGATTCACGGACCTAGCCAGCACCAAGTAATCATCCACATAACAAAAAATGCATATGCAATAACCGGCTAGATCAGTCTCAACTTTCATATCAACCCTGCTTAGATAAATGTTACTGAGAATGGGAGCTACCTTGGCACCTATGCGCACACCCGATTTTTGCATATAAAGACGACCATCCCTCTCAACAAACGTGTTACTCAGGTAGTAAGATAACAGTTAAAGAAAGGATCCTGTTGTGATTCAACACTCATTTTGGAACACGCATTCATCGCTCACATCTGTAATACAATGCTGAACATACTGGATTAGTTCAAAGTGTGGAAGAGAATAAAACAAATCAACCACATCTACGCTAAAACCATCACATAGTGCCCGCCTCTCATTTCGGAGGAAATCCGCTACTGCCTCAGAATTACAGTGGACGCCCAATAAACGAAACTCGGGTAAATGAAACTTACAGATAAACAAAATTAAGCACGGTTACTTGGTTGGTTTGGTATATCTGCCGCAGTAAAATTCTTCGGATAATTGGAACACCGCTAACGTGTTACCCTCGGCTAAACGGCACAGAAGTTAAAAATTCGGAATCCTCCCGAGCGTATTTGTGCTCGCATATGTCAGCGGCAGTCTCGCAACCATGAACAAATTCTTCGCAGCCAACGCTATAGCCGATACAAGCCAATCCAGTAAGTCGCTTGATAATTTGGTTTTTGTTGTTCTGCGTTAGGCCTACGTGCGATCGGTGTTGTCGATGTGTCGACGTGATGGAAAACGTTAAGAAGCTACCGCACAAAGCGCTCTCGCTTGAAAAGAAGTTACAAATTCTGCAGGAGCTTGACCGAAGTTCCCTTTTAAAAACAGAAGTCGCGAAGAAGTTCGACATCCCGAAGTCGACGCTTTCGCGGATTATGAAAAACAAAGACGTCATTCAAGGAGCTGTCAAGTCTGGGACCTTCGCTTTCAACCGGATGCGTATGAGGACGACACCGTATGAAGAACTTGAAAAGGTTCTTTTTCTCTGGTTTAAGCGTGCGCGGAGTGCGTTTTCCCATACGTGGACCCATTTTGGAGCAAAAGGCGTGGGAGATAGCCCTGCAAATGGTGGTTGAGAATTTCTGCATCAGCGACGGATGGCTAAGCAGATTTAAAAAGCGCCATGGCCTAGTCTTCAAAACCATCTCAGGTGAAAGTAATGCAGTGAATAGAGAAGTCTGCGCTGACTGGCAACGCGGACGGCTGCAGGAGATTTTAAACAGCTATGAGCCACGAGACGTATTCAACGTCGACGAGATGGGCCTCTTCTACAAGGAGCTTCCATCGAAGACTTGCCTACAGAGGTGAAGCCTGCACAGGTGGGAAGCGCAGCAAAGAGCGCATTACCGTGCTTGTGGGAGCTAATATGGCAGGCGATGAAAAGTTAAAGCTGCTGGTGGTAGGAAATTCGAGACACCCACGTTGCTTCAAGGGCATTTGAAATCTACCTGTGGCCTACACTGCGAATGGGAGAGTGTGGATGACAACAGCAATTTTCGAAAATTGGCTGCGGGAGGAGGACGCAAGGTTTACGAGACAGGGCAGGAAAGTTGTCTTCATCGTAGATAATTGCCCTGCCCATGGCCAGGTGGAAGGGCTGAAGTCCATCAACCTTGAATTCCTCCCTGCCAATGCAACTGCTGTCATCCAACCAATGGACCAAGGAGTCATCTAGAACGTCAAGGTCCACTACCGCCGCCAACTGCTTCACCGCATGTTGCTTTGTGCTGACAGTGGAAAGGATTATGTCATTGACTTGCTGTCTGCTATCCACATATTGGCCCGTGCCTGGGAACAAGTTCAGGCAACAACAGTGCAGAGGTGCTTCCACCATGCAGGCTTCGAAGCACACGATCTAATAGCCCATGAAGAGGCGGGTACTGCTGATGAAGAAGCAGACACTATATTTAATCAAATAGTGCCCTCTGCCCCTTTCTCACGACAAGACTATGAGGACATAGATGGAAATGTACGCACCTGTCGCGAGGAAAGCCTTGAAGAAATTATTGCAGAAGTGCCAGCCGAGGACCACTCTTCCTCCAGTGATGAGTGCGAGGACCCTGTGCCCAGTGCGGTGCCAAACAGCGCAGCTAGGAATGCAGTTGCACTTTTGCAACAGTACTTTGAACGTGAAGGGAGCGCAGAATTTTTGCAAAGCCTTTCAAATATGCACAGTTACATTGTTAAAAAGCAACTGAAGAATGTAAAACAGACCACAATTGATTCCTTTTTTCTTCACGCCCAGATCAGTAAGGGCTGGTGCAGTGTAAATAAATATTTCTACATGAAATATGTGTGCTTTGCTTAAATGAAACTTCTGATAAATGGAACACTTTTTGAATCCCCTTCAGGTTCCGTTTAAGAGGAGTCTACTGTACGAGAAACGGATCCTTTACGCGAAGTGACGACAAATGTTTGCGAAGATAGATAGACACAAACAACTGCCAAGAATTGTGCTCAGATACGCTTGCGCGGAAACGAACTTTAGGCTTGTGCATCTTAGCACTAAAGAAAATTTCAAGCACCGATACTGATGTCTTGTTTGCTCATTCTGACCAGCGTACTAGAGAAGTAGCTGAGGCGTTTCATATTATCAGAAAAAGTAATGGGTGCGTGAGTACGCCATCTGTTACATAATCGCTTCGAGAAATCAATATGCTACAAAGTGGGTAGCGGTTCTGCAGATACACACATGCTTTTAAAGCGGTTTTTACCTTTTACTAGCACTAGGAGTCTTGTTGACATCGCACATGCGCGCTGTTTTTCCGTGTGTATATGACGTGCTTCTTCCTAATAAAAAAATCAGTTGTAAGATCAGTGCTGATTTGTGTGTCTCGTCTCTTGGTCCGTGTGTGTTTGCACTTTTGAACCACCACTATGAAATTAAATAATAAATTATTTAGTGGTCGTACATGTACAGAATGTCTAACGCATGGCTTGAAAGAAAAAACGCACGAGCAAAAATTTGGTACCTATAGTCCTTTATATTTAAATGGCTACTCAGTAATTGATAACGGAAGTGCTGAAAACCACACCAGGCAGATTGAAAGTAGCTTTTTCCTGCAATTAGATGGTGTGTTCACAAAGTGTCGATAACTTTCAGAAGATTCACATGTACTCACCAAAAATTGCGGTGTACAGCCGTAGGTTCTTAAATGCTTCTTTTTCGCCCCGCCCCTTCAATGTATACATAAAGGCCACAGGAGTCTTCATTAGTCTTCATAATACGTTTTGAAGCCTCATCAGCTGGCTCACTTCCAATGAGTGATAACTTTTTGATCTGAAATAGATTATACAGATTATACAAAGTGAACTATGCCATGAAAACCATACATTGAACCATTCATAAAACTCCCTCTTCGAGGAACCATGTGCAAGTCAACAAAAAATTAGAAGGATGTAGAACAGGATAATACAGAGGACTCAGAGACCTATGATCACAGTGGTGTGACTCAGCTTAATGATAACAGAATTCTCTGTTGTCTTCTAAACGCCCATCTTTGCATCATCATATTAACTTCCTTTTATGCACGACTCAATGACATACGCTTCTCAAACAATAAGATAAGGGGAAAAAAGTGAAGCCCTTACTTTAAGGACACCTTGAACCATGGCAAAATTGGTCTGGAGTTAAATGAGTGATGTAAGAACATAACCGTCAGCTGCCACTATGAACAGCAAGGCTAATGCTTGTGCTAATTTCTTGTAGCAGGCTAGATATTATATACAGCAAACCCTCTTTCAAACACACTTGTACAAAATGAAGTTTCAGGTCTACAAATCCAAATGCAACAAGAGGCAATTTCGAAGTCCCAACTTAATCTGAAGTGGACTCACCATATGTAGAGGGCTCAAATTAACCTACAGCTGAACAAAACACTATGCATCAAAATTATATTAAAAGGAATCAATACTTTGCCAGTAGTTCATAGGCACAATTGAAAGAAATGCCATATACCCAGTCGAAAAAAAAACACTGGCCCGTTTCTCGTGTTTACACCAAACTGGCTTTTTTAGACACGGGTTCTGGTGTGACCGTGTCTGGTGTTCCGACCAGACCAGGGTTTTAAGACACGGATCCTGATGTGGCATAGTGTGGTGTGCTTTAGTGTGTTCTGGTCTGGTTTTCTGTGCTGTGACCCGGTTGTCTTATACCGGCTCTGGTGTGGTTTCGTTTGGCGTTTCCTGGTGTGGTCGATGTACCATTCGATTTGGTGTGGTTGGTATACTGTAGAATGTCTTGATTGAGATGCTGTGAGTTTGGAGATACTATCGTGCGAAAAATTAGGAGATCCCAGCGAATGCATGCCAAATGGTGGAAAACAGCAAGCACTCCTGATGTCGAGTCAGGTGCATTAACATCCATCAATCTCGCTGCGCCGGCCTTGATGGCACGAGCATTTTATCAGATGGCACCTGCACGCAGTTAGGCATAGTATGGAACACACTCGCGTCATAATTTTTCACATGATTGTACACTGGAGCATGCACATAACCACATCATTTCTGTTCTTCCCGAAGAGCAAGCACCTATCGTAAAGAAAAAATCCTCAACTTTGCACAAAAGCGTCCTTAGCTTCATTGGTAGAAAAATTGGCAGCATAGTCAAGATGGAGGCCCCTAGCATCATAGCGTGCATCTTTTCTGGCAAAGTCGAATAGGTTGTATTTCCCTGATAGCAGCTTGACTCCAGCTGTGTAGCCACAATGCCTGAAGGACAACAGAACAAAATCACGAATTTCTGTGAAATACACTATAATAACCACGGTGCAAAGACAACCAGCAAATACTGCTATTAAATTTAGCTCAGTGGTGCAAACATACAGTACACAATCAATACGACTCGCAATGCCTCTGCAGTAAATCAACTGACTTCTGCTTTATAGTAAATCAATGCTACTCACATAAAGCAGCCCACTTGCATTATTTTGCTTGAAATCAGTGTCTGGATGAGGAAGTATTTCACACTTTCATTCACACAGTACAACGATGAACATGGACAAGAGGGAAGACACCGAAAAACACTTTGAGGTGCCTCCTCCCTTGCCCCTGTTCATCATCATGCTGTGTGAATGAAAATGTGAATTATTGCGTTGTGTTTTTCTTTTAGCTAACTGCACACATTTACAATACAGTTGGGTACGCCTGCATCATAATCTCAATTCCTATCATATTTTGGCATTGCAGCTGATATTGAGCATGACAGTCCTTCTAACACAGGCTTTCTGAGACAATCAACAGCACTCTAGCATCTTCGGTAATTTGATTCATTACCAGGCTCAGAGATACTAATACTTGGTAGCCCAGAGAAATAAATTGATATGGAAATTCTAATGCTGCAGAAAACAAAAATAAGAGAAATTTAGGAAGTACAGAAATGATTACAAGATGCCCATAAAGATGGGCACAAAAATAAGATAAGATGTAGTTCGACTAAAAAAAATAGCTGATGCGAGTATATTTCAGGGTGACAAAATCCTTGTATTGAGACTTTTTATGCACACAGGGTGCAGAACTGTAAAGCACTGCATGGCTGGCTGCATCTATTTAGAAGACCATTCCTCTCCATTTCTTCCAAAAAAGTGGCAGCAAAGCATAAAAAGCCGACTGCTGAAATTTATTTTCAGCTGAATGCCACATACAAAATGAGAAGGGTGGATTGTTAATGATCAGAAAGGAAACCTTAAACAAGATGCGATGAACTCTGGCACTGGTAAAACCCCAACAGATGTGCAAAAAAAGCTGCCAGATTATTTTTCCTGCTGAATGTATTAAAACCAAAGCTGCCTGAGCGCACATGAGTTTTGTTTAGGTATAGCTTGCTATACACATCCTGAGCCTCTGGTGCAGTTGACTGCAGAGTACCTGCAGACACTTGCACACATACAAAACCCACACTAGATTCTGCGTACTGTGCATTGCCCACTATAGTGTCTAGCACGCCCTGTCTTCCAGTGAGATGCACTTCTTTTGGTGCATCCAAGCGTTAGGGTTCCATTTATAAAAAATGTCCGAGTTGATTATGAGTTAAGTGAATAAGCTTAACAAGTTTACTGGTTCTAAGCAGGCAGATCACTTGCAAGATCCGCTTCTCACAGCTAGGCAGAAAACAATAATGGCTTCAGGACACTGTAGTGCAGGGCTCCAAATTAGTTTAGACCAAGTGGGGTTCGTTAAGCTTCGCTGACATTGTATGGCAGACCGGCGCCTTTTCCAAAGTAGCAATGTTTACTGCCACAATATACGTAACTCACTAGTCGCATGTTTCCTCCCAACATGTATGCAACAAAGTATTGCCACCGCTTCGAGCCATCTCTACAGGCCCCGCTGGGTCGTCCCTGCTAAGTGTGAAAAAAGTGGCTAAGATACGCGTTGTCATATTCAATGCTACAAACTATTTTTACAAAGCATCCAGCAAAGCTAGCGAAAGAGTGCTCAAGCACACCTATGCTTCAGTAAAAAGTAGCCAAAATATTTTTACATGTAAACTGAAGTAGCCGAAGTTAGAACGTGACTTGTAAAACTGTATGCATAAGAGAGAGAGCAGAGAAGGTAAGGGCAAACAGGGGCTCATTATGGGCTACATGATGGACTCTAACAGTCACTTCCATCATGGCATCTGACAGTTAAACAATAGGCAAGCTAGCATTCAATTCAAGCTTATTTTCATGCAAAATGCTTTCAGTGATGGCTACAAGTTATAACATACAAATTTTCGATGTTAAGTAGAGGCAACCAGAGGATTCATGGACGATGGCAAATGTGGCGGCACCTACGAATGCCTATACTGAATCAGCATCACTTAGGCCTCAGTCCTTAAAATCCAAGCTTCAGGGCAAATGACTGCTAAGTACCGTCCATCTTCTGTTTCCATGGCATGAGAAGTACATATTCACTAAAAGTTGTTCATTATGAGTAATTTCACTGATTATGCACTGCCGCACTGAACATAGAGCCTAGGCTTTTAAGCTGCTTTTATCCTAAGACGAGCTAACTGCACCCATCAATTAACCTCCTGAAAATAAACTTTCACATGAAGACATCTACAATTATTTGATCACGTCTTGTATGTCTGGCATTATCCTTTGTTTGGCGCTTTCATATTATAAACCACTAACAAACCTGAGTAGTAATTCTCACATACACTGATGGAGTGAGTATATGCCCCTGAGATAAATCCAGCTACAGCTAGATATTACCTCTCAGTGCATCTATTTTTCACACTCCAGCGCACAAAAATACACGAACGAAAAGGATAGACACCACGCACACAGGAAATATTTTTTGTGCGCTGGAATGATGTCTCATAATTCTTCCCAGAACTGACTATCCCAGCCCTCTATGCTTAGCCTTGTGGAGAACCTTTTCCTTACCTTCCGCTGTCACCTCCTGAGCACTTGCCACTGGAATTGCATAGTACAACTGCTTCTGTTGACCAGATGGGAATGGTAGTTCTCTTGTGAAATACTGCATCCTTTGAGATTCCCTTCACGGTGTCATACATTGCCTTCTCTATCTTGAATTCGATACACCTAAAGGAAAAAGAACACGCATATAAAAATTCATAGCCATATTTGCAGCCAGGAATATGATAATAATTGTATTTGTACGCTTCACAGCAACAACAGCAGTATGCTTTAACGCCTGTTGAAACCAGAAAGTAGAAATCATTTCGTTTATTACCAACACAAGACTTGCACCTTGACGTTGATGGTGTCATGCAATAGTGGTGAGTTCTGAAAGGAGTGTGAAGTACAAAAGGCAACTGCTTGCTTCGAATTTTAGAACATGCAACTTTAACTGCACAATTATTGAAAAGAAATTGACTTCATCCTTGAACATCGCAGATTAGTATGTGTGGTAGCAAATACTGAAAATAAAAATAGTAGGAGCACTGCCAGTGTTTAAATCAACACGCAGTGACTGGTTTGGTTTATATGGGTTTAACGTCCCAAAGCGACTCAGGCTATGAGAGACACCGCAATGAAGGGCTCCAGAAGTTTCGACCACCTGGGGTTCTTTAGAGTGCTCTGACACCGCACAGTACACGGGCCTCAAGAATTTCGCTTTCATCGAAATTTGACCGCCGCGGCCGGGACTGAATTCGCGTCTTTCGGGTCAGCAGCCGAGGGCCATAACCACTCAGCCACCGCGGCGGCTTCGCACTGACTGCTAAGAGCAATTTTCTAATTCCAGTTCTTGCCCATGCCCTTGTCAAGCAAGGCACTAATGCCGGTTGACCTGCAGTAAATCTAATGTATCCTCAACATGCTGCCTAGTTAGCAAAGTTCTTGTAGTCAAAATTGAACGAAACATTACTTATTTTTTCAGCTATAAGCGCATGAACTATTGATATAGTCCAAGGCAAACAACTTAGTGCCTTTGAATAGTGTTCAACGAGGGGCCCACACGCAGAGACACATGACTTGCCATTGTTTCCTTATACAAAGTAATAAAGGAGTGCATGGCCTGTGGTGTTCATGCTAAAAAATACAAAATATAAATAGAAACAAAACCGAAGTGCAAAGGAAAATTAGAGACAAGTTCTGTCATTACACCTTATGTGACACTAGAGAGTACATATTCATAAAGTAGTAGTCAAATGGTCATTTTGAAATTTTGCACACTCATCAAATTGTCATGAGCACAGTCAGTATGCCTTTTCTTCACACAAAAGGTTTCCAGCGGATCCAGTGCACTTCAGTTTCTTTTTAGTACAGTGCCTTTAAAAGACAGAAATTGATTAAGGGCCACAAAATGGTAATAACTGTGTATCACCATTTTCATATCTATGCTTCATTACTTTTTAAAACAACCTCCAATATGACCCACATGATTTGCTGCAGGAGCAGGATTCCAGTGTGCACCACTCACATTCAATGAAGGACCTGGCTGCCTTTTCCAAGTGTTATACTAATTTTTACAATGAAAGTGCCGTTGAGCGAGTTTGACAGCAAGCAAAAACATGATTTGAACCCAATAGCATAAGGAAATTTTAAAGTGGTCCGTAACATTATGCTTGTAACAAGACAACTTCAGGAGTCAATACTCATCAAAGTTGTCATCAGATCTCAGCTTTGGTGTTCTCATAAAGGGAGGGTGGGGTGCTTAGTTATAATGACCAATTGTCACGGCTGGTACATTGTGCTACATACTTCAATGATGAAGGATGTGACAAACTATCCTCCAAAATCTGACATCTGGCATAAAGGCTGAAAAGCAAAAGAAAATGAAGGACCACTAAGATCTGAAATTATTTCCTACTTGAACAGTTATGCCCATCATAAAGAAAGCTGACAAACGGCACGAAGTTATACTGGTATTTTGGCCTCAGATGCTCGCTCATTTGAGCCTCAGTATCCTAACTAAAGCAATAAAAAAGACATGACTGTTGAAGGCATCATAAGCTCCTGTAAAGCTCATCAGCAGTGAGAAAAACAAATTCTAACCTTCATAATAATATAAAAGTCAACCAATGAGGCCACAGTGTCAGTCACCAACTAAGAGACCATGTACAAGCTATACACTGTAAATGCACAAACTACATGAGAGCAAAGCATGCCCTGCACTTGTGAAAAAAATTTGTGTCAATGTAAGATTCTTGGCAACAGTAGGCATCACCATTAATGGCATGTGCTAAAAAGGAAGAGGGCACCTTAATGATGTACAATTTAGAATTCAGCCTTTCAGTAAACTATATTTTGTCTAGTACCATGAGCACCGTCAGAGGAGAAGGCAAAAATGAAAGGGAAGCTGCCAGCTGTCATGAGGCCTGCCACAAAAAAAAACCACTGAACAGAAGTGGTGCACAAATAAAAAAGAAGCGATGGACTATGTGATTACAGAACACAAAATAAAACAGGGAAACAGGTCCCAACCAATGAATGAAAAGAGGACAACAAAAAGAAGGTAAGCACTACTGAACACTGCTACCTCTGCAAATTGAGAACAGTGAAATAGACAACACCTAAAAAATAAGTTTCAAGGACTATAAAAACGTAACTTTGGTCACATATTTTTTTAAACGCTGCATTAGACATTAGAATGCATGAATCTCCAAATGGTATTTGCCTATCATTAAATAATTTATAATTCCATTTCCTTCTCTGATGTTGTTTAGGCTTGATCAGCCGAATGATGGCTGTGATGCCTAGTTGGCCTTTAGGTCTGCTGAGGCATAGAAAAGGATACAATATAAATGTTGATATGCAGATTAATTCACTACAACACCTAAAACAGCCTGCTTCAAAAGCTGGAATGACAACAAATGCCATAGCAGCAGTTATATTACCAGTTTTCTTGCTTTTGCCATGACCTGAAAACCAACTACACGTCGCAGCCATCGTTTGGTTGATAATACTGAAACAACAAGGAGAAACACAATTATAAATTATTTACCAGTCATAGAGCAAATATCGCGGGGTGGTCCATGTACAGGTGCGGACAGAAGTAAACAGAGCGTGCCGCACAAGAACTGCGTGTCCGCGCCGCCTAGCCAAACCAGACGAAAGCTGTAAATCGTCACGCGCATGTGCAGGCCCGCTTCCGGCGCGACCCTCTCAATGCTCCACTTGCCTCGCATTCATCCGGCGTCTGTGTCGTGCTGATGATGATCATGATCGGATGGTCGTGCTCTGTGTAGCTAGCGAACATTTCGGAAAACAAAGACCGCTGTCTTGATAAGGGAAATTGCGCGGTGATGGCTCTACCATTAAGCCGCTTCGTTTGAGACAGCTGGAGGCTTGTTTGCGCTGCAAACAACCCGCGTGTTTCGAAATTTTGCTGCCGCTGGGACTCTGCTGCGTCTCACTCGCAAGCAAACGCGCTCGAAACACTCGGCATACTGCCGCAGTTTTGTGTTAATTTTCTACAGTTATCACTGATGATTCGCCTTGTCCCTACCAGGCGCTGACGCAGCCCTAGTGCATGCACCCTGCCTGTCTCCCCCGAAACAAACTGCCCCTATACTGGATTTTGCTCTTATCTCCACTGAGACAGTTCACTGCGTGTCGCGCTGTCATGTGCGGAGCAGAGCTCATGGTAATCACTTCGCATGCACCTTTGGATCTTAGGATGACTACAAGCACCCGCTGTCTCACCCACATGAATGCCGTGGCAGCAGTGCGTCACTGTTGCGTGCCCCGCGTGCGGAATTCGGCATATAAGTATCCGTTATCGCCCACTAATCAGAGTATGAGCCACGACAGAACCCGGCAAGTGATCCAAACTCTTCTGTGCGAGCTGTATTACTTCACTGCTACCAGTTACATATAGACATTTTTCTGTTTGAGAATATAGGTGTGGAAACCCAACAGCTGCATCCAGCATATTTGGAAGCAGTCACTATCCTTGAGACGCTGGATCGCGCTGCAAAAAGCGCCAAGAGCGGCGGTTTCATCTCATTTTAAGCTGACCTCCCAGGCGAGGTTCCAATGCAGGAGCACTGTGGTGCAGTACAGACACACAGGGCGCATGCTTTGCCGCTCCGTCGGTTCCTCGTAGGAGCAAGCCGAAAATGAACGGTAACTGTATTTAAGATCCCGAAACTGCGGTGGTGGATCGAGTGCTTTTGAGTTTATTTGGTCTATAGCGATATAGAAATGAATCCCAGAGGCAACTAAAGTTCAAAGGACGCGCGCTATTTGCGTTGGAAATGCGCCACAACTGTCACAGATGAAACGACATAATGATAGCGTCGCCCCCGCGGGATATGTGGCATCAAGGCAGCGGTCTGTGCGCTCCGAAATGCCCGCTCGCTACTAAGGGCGCAACCATCCCACCATAATCATCATCAGCGTGACCCTGACTACGGCCGAATGCGAGGCGAGCGGAGCAATGAGAGGGTTGCGCTGGCAGGGGGCCTGCATATGCGTGTCGCGATTTTGAGCTTACGTATGGTCTTGCTAGGCGGCGCTGAAAAGCAGTTCTTTCTTGTGCGGCACGCTTCGTTTACTTCTGTCCGTGCCTGCACATTAATGTCTAAGGCATTTGAAAAAAGACGCAAGCAAACATCTGCTGTCCATAGTATATGCAGTTTCTTTCAAGCTTTGTTCAACTTTGATATCAGGTAGCATGCCGAAAGGCTGAGTCAAACAGGTCACTACAAGCTCCTAATTTCCTGTAAGTGTAATAGAGCAAGTATATTCACTGAACTTGCACAGTGTCATCGCCAAGCAAGTGAAATGGCAAAAATAAATCAAAACTGACCAAGATAATCACAGAGGTAACAATTTATGGTGAACATTCACCTTTTTTCATTTAGCACTATTAGCTTTCTTGTTCACAGGCTATAATTCAACAGACCTTGAAGTAGTTTGCAGTAGACGGTGCGTATTTTCCACTCAGATCTAGAGGAAGTAAAAATATTGCAACAACAGTGAAAAGTTCATTTAACAGTACCTCTTGCTGGACTAGTTGGTGTAACATTGTGTAACAAAAGTAAAAACAGCGCTAATTTTTACATAAACAACACAGAAAGAGCGCCTCTTTCTGTGTGGTTTGTGTAAAAATTAGCGCTATTTTTACTTTCGTTATACTGTGAGAGGCCACAGAAGAGAAGTTGTGAAGCTTCAAGTCCAATTAATGTTTCTCACCTTTGAGGTGCATTCATAGCTGCACTATATAACACCATTCATAATCTTTTCATCAAGTGAAATAAGACGTATTTGCTGGACCAGTCTCTGAGGAGGGCCATGTGACACCGGCATTACCGCAGAAGCTTGACATGGTTATCCTTCTACTATGATTGTCTATGAGGAGTGCGATGGGAGATGGGTACTAGAGGAAAAAAGAATAAAAGCATTGTTCTAATTGCTGTAATTTCACCTTAGAATGCTGCCCTGTAGCCCATTACTTCATATTGGCATTTTTTAAAGACTGGCTGCATTGAAGGGGGTCTCTAGTGACTCGAGAACGGGTGGGGGGGGGAACTAGAGAGGGAGAGAGAGAAAGCGGCTGAGCTGAGGCTATGCCATTGTGCTCGTTGTTGCTGTGTAGCCTTGGAGCTGAGCGGCCAGCTCTGGACTCAATCGTGGTATGAGGATGCGGGTTTCCCTTTTTCTTCCAACCTGTGTGTTGTGCTGTCAACGTTGCATTTTTTGCGTCTTGGCTATAAGAAAACGTGTTAATGATTCTTGCTAAAAATCACCACGAAATTTTAGAAATGACAGGAGAAATTTTCCAACCACCACTAACAAGAAAAAGAAAATTGGTTGCTTGCTTCGGATTCATACGCTCCTTACATTCTAGTACGGGGAGTTTCAGATTCTTTGCTAGTTTTGTAAGGGTTCCGAGGCCAGTCGAGACCCCCCTGTATATAAGCACTGCTTCTTTTTGAGCATGAAACTGGTACTATCTGATGATGACCTATTGAGAAGAGACACACACGTTATTTTGAATAGGGGAATGCCAATACATGCCATCAACGTTCTGGTCCAAAGCAGACATTGCAACACACTGATCTCAGTGCAGAGGTGAAAAAGAAACAGATCTGAGAAAACTCGACACATACTTGTGCTCTGCAATGTATGCTGAACAGGCACAGACAAGAACAGCCCCAAATCTGGACAGTGGAGACATCTTCTCCGATGAAGCTCTTTTCAGACCTCTTCACTACTGAAGAGAGCGCACTTCACCTGCATAACATAATTTCGAGCTGTGTAGTTTGCACCCACAATGCCTGGCACTTCCTGATAATTATTTGTACTGGCATTTCACACAACCACAAGAAATTGTTTAAACAGCCAAACTTCTAATACATAACGCCACTTGCTCACACTAGTTTTTATGATCAGCTCTGTACTACTTAGGTTATTCAAAACAACTTAATTTGAAAGGGTTACAAAGCGCTCTTTTTCAAGGGCTACTTCGTCGTCATCATTTAGCAATGACTTTTATTCACGGCCGCCAGCAACTAAAAGAACTTTACAGCTGCAGGCAACGGTACCAATGTTGCAAAAGTGATCGAGCAGGCGGTATCGCAGTGACGCGTCGCTTCAATTCACTCAGTCGCTAGCATGCCTTGACGCATCACACCCCTCCCACTCTGAGCTTGACAGCTGGTGTATTCGGCTCGTAGAGGTGTGTTCTAACCTTAAGACGCCACATCAGATTACTATAAAGACGCACATACGCGTAGCGAATAACAGAACGCTAAACAGACCGAGCGGCGCACGCTATGGGCAGTCCGCAACGGGCCGATATTGGCGTCAAAAACACGCGTGCAGGCAGTGCACGATCACGTCCCACGTCGAATAATGAACAGGAAGTGGGGCAACCACCTTAACGATAGCCCAAAACATAGTCACGCGCCTTGCTGGGCGGTATACAATTGCCACATTTACATTTAGGACTCCTACGCGTGCCTGCCACTCAGCAAACACATCTATGCATACACCTCGGCGCTCGCGTCGCAACGCATACACTGTGAACACTGACGGACCAGCAGTTTGATGATTCGATGTGGAATGCACTTTGCTGCCGCGGAAACAACCAGTTACTCACGCGCAATGCCGAAGGGAAACGAACAGGGCAGAGCTGACAGAGCCTCGTCCCTTCCGCTTCTTCTCGCCTTTGCGCTCGCTCGTTTATTTTGCGGTCGCAAATCGCACGCACTCTTGCGCTACACTATGGGTCTCACCTGGAAACGAAGACTCTACGCATTCCAGTAACCGCTTTCTTCTCTTGCTTTGCGGCTGCTATGGTTGAAGTCGAACGTGTTGTGGAAACGAAGACTCGACGCATTCCAGTAACCGCTTTCTTCTCTTGCTTCGCGGTTGCTACGGTTGAAGCCGAACGTGTTGTCAATATGAAACGGCTCCATGCTTCTCGCCGTGGTCACTTCACAAAGTACGCGAACGGCTGCATTGCTGACACGCGGCGCAAGCTATGATAAGCAAAAAATCCAAACGGAAGTTTGAAGGAACGATTTTGAAATCAGACACAAACAGCACACGAACAGCAGCAGCACGGAGCACGGCACGGCGCGGCGTAAGGCCTAGCCGGATATCACTCCGGTATGCACCGAGGGAGAGGAGGAGAGGAGGGTGTGCTGCGTCCTGCCACGTGACCTGGCAGCAGCGCGCTGGATTTGAACGGCGTTGGGAAGCACGCTAGGCACTGGCGCGTGGCTATTAGCGTGGCTATTAGCGTCATGGTAAATATATACTGCAAACTGTTACAAAATTGCAGTTCGACTAAGGCGCTCCGCGCCTCCGTGCATCATTGCCGCGCAGTTTTCATGTCAAAAGCAGGCGAAAATGTTTCAGCTCCTTGCAGAACAACTTTACAAATTGTTTTCTTAGCTTTTCTCTTTTCTTTCTGGTCTTTTACCGACCGGATTAACGAGCTTTCACTACATATTTTTTAGCACAGCACTAAGTTTCTCGTAAACCACCTTTCGCTTTATGCTACAAAGATATGATCTGCAGAACAAGTCTGCTTTACTCAACTTCAAAAAAAAAGTTAATAGTTAATCTCAAAGGTGCTATTGTAGATTTCAACAAAATGTGTATTACTGCAAAATCTCATTAAATCGAACTTCAAGGGACCATAAAAAGTTCAAATTATCAAATGACCACCAACAAAACTGACAAGAACCATTTGTACCAGAGTATAGGTCGGAAGAGGGCACCGCCTCAGTTATTGCTGGCAGCCGGAATTCGTCTACCTATATGCTTTGCCATTTTGAAGCGCATATAACTTAAATTACATGCTTAGTTGCATGTTATATGCAAAATAAATTTAGCTTGAACGCGGGAATGCATGCTATTTGCCCATATTCGTCTGGCTTCATCTAAGTGCTGAGTGGCAGCCCATATACTGAGCATATATATATATATATATATATATATATATATATATATATATATATATATATATATATATATATATATATATATATATATATATATATGCCCGCAATTCACCCATGCGCCCATGTTCCATCGCTGTGGTACCTATGCAGCCCTTTTACATGTAATGTAGGATATGCAGCCAGGCTAATGTAAGTGGAACTACATGTCCATAGGTGTCGCCGGGCAACGATCGGTAACATTACGTGTGATGTTTCTGCACTGCAAACTCCAGAATAATCGACGCAGGACTTACGAAGGCTACAGGCTGATATATACTCCTGTTTCCACACACAGTGTCGTCAGAGTGATGCACGGCAAGCCCGCATCGCGGTTGCCCGCAATTCACCGTCGTATAGCCCAGGTTCACGCACACACATTTTGCCACTGCATAGTCCACACATAGGCCTTTTCTACCAGATATGTAGGCGGGGAAGGTGTGGGAATGGCTGATATATGCCCAAGCGCCGCCCACGTATTTTCTACGCAGTGCCTTTGTAGGCTGTATTCGGGAATATTGTATGTTTGCCCACACGCAGCTAGCCTCCTTGGATCCTTGAGGGTGCTGCAGGGGCCGCCTCTATTGGGTTTGCCCGCACTTCACCATAATGTAACCCCATATTTTTTGCACACGAACTGCATGCAGCCCATGCTTAGCCCTTTCATACGCTGGTTAGGATAAAGGCGGGGAAGATGCGGAAATGACAAACGTGCCCACGCCTAGCCCATGCGGGACCAACGTATGCGTTGCTCAGACAGCCCAAACTGCATGCCTACAACGCTTCGCCGCTCTGCAGCCCAAAGTTTAGCCCCTGTATTTTCTACACAGGACCAATGTAGGCGGAAGGCGGGAATACTATCTCTCTGCCCACACAAAACCACCGTGGCTCCCTCAATGCGCGGCACAGGCAGCCCCAAGAGGGGCTGCCCACACTTCGCCATGATAGAGCCCGCACTGTTGCCCGCATGTTTCTGTGGTGGGACCCAGGTGGGCTGGCCGCTCTTTTTAAGCCCATGCGTAGCTGACGAGGGGTCCACTCAGGCATAAAATGGGCTGCCCAAAACTTTTTTGCCAGCACTGAGCCCCCGAGAGACCCATGTAGGTTTATATCGGGCAGCCACCAGCTTTCACTGCCCATGTCGGGCCCGCATGGGCCCGCCACCTTGTGCTACTGGGGTCCTTTAACTCATACGCAGTCCTCTCCTGGTGGTGGTGGCGGCGTTCGGAGCAAGCGTCGTTCTTGACCCGTGGTCCCGTCGGGAGCGACTCCGAGCCCCCATCCAACAGGGCCGAACGTGCCAGCATAGCGCTGTTATCATCATCATCATAAGCCTGACTATGCCCACTGAAGGGCAAAGGCCTCTCCCATGTCTCTACAATTAACCCTGTCCTTTGCCAGCTGCGGCAAGCCTATGTCTGCAAATTTCCTAATCTCATCCGCCCGCCTAACCTTCTGCTGCCCCCTGCTACGCTTGCCTTCTCTTGGAATCCACTCCGTAAGCATTAAGGACCAGCCGTCATCTTGCCTTCGCAATATATATCCTGCCCAAGTCCATTTCTTCCTCTTTATTTCGACTAGGCTGCCATTAACACGCGTTTGTTCCCCCACCCACTCTGCCCTCTTCCGGTCTCTTAACGTTACACCTATCATTTTCCTTTCCATGGCTCGCTGTGGTGTTCATAAGTTACGCTGAACCATTTTCGTTAGCCTCCACGTTTCTGCCCCATAGGTGAGTACTGGTATGATACAGCTGTTGTACACTTTTCTCGTGAGGGATATTGGTAAGCTTCCATTCAGAATCTGAGAGAAGCGGTCAAATGCGCTCTATTCCATTCTTATTCTTCTAGTTCTGTCTCGTAATCCGAATCTGCGATCACTACCTGCCCTAAGTCGACTTATTCCCTTACCTCTTCTAACGCCTCTGTAGCAATTGAAAACTAGTGTTCCCTTGCAGACTCTTGAACATTACTTTGGTTTTCTGCATATTATTTTTTCCCACGTACTGCTGTCTGTCTAACTCATTGATCATGATTTGCAGATCGTTTCCGGAGTGACTCAGCAAGGCAATGTCATCAGCGAATCGCAAGTAATTTAGGCATACTCCATTAACTCTTATCTTTAACTGTTCCCAATTCAGGCCTCGGAATACCTTCTGTAAACATGCGGTGAATAGCATTGGCGATATCGTGTCTCCTTCCTGACGCCCTTCCTTACTTTATGGAGGACTATGGTAGCTATACAGTTCCTATGTATATATCTTCCAGTATTTTGGCATAAGGCTCATCTACACCCCTATTCCATACTGCCTCTATGACTGCCGAGGATTCCACTGAGTCGAATGCTTTTTCATAATCGATGAAGAAGTTGGTTATGTTCTGCGCATTTTTCTATTATCTGATTGATAGTGTGAACCTGATCTATTGTGGAATATCCTTTACGAATGCCTGCGTCATCATTTGGTTGATTAATGTTTAAGGTTGGCCTGACTCTCTTAGCGACTACCTTAGTAAATATTTTGAGGCAAGGGTAGGTAGGTAGCAGTGTTATAGCAGTAAAAATGCAAAAATGCATGTTGTTGCGGTAGCTGATTTTGTTTTCTCTTTTTTATATAAAGATATGTGAACAGAATTGATTTCGTGCTCTCGCTGGGCTGCTGAGTCGCTGTTTCATACCTATTAATATGACGCTTAGTGAAGCTAGCTGTTCGCTTCTGCTTTAGTGTGCGATTTTTGTTTGTCAGTTTTATTCATTCGCTTTGTTTTTTTTTCTTTTCTCGTATGAATCAGTTAGGTTGGCGGCCTGCCTTACAGACGACCAGGCATATATTTGTTAAATATTTTGCAAAGACCCATATCATAGACCCGCCATATTTCATACATGAAAAAGAGACTGACAGCAATTTCTCACGTTCTCGCCTTTTTTGGAAAGTTGAGGGGAGCATCAGTGCGGTCGACAATACAGTTTTACAACGCCTTATTCATGGGATTTCATTGCTAGAGCCTGCATTCAATTGGAAACATTCGAAAAACAAACATACGAAGTCTGCAAAGCGTTCAAGCTCAAGCTCTCCGGACTTGCCTAGGATTGCCGAAATGTGCCTCTACGGCCGCATCTGTACTCATCGCCTGGGAGCATCCAACCCCTACCTGCGTAGCAGTTCACGCACTGAGAACACATTTTCGACGCGTATCCCGAGTTCTCTCTCACCATATTGCCAGTCTTCCTATTACCAGGCCGCGCACATCGTTTACAAACACCATTGATGCACATCGCGCCATTCTGCCGTCCCTGTTTACATCCGCCTCTAGACCGTCCTCGCCACTTTGGAGCCTGCACAATCCCCGTTTGCTTCTTTCAATACCTGTCATCAGGAAGAAGATTGATTTATCGCCGATAGAACTAAAACAAGTCTTCATCATCATCATCATCAGCCTTACACCCACTTCAAGGCAAAGGCATCTCCCATGTCTCTCCAATTAACCCTGTGTTTTGCCAGCTATGCCCAACCTATGCCTGCAAACTTCCTAATCTCATCCGCCAACCTAACCTTCAGCCGCCCCCTACTGCGCTTATTTTCACTTGGAGTCCACTCCGTTACCCTTAAGGGCCAGGGGTTATCTTGCCTCCGCATTACATGCCCTGCCCAAGCCCATTTCTTCCTCTTGAATATTTCCATGAGCACCATGGAAACCATGTGCGCGTCGACATCGACGGATGAGTGAACCCGATCAGTTCTTCGGGCTCCATGGTCATCCCCTCTAGGACTACCGAAATTGAAGTTAGGATAGCTCACCAGGCTTATTCTGTGGGTACAAAACTCGTCGCTCTTCGTGTCGCCACTGAACACATCAATCAGCAGCGCCCTGAGCAGTGGTCTATTTTCACGGATTGCAAAGCTGCCCTCCAAGCCTTATAAGTTTGCGCTTCGCCGTTGAGCCCAAGAACAACTGGTCGCGGAAATCCGACAACTACACCACTGTGCCATAAATAAATTGCACGACATAATATACTAATGGCTACTGGGACACACCGGCATAGCAGGCAATCACCGCGCGGATGTGGTCGCGCGAACTGCTCACCACAACGGTGATTTTGTGTCGATCCCCATTTCGAGATCAGACGCAGCGGGCAGGCTTCGCGCACCTGCGTGGGACATCACGCTTGCCGCGTGGAATTCCGGGGAATTTCCCAATTCACGTTTAAAATCCTTGGACTCAGAAATGAAGCTCCGGCTTCCGTTCGGCCTTTTATGACGTGAAGAAACTATGCTGTGTCGCCTGTGGCTTGGTGTAGCTTTCACCAACCATTACTCTGTAATAAGAAACGCCTTACAAAGCACTGCGTCGCGAAAAACTAGCGGTACAGTCCAGGCACAGACCTAAGGCAGAGTTCAGTTAAGAGTACGCACGAGGGACGGAGCGTTCGGCGCTCGAGCTTCGGAGCGTTCGGCGTTTCTCGTCTCTTGTTCGTTAAGCACCAGCCTCTGAAGATTCCAATGCCGAAGGCCGGTCTTACAATTTCCCTCGGGCAAAAGGGCGCCATCCTGGCAGCCTAGGACGATGTGACGACGATGGGGTCGTAGTTTGGTTTGAGGCGGGTCATGTTGACAATGGCGCGGCCTCGGCGACGATGATCAGGGGATGGCGTAAAGGACTCGATGAGACAATTGGCGGGGGATGTCTGCTGAAGGATACGGTCCTTGCTAATAAGTTTGCAGGAAAGGCCGGGACCTGAAGAGGGTACCCAGAGCCAGACCAAGGAGTCAGGAAGGTAAGCGGGAGGAAGTGCAGGGGGATCACGGGTGCTTTTCTGCTGCGGCTGGGCGTGAGAAGTAAAGTACCGGGCAAGCTGTTGGCATTCTTCGGCATAAGTTGCGGCTTAAGAGTTATAAATTCGGAACCACCAGGGCGATAAGGTAGAATGGTGTCCATTGTGCAAGAAGGCTCACGGCCGTACAGAAGAAAGTACGCAGGGAATCCGGTGGTGGCTTGAGCAGCGGAAGTTTAAGCGTGAAGGGAAAACACGGTCCCAGTACAATAGTTGGAAGCAACATACATGGCCAGCATGTCGCCGAGAGTGCGGTTAAAACGCTCAACCATGCCATTTGTCTGGGGATGGTAGGCAGAGTTGGTGCGGTGAACGATGTTGCATTTCGAAGGAGAGCTTCTACAACTTCAGAGAGGAAGCCCGGACATCGATCACTGAGCGGCTCTTTGGGCGAACCATGGCGAATAATGATTCGATGTAGAATAAGGATGCAATGTCGTGGGCTGTAGCGGATTTTAAAGGCGACGTTTCAGCATAGCGTGGGAGGTGGTTGATGGCAACGATGATCCAGCGGTTCCCGGTTGATGTGCTGGGAAGAAGGCTGTAGAGATCGATGCCAACACGCTCGAAGGGGTGCGCTGGGCAAGGCAGCGGCTGCATAAGAGCGGCGGGTCGCTGAGGTGGATGTTTTTGTCGCTTGCATGCGATGCAGAACTGAACGAACTGGCGGACATAACGGGCCATCCCACGCCAGAAGTTCCGCTCTCGTAGATGGGTGAAGGTCTGCAAGAATCCGGCATGGGCAAACTGGGGATCATCGTGGTAGGAAGAGCAAATGAAGGAGCGCATACGTGTCAGTATGACGAGAAGCCACTTTCGACCATCCGGTAGGTAGTGGCGGCGGTAAAGAAGCTCGTCTCGGATGGCGAAATGGTGAGATTGACGACGGAGAGCACGGGAAGGAGGTCGAGGCGATTGGCCAGATATCTGATCTAAGAGGCAAGTCATCCATGGGTCTTTGCGTTGCTCAGAAGCAATATCAGCGTACTCAAACGTCACAGAAGAAAGAGCGGATATGCAAGACACTGCCTCAGATGGTAGAGGGGAACGTGAGAGTGCATCAGCATCGGCATGTTCGCGGCCGGAACGATAGATAACGTGAATGTCGTACTCTTAGAGTCTCAGAGCCCAGCGCACCAGTCGATGACAGGGATCTTTCCAAGAGGACAACCAGCAGAGTGCGTGGTGATCGGTGACAACGTCAAAAGGGCGCCCGTACAGGTAGGGGCGAAATTTGACGATCGCCCAAAGGATGGCTAAACACTCCTTCTCGGTGACAGAATAGTTATCTTCAGCTTTTGTGAGTTTTCGGCTAGTGTAAGCGAGAACATATTCGTCAAAGCCTTGCTTGCGCTGAGCGAGTATTGCACCGAGGCCGACGCCGCTTGCGTCGGTGTGGAGTTCCGACGAGGGTCGAAGTGAAGGAGAATTGGTGGATTGGTCACGAGGCGACGGAGTGTCGTAAACGCTTCATCACAGGCTGACGACTAGGTTGAAAGGTCGTGGCTGGAAAAGAGCTTTGTCAGGGGGTCGTTGATAGTGGCTAAATTGAGGACAAAGCGGCGGAAATAGGAGCATAGGCCGACGAAGCTGCGGAGATCTTTTATAGAAGTGGGCTTCGGAAATTCGGCCACAGCTCGCAACTTCGCCGGGTCCGGGATAACGCCATCCTTCGACACGACGTGTCCGAGAATAGTGAGCTGTCGAGCTCCGAAGCGGCACTTTTTTCAAATTGGGTTGGAGGCCAGCGTCGGCCAGGCTTCGAAGAACACTCTCAAGGCGCTGGAGGTGAGACGAAAAGTCCAGGGAAAAGAGCACAACGTCTAGGTAACAAAGGCATGTGTGCCATCTGAGCCCTCGGAGTATGTTGTCCATTATACGCTCGAATGAGGCGGGTGCATTGCAGAGGCTGAAGGGCATGACATTAAATTGATAGATCTAGTCGGGTGTGACGAATGCAGTTTTTGGGCTATCGGCTTCTGCCATCGGCACCTGCCAGTAACAGTAGCGCAAGTCCAATGAAGAAAAGAACTCAGCGCCCTGCAGGCAGTCGAGACGTCGTCGATACAGGGGAGAGGGTAAACGTCTTTGTGTGTAATCTTGTTCACACGACGGTAGTCGACGCAGTACCGGATGGAACCGTCTTTTTTATTGACCAGGAGCACTGGCGATGCCCACGAGCTATGCGACGGCTGTATCACGTGGCGCTTGAGCATGTCGGTTACCTGCTCGTCAATGAGGCGGCGCTCAGCGGCTGACACGTGGTACGGACGTTGGCAAAAAGAGGCATGGGTGCCAGTGTTAAAACAGTGGGTAACGGTGGTGGTGCGGCCCAAGGAAGGTTGCTGGTAGTCAAACAAAGCTTGAACACGGTGCATAATTGCGACAAGATGGTCTCGTTGGGTAGACGTCAGGGCGGCATCGACAGAACAGTGGAAAATATCGACAGAAAATTGATTGTTGATGGGAACAGGCGTAATGGCGCTGGCGTGAATGCCGGCCGTGCTATCGATGAGGGGGAATGCTGGGGCGGGATCTAGAAAGGCAACACTACCAACGGATTGGCCCGGAAGTAAAGTGGTAGGGCAGGAGAAAGGTTAGGCCACATAAATTGCCATGGAGCCACGAAGAATTGTCAGCACGGCATGAGGCAGCAAAACAGACTTCTGGTCAGCGCATCGTAAAGCGGGGTTAAAGTGACAGCTGCATCTGAGAGAGCAGGACAAGAAAGAGGCACCAGCACTGAAGAGAAAGGCGAAACGTCTGTGTCCTCTGAGACGACCACTGTAGCGGCAGTAGCACCAGGTACGTCCAATGGAGCATCACTGTAGGGCGACAAGTCAACCTGAGCAAGGGTGCAGTCAATAACGTTGTGATGTGAGGAGAGGAAGTCTCAACCAAGGATAACGTCGTGAGAGGAGCGGACGAGGACGATGAACTCGATTGTGTAGGGAACGTTCTCGATAAGCAAGCGGGCGGTGCAGGCGGCTATGGCCGAATGTCCTGAGCGCTGGCGGTGCACAGAGAAACGGGAGGAAGGGCGTAGTCACTTTTTTGAGTCTGAGACAGAGGGTGTGACTGAGAACGGAAACGACTGCGCCAGTATCAAGAAGGGCTTCGACGGCGACTCCCTCAAAGAACACGGTAATAATATTGGCAGGCCCAGAAACAGGTCTTGAGTGAGTCGCTGGTGACGCAGTTGTCTCCGGAACTGCGGCAGTTAGTTTTTTTGCGTGGACGGCGGGTTGGCGGCGGGTTGGCGGCGGAGCATCGGAGAACGGGAACGGTGGCCAGGAGACAGGAGACGGCGAGCGGTTGTAGCGGGGATGGTAACTAGGAGATGAAGAATCCGGAGGCGGCTCGTGTGACGCAGGCGAGGATGACGGCGGAAGGTCGTACATAGGCTCACGCCTATAATCGTAGGTACGGTGGTCACGACTGCGAGACAAACTAGCCACGCGGCCAGCGACGTCACAGGCGCAGCAAATAGGGCGGTTGTCTTTTGTGCGCCAGGGATTGAGTGGCTGCGGCTCTGATCGGGGGCGGGCAACCGCACAGTAAGGTGGGGTTGCAAGTCGCTGGGGTTCTAACTGCCGGGTAGGTGGCCTGCAGACAGGGGCAGCAGGTGAGGGACGCGACCGCACCACGGCATCGGCGTATGTCAGAGGAGCCGCGATCAGGTGTGGCTGAGGAGGAGGTGGCAAGACTTCAGCGACCTTCTCCTCGATAACACGCTGTAGGTTGGGAGTGAGCGACGGCGCAGGCGTAGGCGGGCAGGTAGACAAAGATAGCTGGCGTGCGACTTTCTCACGTACAAACTGCTGGATGCGCTGGAGGAGCTACTGTTGGTCCAGAGCACCGTCCCCTGGGAGAGCCAAGCTGGAAAGTGTGGCCTCCTGAAAGCTTGCACGTCGGGTAGAAATGCGCTGTTTGCGCAGCTCATCGAAGCTTTGGCAGTAGCCGATGACACCGGAGACAGTCTGGGGATCCTTAACGACGAGCATCTGGAAGGCATCATCCTCAATGCCTTTCATAATATGTCCTCAATTCCTTTCATAATATGGCGGGGTCACGCTCCTTTCATATGTCCTCAATGCCTTTCATAATATGGCCGGGTCACGCTGCTGCACGCCGCCGGAACAGAAGACAGCCGATGGAAGCGGTGAAGCGGTTTGGGTGACGGTCTCAGGCATTGCAGAGGCGGTAGGCAATACGCGGCCGCGAAGCTCCAGGGCGAGGGGGTCGTTGGCACCACCACCACTTGTAATCTGGAATTTATTACAAAGCACAGCGTCGAGAACAACCAGCGGTACACTCCAGGCAGAGACCAGAGGCAGCTTTTAGTTCAGAGCACGCACGAGGGACGGAGTGTTCGGCGCTTGTTTCTCGTCTTCGTTAAGCGCCAGCCTCTGAAGATTAAAACCGAAGGCCGGTCTTACAACTCCTTCTTAATCGGTATGGCTTATAGCTCTGCATGCGCCATCTGCGGGTATGACGAGACTATATCCCGCATTCTTTGTGACTTGACTGCCCTGCCTATAGTGCCGAAAGGCAGTCTCTCTGCCGTGCGCTGGAGCGTCTAGGTACGCGCCCACTGACGAAAATTAATATTCTCGGCCACTGGCCGCGGCGATCGTCGGCGGTGATAGCCTCCAAAGCACTGCTCCAATTCTTGCGAGGTTCTGGTCTGCGCGATAGGCTGTGACTTTAATGAACGCTGACTTTTCGTAGCGACTGCAGTTTTCTGCTGTCATTTTTCATTTTTTATTCCCTCACCCATTTCTCCCAGTGTAGGGTAGCAAACCCGTTATTCTTCCGGTTAACCTCCTTGCTTTTCCGCTTCTTCTTCCTCCTTCTCCGAGTGAAATTTAATTTATTGCCCGCAAGTTGCTCGAACAGCACTCCTTGATTAGCCTCACACGATAATGTTCTAGCGTTAAACGTCGCAGGGTCAATTTCCATTGGCGGCCTGTGCACAGCCAGAGATTTTTAGCACCCTCGGCTGCGTCACAGGTCTGACCGTCACCTTGTTCAATTTCTCTGCAGCAGCTGGGTACTGGCCGCCGAGAGTTAATTGGTGCTTTCCTTTAGGAGGTTGTGGCCAAGTGCTACAGCAGGGGTGTCAAATCCTGTTCTGGTGAGGGCGTGCATTGTCGGCTCTGGTCCCGAAACCAGGCCACACCCCAGGCCTTGTTATGAAGTTCCGCACACACGCAGAATTTGTTTTCAATTCAGTACAGGAATGAGTGGCACCGGGATTCAGACCGCGCTTTCCGGCATTGCGGGGTGGATGTTCTAAGTCTACTCCATCGCTGCTCCTCTTCTCGAATCTCGGGCGCTGTCGTCTAAACGCTTCATATTTTGCTTAATTCCCGCCTAACAAATGATTTGTTAGAGCAACGCTCAATTCTAATCTAAATAAGCATAGCGCTTCTTCTGTCAACGCCTTCGCTGCGCACGGCAATCACGATTGTCAGCTGCGTGGAGGATGTGCTGCGCAATCCACAAGTTCTGAAGCGATGATGCGAGGAAGGCATACCCTGCTCAACTGCATGAGGAAGTGTATTCCGGGGAAAGGTTTTCATGACTCAGTCCCAATAATATTTTTCGGGTAACGTTCGTTCAGTTTTGTAACTGAAGTTAAAGGAAGTGAACCAATTGAAAAAAAAAGAAAACTGTGCACAGCGCAGGAAAATGCAGAAACACTGCATGCGATCACGATATGCATTTACATGCCACGAATGAGGTAAGAGCGAAAAAGATTACAACTGCCAAATAGGCAGCGCAGTAGTTCGAAGAAAACGCCGCAGGAAATCATGTGAAGCCCCTCCAGTGGCACGGCGACGATGCTGACTGCCGCTGCAACTGATGACGACGCGTGAAGGCGCCGGCATCTAGGCCCCGCAGCCTGTCCTCCAGGCAACAGATGGCTCACGCGGGACACAAGCAAGAGGGCGTAGCGTCCTGGGCGCGCATTGCCAGTGGTACGCTGGGCCGCATCCGAATTGTTGGCTCTGGACTCCAGAATGAAGCACTCCTCCAGAACGAGCCACGCTGGTGTCGTCCCCTGAACTGCGCACACCTGTAATATCCATGGACGTTTAAACTACAGTTGAACCTCGCAATAGCGGGGACAAAAGAGGACACGCTAGTTCTTTGTTATGTTTCATAATAAGTATCTGGGCGTACTAATAACCCATGACCTCGGGTGGAATGCTCACGTCGTTGGAATCACCTCAACAGCTCTAGAACGACTTTTTTATTAGACGACGCTTCACATCAGCCCCTTTTCAAACTAAGCTATTAGGCTACAATCCTTTTGAAATCTAAGGTTCGACGAAATCTCGTCTGGTGGGGTGAATACATTGGCGAAAATAACGAAGCGCCGACCAAAAGGTGTTTGTGTGCGAAATTTTTCCATCAGTGAACAAGACATCTGTGTGGAAGTCGAAACGTCCTTCCATCTTGACAACACCTTTTGGTCGGCGCTTCGTTATTTTCTACAATCCTTTTGTTCGATTTCTTCTCGAATATGCTAGCATCGTTTGGTTTCCTTATACCAATTAAGATATAACCTAACTTGAAGCAGTTTCAGCGAAAAACAGTCAGATTCATACTTAACAAATACAAATTAACTGATTCGGCTACTGAAATAATGAGACTAGAAGGAATCAAATCTTTGCAGACACGTGATAAACTTGTGTGGCATAAAATCACGTTTCAGCTAATTAAGCGATATCTTAAACTGCACACTACTAAATACATTTCACTTTCCGAAACAAGAACAACATGATAAACATTCGCATGTGTTAAGTGAGAGTCATTTTCATACTGACTCCTACAAATACTCGTTTTCCCCACTAGCGATTACAGAATAGAACAGCCTTAGTCTATCCAATACTAATAGCTCATCAATGATAATATTTGGTATTGCTGTTGACACCTTGTGGCGGTATCAACTTCCGGTGGCTTCTGTCCTGTTATTATACCCACAATTATGGAATTTTTTCCCCTGTTGAAAACATTTACATCAACTATGCAGTGTAATAAAAACACCGACGCATACTGTGCCAATGCCTTTGCAGTACACGTTGCTAATATGTGTTGTATACTTCTTGCCTTTATATCATAATAAATAGCGTAATTTTCCCCATTTTGAGGTTATTAGTATATTGCTACCGACAATAGCCTCATTTCAGGCATTATTTCATTGTTGACGGCATAGCTTTGTTGTATTTGCGTTGTACCAATTTTTGTTCTTTTCTTAACATATTGACCTGTTGAATGTTGTAGTTAATTTTAGACCGCTTTTTGTTGACTAAACTACGCCCTCCTGCCACAGTCTCAAATGATATTAGCAGTATTTTTGAATAAAGAAAATAGCCGTCACTTCGTCGCAACCGCACCTTAAATTGGCTACACCTGTCGTACGTAAAAGGGGTTCTTGTCGCCGTGTAGACAGAGGACAACTTGTATGGCGCTTAGTTTGCCACCGATCTCTCCGAAATAGCCGAATATAGGCTAACCAACCGAACATATGTCCGCCTCGCTAACATGCACATGTTTTTTCACGCTGCCTTGAAAATGGGACTTGGAGGAATATTGTCGCGTAAAGCAAGGTGAGACTTACGCAGAATATTAAGACAGGTTTTCTCGGCGCTGAGCACCGATACGAGTCGCGGCGAAACAGGACGCATGGCGGTGATGGCGACGTGAGTAGCTGTTTTGGTCTGCTTCTTCGCTTGACTCACGTGCACGATGTGTGTAACAATTTACCGCGTGGCAGCAGTGGCTATTGACGGATGAGTACGCCAGATCGACGGCTACTGAATAACCATTTAGTAAATTTGTCGAGGCTCCTCAGCTGCTTCGAAGGCAAATGTGCCAATCTTTTTGCGAGTTCCTTTCACGCCGCGGAACGACTGTGTTATTGATTGCTTCTTTGTTGCTGAAGATCGTATACATCTACGTCCATGTTTTTCGCTATCCAACGCCTGCATATCCGATGCAACCGCATTGCTTATTCCCGCGTTCATGTCAACAGTTGGCCAACGAAAAGCTCTTCACGCTTTCGTTATCGCTACTCAGCATAGCGTCGAGACCTGCAGACACACCAAACACGCTGCCACATGACGGAGCTATGCCGTCACACCGCCGACAGCGAAACTAAACTTTTTATACACCTTTTCACTGTTTACAGTTGGATTTTGCGCGCGTGCGTGTTAAACTTTGCTGTGCATGCGCAATAGATGGCTGTATGAAACCCGCCAATCGGAACGCTGGTTGCGCAGCCCATTGAAGTTATGGCTGCGCGTAAAAGGCAAATGTGAAAAGGTCTATAGTTGCTGAGTAGTGGCCTCGGAGCGGGCCTGGTGCTCCTTGGAGGTTGTAGAATAAGGGGACTCGAATTACCTTGGTAAACCCGCTGAGGCAAGGCGGGCAGCGCGCACCGCGCTTCATGACGCCATTCAGTGGGCGGCGTACTCGAGTTTCGGCGGAAATCGGTATGCCAGCGTCGAAATTAAATCGCGGTAAGCCGACAAGTAGTGCGGAAGAACACGCTCTTAGTTGCATCATGTTTAATTCTAGTGGTGCTGTACAGCTAACTCCGGGCAGGATGTTCTTTTAAGTTCACTCGTTGTGCTCCATGGTTGGTGGGTGGCAGTGTGACCGAACAATGTACAGTTGTGCGCATAAGTGGTATGCAACACGCAGCCGGTGGCGGATCTCTGGAAAGCTGCATCGAAACGCCATCTAGCGACAGCTATAGGGGCCGGGACAGCTCGAGGGGAACCTATCTTATCTGAAGGCATGTCAGTTGGCTCCTTTCGGTGTGTTGCGCTACTGTTCGGTGAAATGCCGAGCGTTGCCGCAACAAAACTGCACCTGTTTGCGTTGAAAGAAAGCTAATTAAACGCCATAGACATGGCCATTTGTTTTGCGACTTAGCGTCACGCGAACGACCATTACGCTAGCGATATCGTAGCGCGGCCAGAGCCGGCCATGCGCCGGTTGTCTTGTCGTGTTTCGACCAAGCAGTGAAAACAAAACTATGCAAAAAGAAAAATGCCACCCACGCGACATTTATTGCGTAGGAGCATTTAGGCAAGAAACAGCGCGACGCATCGAGCCGAGCTAACAGACATGCTTGTAGATAAAATGGGGTACTGGCACGATTCTCTCGATCCAAGATAGCGGCTGCTGGATGGCATTGCAATGCAGTTCCAAGAGCTCCGTCACCGGATGCGTGTTGTATACCGCTTTTGCTCACGACTGTGCATTTTCTAGCGAGAGCTACATTACTGTATAGCCGCCTCGCCTGTTCAGCATGGTCACACTTTCGCTCTGGTTGCACCTCGGCCGTGGTCACACGCACGGCACGCCATCCAGCATGGCGTCACTTCGCCGGTGCTCTTGTCGTTGAGGAGACGCCGCTCGCCTCGCCAGTTGTGCGCATGCGTAGTAGGGGAATAGAGGCTATATTGCGGCAGCCGCTTCGGCCTCTTCAGCATGGTCGCACCGCTCGGCCAAAACCATCTAGAGAATTTGAGAAGGCCTGAGTACTCCTGCCGTGACGTCACGAAAAGAGGCCCGCAGTCGCCGCCATTTACGGTGGAGTTTGTGCAATCGCGGCTGGGATCACCTAGCAGAAATAAACGTCCATCAATCAATCCACAATTTTTCTTCTGCTAAACGCTATAATAAAGAGCTGGCAGTGTACGAGACATTTACTTAGAGGCAATGGCCATTAACCAGCTTTTTAAAGGTTGTTTGTTGGTACTAATACCAGCTACTCTGTCGCGTTCTTGTCTTTCTCAGTAAACGTTTATTTTGTGCGTTCGTTTAAATAAATTTACTTCTCTTTTAAAAACTTCAACTTCCTTATTTCTATACTTACAATTTTATGGTGTGCAGCTATAATGAGAACTTAAACACACTCGATTAGCTTCACAGCTGCGTATGTAGTTTTTTTGGGGGGACACATGTATTTATTATAATTTTGCATCCAAGACAAATATATATACTTCCGCCGTCCACCTAATTACAACATAGCAAGTAGATGTCTTCGTTTGCGGATTTGGGACTTCGACTGGGGTCGACACAGCTGTCTCAATGCTCACAAGCGGCTCCACCGCCGATTTCTTGCTGTTTTGCTACAGATGGAATGGAGAAATCGGTGCCCATTTTCATTATCGGCGTCTTACAAAGTAAACTGTCATGATGTAGTGAGCTTTTACTGCAACTGCATATTTGATGCTTGCAGCTTGGTCTTCAATATGTGCAGTAAATTAGACGTCGTTTCCTTAGATAATATGCCAGAATGTATCTTGCTGGTTACATATTCTGTCAAGTTTATATCTTATCCACTTCCTGCTATTTGCAGAATGCTTCGGCACTCTTCAAGCGCTTTTTTCAAAGCAGGAGACTCAAGACGCGTCCGCTACGAGTCCAGGACATTCCCTTAAGGTGCATGGCGTAGAAAGATCAGACGGACATTCTGGAAACTTTGTTGGGATTGTGGCTGTGAGAAAGCGACGCAGTTGTGGTTCTCTCTGTAAGCTCGTCCATGTGGCAGCGGTCTCCCACGGGTGAAGTTCGCAAACCTAGAGGGAAGTTCAATTTTGCTCAAAAATCAGCAGTAACTTGGCAGAGAGCTATCTCTTGAAATGATTGATTCGCTGCTTAGAACTGTAACAAAGGCTTCCTGGTTTACAGACACTTTTCTATAGTGCAGCGCTGTCTCTCCTATTTTTTCAGAAGAGTGTATTATTTGGAGACGTTTCAAACACCTTACCTTTGCGGTGACACAACTAAATTTGCTCGTGGTATAGCCCTAATCCAGGCGTTCTCTTTCTTCACCCCGGGGAGACTTTACAACGTGCGTTTTGGGTCCGGATTTGCAATTAATCTGGCAATTGGGCATGCAGAACTTGTTGGCATATCCTGGCAGGAGGGTAATCCACATTTCGCTTTAATGAATGCACTAGCACATCACGTCGATGGACACGCAACCGCAAGCGCAGCACGAAACACACACTCTGCATGCACGGTCAGCGTAGACAAAAAAAGTGCCTGCGGATGCATGTCGTAACGTGCCATGACTTTTCTTTCCCCCAGAGGATCAAAGAACCGTCACGTGTTTGCGAAACCGATCGCACTGTCGTCGCCGTCATTCCCAACTCGAGTTCTCACAATAGGTGGGGCTAACCATTGTATACCTTCCAGGCCTCATATGCAACACTCCTGCATCGCTCGTAGCTTCAAAAAGCGCTGCAAGGAACTTCTATGTAGTCCTCTTTTTCGTGACGTAGCTCGGGGGGGGG